>NC_000077.6:4010000-4310000 GCF_000001635.26 Mus musculus | reverse complement strand
AAAAAAAAAAACAACAACAACAACTTATCTTCTAAGATGAATGATCCTTTCATTCCAAAGAACTCAGAGTACCGTACACCCTAGCCACAGTGAGGCTTGTCACATATCTGAACTGCTACATCAGGGGCAGAGCTGTCCAGCCTCATCTCTCAGATAAGACAGCTCCCAGAGAGGGGAAGTCCTTCAAGGCCACAGTGAGTCAAGAACAGAGCAGGTCCTTGTGAGGCCTCCCTCCCTCGGGCCCCTGGACTGTCAGAGCCCATATGCAGGGTGCCCTCATCCAGAGACATCTCCCCCTTGGCTCTGGCCTTTGATCCTGGTCCTAGGGGTAGGGCACACAGAGGTGAGTGGATCTCTATAAGTTCGAGGCCAGCTTCGTCTACATAGCAGGTTCTAAGCCAGCCAAGGCCTTCATAATGAGGCACTAACTCAAAAACTCCAAAACCATAAATTAACCTGAATATGAACATTCTTCACAGAATTGGAAATGAATGTAGGCAATTTTATTTAAATTTATTCAATTTTGTTTAAGGATGGTTTTACAGGTAAACAAAGTGGCATCTGATAGCGTCATGTGGGCGAAAGCTCTCCATGTAAGCCCAGCGCCTGGGGCTCCTGGCACCGGGTTTTACCATCTTATCTGCCCATAAAATTGTAGGCTCAGGAACACCCCATGTGGTGACCTGGAATCAGGCCCTGTCCATGAGCCCTGCTGTCTGGAAATATAAAGGCTCACACTGTATTGGCTTTGGCCACTGAAGAGAGGGAACACTCTGAGGTCCTTGAAGGCTCTCAGCTGAGGGGGCGGGGAGAAATGTGGGGAGCCTTGTACTTACAAAGTCAAAAGGGGAAAACATGTGTTTCCCATTTGTCTTGGGATGGGAAAGAAAAACTTTTCCTTTCACTTAATCTGGTTCAAACAAACAGAGAGACTGCCCTTTTTGTAAACTCGCCGAATGTCAAATATTGTTCACTAGCATGGCATCAGCTTACTAAGCCACGACACAGCCACTTTCCTCACGTAATCCCCTCAATTAGAAGGCACTTCAGCCTGAAGAGGGGCCACTAAACTAATACACACTTCCTATGAACTGGATGAGAGTCAGCCGTGGAGTCAGGTTTCCAAATCTATAGCCGCTGATTTCAGCCAGAGCCGGAGGCAACGTGGCTACAGTCATGACTCAGGATTCTGTGAGTGAAAGCAATCACGTCAAGTGATGTAAGAAAATTTCCCCGTTCCCCATCCCCTGGCCGCCTCCTCCCTGGGGAATTCAACCGAAGAGCCTTGGGTGTGTTGGGGTGAAGGGCATCGTGTGCCTGGGTGCCCGGTGGCCAGCGCAGTGCCTATCAGCTTACAGCGACCAGGGTCGGTGCCTGACAAAGGAAGTAGTACCCTGTGATGAGCGCTTTCCTGTTGGTCCATGAGCTCAGATAATTGCATTGTAATGTGTGTGAGAATCTTATAAACTAAACCGGGAGACGAAGGGGCCTGTGGTGGTCTGGGCTGAAGTTGAGGAGGGAGGCGCTGATGCAGGCCCAACCTTTGAAGTCACTCTGTTTGTGAAAAGTCTGCCCGGCTCTCTTAAGGAAGCTCCGCTGGAATGAGGTTCCTGCGCATGTGGGGTTTGAGGCTATTGTCTTTGGCTCCGACTTTCCCCTCAAGCCCTAGCTAGGACATGTTTAAATCCCATAACAACAGCCTGACATGGAATTGCTCACTCTCTCATTGCATCAGGGGACTTTTACTCGGGCAGATTTTGAATGCCTCATTGTTTAATAGGACAGGAAGTTTATTTTCTATGTAAATGAGGAATCTTCCCCACCCCCTGACACCCCACCTCCACACTTTTTTACTGCTTGGGAGATGGGTGCAGAGGCCTGTCTGGTTATCTCCAGTCTAGCTCCTTCCAGGGGCAAAACTGCACTGGTTTTTTTTTTTCTCAGAATTAGCACGGAAGCCCTTAGGCATGCTTCACCAGTGGTTAGAGCCACTCTGTGACAGAGCGGAGGTACATCTGGCAAGAACTGGGCTTTCTCAGCTGGGTGTCATGGCCACACACCTGTTAGCCCAGCATTTGGGAGACAGAGACAGGCTGAGTTCTAAGTTAGCCAGGGCTACATAGTGAATCCCTGTCTCAAAAAAGGAGAGAGAAAGACAGAGACAAAAGGAGAGAGAAAGACAGAGACAGAGACAGAATGTACGTGTGTCTCTAAACATCTTCATTTTAATCTGAATTGAAATTAACACCACACACACACACACACACACACACACACACACACCATTCCCAAACCTAGAGATGCCCCCTTCCTTTCCATGGGAATTACTGAATAACGACCAGCATCAGGCTATAAGGGCTCTGACCTACAAGGCTGTGGGAAGCAAAGAGCAGGGCAAGCCCACGTCAGCACTGGTCAGCCTCCATCAGAGCAAACGTCTGAGAAGAGTAGATGTTTCTAGAAAGGAAAGCCTCGTATACTTCCCATCTCCGTATCACGCAGACGGCCACCTAAAAGGGCTACAGTATAATGACCTCGGCCACCTAAAAGGGCTACAGTATAATGACCTCCTCCAAAAAAAAAAAAATGTCTGAGAGAGAAAAAAAAAATCAAAATTGTCTCGTGGGGCTGGAGAGATGGCCCTGCTGTAAAGAACACTATTGTTCTTCGAGAGGACCAGGTTTCCATTCCCAGCACCCGCGTGGAGGCTCCCGACCTTTTGTACCTCCAGCTCTGGGGGATCCAGTGCCCTCCTCCGACCTCCTGAGCCACTGCATGGTGCGCTCCATGCTCATAAAACTTTAAAACCTTTCTCTCAAGACATCCAAAAGGAAAGAGGTAATGTTTTGGGTTTTTGTCTGCTTGTCTTGCTTAAAGAGAATAGCCAGGGGCTGTGCATGAGACCGAAGGTCTGGGCTAAGTCTCCAGCATGGCCTTGTATTCATTCCCGGAACCACCGCGTTACCCTACAGCATACACGCGAGCGGCTCCGTCTTTAACATTACAGCAGTGCAGGCTAGGGGTGCAGTTCTTAGCATCCATGGCAGCCTGGGTTTGATCCTCTGGACCTCGTATGCTGGGTGTGCTACATTCCTGTAATCCCAGCACAGGAGGTGTGGCTAGGGACTTGGGGGTCGGGAGTTGAAAGTCATCTTCAAGAAGTGTTAAGTTTAAAGCCAGAATGGGCTACGTGAAACTCTTGAAATGCAATAATGAAATTATTGCACATGAACAAGATTTTACAAATGTGTACATGTGTGTACATGTGTACCAATGTGTGTGCTTTATATCTGTCTAGCCCAGGTACAGATAAGGAGAGGCCAGAGAGCTGCTCCTCAACCTTTGACATGTAACCTGCAGAGGGCTACAGACAGTGGCAAATGCCTGAGTGTTCAGCTCCCTCCTCTAAGGCTCTGGATGAACTGAGCTGGCCTGGAATCTGCGCCCACCCCCCCCCCCATCCCCAAAGCCCTCCAGGTGGTAATAGTCTTTGTCTAGGTTCCTGCCCATGCAATCTGAGTTAGGGCCATCCTATGATGTAACTACCTCTGTCGACCCACAGAATCAAGCCACAGGTGACAGTTCCTTTCACAGCCTTTGTTTATTTGTTTGTTTGTTTGTTTGATGTATGTGTGGGGTGCTTTGCCTGCATGTATGCCTGTGATGGAGCTGCCTTAGTAGAAGGCTGGAGAGAGCATCAGGTCCCCTGGGACTAGCATTACTGACAGTTGTGGGCCGCCATGTGGACCATGGAAATCATGGAACCTGGATTTCCTGCAGGAGCAGCCAGTACTCTTAACTGCTGAGCCATCTCTCCAGCCCTTCCCAGAGTTGTCAGCAGAAGTGTTTCATCTTCAGATTCCTGCCCCTGGTTCCACTCTAGACCAGTGTCTGGAGTGTGGCCTCTGTGCCCATACTGTGGCAAAAAACAAACAAACAAACAAAACAAACAAACAAACATTCGCCATAGAAGGCTTTCAGACACCAGCATTTTGGTTGCTTCTCATTCTCAATAAAGCTTATTGTATTTGCATCAAATCTAGTCCTTCTCATATAATGAAGTGGCAAAACCTAAGTTGGTTCAGTGGCTCATGGCCTTTCAGCTAGGTGCTTCCTCTGCAGCTCCGTGAGCCGGCTTCCTGAGTATCCATCTTGTAGAAATAACTGTGTGTCACTAATATTCAGGAACATCTGGAGCCCAGTTTAGAGTTTTGCACATTCTAGATGTTCAGTACACTTTTAATAAAACTGAGAAAATAAAATCTGTAAGTTGGGAATACTTCTCTAAGTTCATATGGTTCCAGAAGTTTGAATGACTGAGCTGAGAAAAGTTGCCCCGTGACTTAATTATGAGAGATTGCTCAGAGTACGGAAAGTAGCAGAGCCAGTCCTAGACATTCAGGAGTGGTCAGCAGATAGCATCAGCCACCGTCTGTCCTTCCTGCCTCTCCCTTTCTTCACACTCAGGAATAGCATTTCATGCCATTGCCATGTAGGGCACAGGAGCCGCCTTTCTACCAAGAAAGCCTCGGAGTTGGTCCCGCTGTGAGCACAGAGCCCTTCTGGGTGGAAATGACATTCTGAGGAGCACTTGGTTAAGCTTGCCTGGGGGAGGGGCATCTTTAATCAGCAGAAACACTCACCTGACCCCATTCTCAATACACTCCATCCCACTCAGGCCTGGTTTCCAGAGGGGCTGGTGGGCGCTGACTCAGCGTTTGTCTCCCCATGGTGCCATTTTGCATTCTTAGTATTTTTTGTTATTGTGTTCTGATGGCTTGTAGGGCTGGCCTCTCCTTCCTCTTCAGAATTGCCTTTGTCATTTTCTCCTGAACAATAAATATAGATTTTTTTTAATTAATAAGTTCTGTGGTGACTTTTATTGAAATTTGGAGCTAAAAAAATTTATAAATCTAATTTTCTTAAACAATACCCATTTCATTTATATCTCCTTTAAGATCTCCTTTTATTGAAAATAGATTTTCCATCCTCACATAAGGTATCCTGAGTACAGCTTCTCCTCCCTCCCTCTGCCTATCACTCTTCATCAGAGCCCACACGAGGTTGTTGCTAGGTGTCATGGCCTCGAATACTGTTGTTATCTGAATGTTAATTTATAGTTGCAGTAGCCCGTGGGGACAGTTGAATGCCTCGACTTGTTTCTCTTGTATTTATCTTACATCCAATAACAAGCCTTTTTACTAGCTTAGTAGCCTTTGGGTTTCAAAAGCAACCACATGGTTGCGAAGAATGATATAAAAGTAAAGGCAGGTAACGGTTCAAAGTATTAATGTCCCAGGACTACTGTAATAAAATACCACAAACAAGGTGATCTAAAGAGGTCATAAGGAGGTCAACTGCGGTCACAGACTCCTGTAGCCCCAGCACTCACCAGGCTAAAGCAGGATTGTCGGTTCAAGCCCAGTGGGGGGAACATACATGAGCCTTCTCAAAAAACCAGAAATGCAAATCCAACCAATGTATATTCTCTCTGTGTTCTGGAGGCCAGAAGTCAACATGTCAGTGATTAATTCCTCCTGAAAGCTCTGCGCACAGGGCTATCCCATGCCTCCCTCTGGGCTCCCAGGGGCTTGGCAATCATGCCATCTCTCATGGCTGTGATGATCCAATTCCTGCCTCTCTCTTCACGTGGCTTTCTTCCCATGTGTCAATCTCCAAATCTCTCCCTCAGAAGACTGCCAGGCTTGGCCTTTTATGGCCTCATCTTGGCTTGACTCTCCAAAAACTAGCAAACAAGGTCATAATCTCAGGTACTGTCAACGATTGCTGGGACAGAGGCACACCGACGCTTCCATGCCTAAGGAGTCCTTTCATTCTCTCAGGAGGCGTGGTTGGGTTTATTAAAAACAAAGAGGAAGGTTTTATTTAAGGAAAGAATAAGGCACACTAAAGAGTGTGGTGTGGGCTTAAGAAAGGGTCAAGTCAAGCGCCAGCATTTGCTGTGCAGACGCTTTCGGCGGTTCTCAGTACATCTCAAAGGTTGCTAAGAAGCCTTTTTTTTTCTTTTTTCTTTTTTCTTTTTGGTAAATGGATTATAGGGTGGGATTATAATCTGATAAGGTAAAAACCAGAAGCCACTGGAGTTGCACAAGGGATTTAGAATGTGTCTTTTACTGTAAATGAGGCTTCTGGTTAGAGTCCTAGAAAATTGTAGGCTTCTAGCTGGGAAGGGGGAATGACCTTAAGCAAATGTTGCTAATGGTGCTGGAGTTCTTGATCCTTAGTTGGTGAGGAGCTTAAGCCTGGGTGAGGGGCTCCTTCCTCCTCCCACGTCACCATCATTTTCTCTATCTTCCTGTCCTTCTTGGTACCCAAGGGGGTTGGAACATCAAGGTATGGGCAGGGGTGCACGCGGCCTTACAATTTCTAAAGTTCTTTAACGTGGGGACCACATCTCAGTAAGTATTGGACACTCAGCTCATGATGAGATGAAAGCGACCATGCCATGAAGGATCTTCTTTCCGGGATGAGACATAGTCATGAGAACTGTTTTCAGCTTGGCTGCAGGCCTGTGGAGACACATAATGTCCACCTTCACATAATCACAGGGCTTTCCTGGTATACCTCTTCAGTATCGTTCCGGGGATGGCATTCAGGGGGAAGTTGGGATTGGCTCAAAATACTTTTGGCTCAAAGACTCAAAGGATCTCTGAACTGTGGCTGTCTAGCTCGGCCGTGTACCCGGAGCAGTAGTGAGTGACCTCACTCTTCACTCATCTGACAAATATGTACAAGGCCTATTGTGTGCCAAGTGGCAGACCCGGGGCAGGGACTGAGACAATGGCAGACACCTGAGAGCTGCAGCCTGGCCTTCAGGAAGCCTGCTGGTGGCTCCTCCGAAAAGGTCTTGCAGCTGGCTAGGCACGTGCTGCAGGGCTTCAGAGTTGACACGCAAGATCTTCATGATCCCTAAGGAGTCAATGAAGAAATGTGTCAATGAAAAAAGAATCCAGGGTGAAGAGAGGGAGAATGTTTTAAACCCAGATTTAAGCGAACACAGCCTTGCCTTGGCAGATCACACGCACAAGAGCGGGCTCCCTCACACTATCACACAAGCCGGACCCTCAGCAGAGAATTTTTATCTGCAGAAGTGTCAGCTTCTAGCCTCCTGCTTCCAATTACAGTGTTCTAGCCTTACCCCACCCACCCTGTACTCCACAAACAAACAGCTTAGACCCGCCGCCGCTGCTGCTGTTGCTGCGGCTGGAACCTCCTCCACTTAGATATCAAATCCCTCTCCTAAATTGCAGCAGACAAAATAGCTGAAGTCCTAGGTGTTTCCCCTCTGCCCAGGACACCCAGCCAGGGAAAGCAAATTGAGAAGCCTAAATCAAAGGTTTTCAACAGAGCCAGGCCCCAGGGTGGGAGGGAGAGGCCTCTGCTTTCAGCTCTCAGCCTCTGCTGTTACTTCTTGAGCCAAAACAAAGCCGGTCCCAGGGAAGTTAATCTGCCCTGGATAGAACAGGGCCACTCCCTGAGGTACAGAGCCAGCTGTGGGCCCAGAGCAACCAGGCCCAGGAAGCTGGGCCTGATGAGGCTGTGGGCCTAAGAGGGAGTGGCTACCACTAAGGACTGGATCTGCATCTGCATGCTTGCCTGCTGCCTCTTGATTGATTGTAAAGATAAGTGTGTTTTAAAAGATTTATGGGGGCAGGGCGTGGTGATGCACACCTTTAATCCCTGAACTGGGGAGGCAGAGACAGGTGGATCTCTGAGAGTTTCGAGGCTAGCCTGATCTACATAGTTTCCGGACAGACAGGGCTACACAGTAAAACAAGACAAAACAAACAAACAAGCAAAAAAACCAAAACAAAACCAAAATTGGGGCTGGAGGCCCACCTCCCACGGGAATGCACTGGCATACACAAAACCCTAGATTGGAGTTCCAGTGTAACACAAACTAGACATCTGGGCACGGTAGCACTTGCCTCTAGTCCACGGGGTAGAGGACAGAGGCAGAGGATAGGAAGTTCAAGGTCATCCCAAAGCCAAGGGTAGCCTAGGCTATACAAGATCCTGTCAAATATTTACCCTCATACTCTTAGGCACACGTGTACACACACACATACACACACACACACACTTTAACACACATGAACCTTTACACTTATGAAAACACACTCTCGCACATGCACACCCATCCTTCCTAACACAGATGCCTTTCTGGGTTTGTGTTGGATTTGTCAAGAGATGAAACAGTCCCTTGGTATGTCCCATGTGCACCGTACCAAGCTGTACCCTGGTTTTCACACATCCCTGGTAGCTCTTCTCTCCAGGAGCCTTATGAGGCTCTGTGAAACAACAACATGACCTACCCTTTGATGACCACACAGAGCCCAGGACTTTGCACAGGACTAACTTCTGTTTAAAGCTGACAGTCAGGCTGGAGAGATGGCTCAGTGGTTAAGAGCACTGACTCCTCTTCCAGAGGACCTGGGTTCAATTCCCAGCAACTACATGGTGGCTCACAACCATCTGCAATAGAATCCAGCACCCTCTTCTGGTGTGTCTGAAGTCTGAAGACAGCAACAGTGTACTCACATACATAAAATAAATCTTAAAAAAAAAAAAGCTGACAGTCTGTCTCACATAGACTGTACAGGTCAGCCGACACTGGTACAGAACAGGTCTCTAGCCACCCATTGTGGAGAAAACACAGACAACAGCTGAGTCTCAGATTCTCGGTCAGAAAAAGAGGCGAGGGCACCTGCCTCCCAGAGTCTGGGTCAGTCGGTGAAGCTCCACACGCGGGGAGGGAACTTGTTCTGTTTTGCTGCCTTAGGTCACCAGAATTTCCAGGCTCCCAGTTTACAGGGCACTGGCCATGTTGGGATTGGAAGCTAATGATATCTAAGTAGAAAACACTAAGGCAAACCAATTTGTGTTGTAGCCATTCCAGGGGACATGTTACAAGCTATCCAGCCACCCCAGCCCTCTCCCCAGCTAACAGAGACATTTCTAGAGACCTGAGGGGGGGCGGGGAATTGATAGGCTATGAGGAAGGAGAGCCCAAGCAAAACCTGACAGAGCTCCCAGGCTGCTGCCTGGAACATCTGGACCAATGCTGATGGGCACAGAGGAGAAGAACAGCTGCCAAACCAGCTCTTGGCAGGAGCCCTGAGAGCTGCCCCAGGCGGCCAGAGCAGACACTGGGACTTCTTCCTTCTGGAGCTGACCCGGAAGGTGGCTGAGATGTGGAAACAGCAGCTGAGTTCTCTTCCCACCAACTGCCTCTGGGTCTCAGTTTCTCCATCTGGAAGATGGGAAGTTCAGCAAAGCTAAACCAGCCCTCATCTGGGAGGACAAAATAAGCGTAATTTCGTGAGTGTGGGACACCATACTGCACACTAAGACAATTCCAGAGATGGCAGTTGTCACAGTCACTTTACATGAGAGACAAGGCCCACATCTAAAGTAGGGTGAGGATTTGAACCCACAGCTATTTGTCTCTTAACCTCAGCGCTAGCCTGCCGAGGACGGACAGGTGTGAGTCTCCCGGCTCTTTGTGTCTGCCTCTTGCGTGTCTTCCTTGAGTAGGCAATAAAAACAGAGAACCAGAATCCCAGGGTCATATTGCCTTCCATACCTACCCTGTTTCCACACCTCAGGATCCCCCGTGGTCCCTGGGAAGACAACCTGGGGGCGGGGCTAAGCTGGGGGCTCTGTGAACCCGTGAGGACACAGTGGCTGAAGGCCCGTGTTTCCCCCTTTTGAGAAATGCTTTGGCATCAGACAAGTCTAGGGAGAGGCAGGAGGAACTTGGCATGGACCTTGTTAGCAGCGTCTGGAGAAACACTAGAAAAGCCATCTGGAGTTGTGAACACTAGAAAAGAAGCCCCTGCCCTTTCCCCTTAGCCCTGTTCCCTGCCTGTGGTCACAGAACCCGACGCACAGGGGGCTCAGCTGCCCTACTCTGGCCTGATGGGGAAATTCAGAGAGAAATGCCAGTCTGAATCCCAAAACAAGCAGGGACTTCCCACCACCATGCAACTTGGCAGCCTTTTTGTCCCATGGGACCGAGTGAGCTATGATTACACACCCGCCTGCCCACCCGGAAGCAGGTCTCACGTCATTGCATCAAAGGGGTGACATCCCGATCCGGGTCATCACTGCTAAGCAGCTCCAGTTGGTCAAGACAAGCAAGCATGCTCATTTGCATGCTCTTGCTTCATCTCCCTCTACTGCTTGGGAACCACTGCTCTCAGCATCTTCACAGGATGTCTGAGACCCCCAGGGTTAACAGGGCCACACAGTGGTAATGATGGAGCCAGCCGGGATCTGGGGTCACAGTCAAGGCCTACTGCACAGCCGTGTCTTACCTGTTGCCTCGTACCGACATCTCAAATGACACCTGAATGTCATTCAAACAGAAACCACATCTAGGCTGCCATTCCGTGCCCTGCTCACCTTTTGAATTGGGGACCTCCACGGAGATAGCCCCCACGAGATACAACCCGCCCCTCAAATTGGCCTTGTTCACCCACAGATGAGTCAGCTGGAATTTTTGGACATTGAAGGCTCAGCAGCTACAGTACCAGGAGCTGTGAGGAGGCTGGAATGACCGGAATGTGGCTCTGTGGGCTCCGGCCGGCACCCCCATCCCCCCAGGCTCAGAGAGGTTTGGAAAGTAAAAGTCACAAGGTTTTTCAAGAGTTTGAGGATGGCAGGTGCACGTGAAGATGGAGACAAAGACTGACTCTTGTCTCCGGCCAGCCAGCACAGTTCCCCATCCCACCCACACATATCCGTGTTCCGGGTCCAGATGCCTGGAGCCCTGGGCGCCAGCAAAGGGCAAAACGTCACTGATTAGAAAGCCACAGTTTAAAAACATGTCCCAGGCTCTTAAAAGATGGAACTGTTGGCTTTGTGTGACTGGGACTTACTTAGCCTTGCAACTCTGTCTGAAGCATGACCTGGTACTGCCTCTCAACAAGCCTTTAGGCACCTCACCTAGGTCTTTACAGACCCTTCTCAGCATAGGACTCCAGCGGAGCTTTCCCTCTGGAATGGGGTTCCAGGGTCCATCAGCTTTCGAGGACAGGGGACCAGCACAGTGAAAACAAACCAAGGCTGTGAAGGAGAGTGGGGGGAGGGGCTGCTCTAGAATGAGCTTGGACCTGCAGAGCTGCCTGCTAGCTGAAGTTGTCGCCCTTTTACCCTCAGAGCCCATCCTCTGTCTCTGCCTGGCCATATCAGCTGATGTCACCTCCCTGCCAGCGTCAGCCCCTGGGGAGACACAGTCAGGGCGTGGGCATCCCCCAACCCTCTGGACGAATGTGGGAGGTGGTGAAGTGGGAGGGATCCGAGAGATGAGAAGAATGCTTAGGGACCATTCAAGGAACCTGTGGCTTTGAAGGTCCTCCTTGGTACAGGCTGTTCAGGAAGGAGATAGAGCCGCAGGTGGGAGCTATGATCAGGTTCTCTGCTGGAAGTTCCAGCTAACAGATGTTGTGTTGACCACCTATTAAAATGAATAAATATGGGGCTGGAGAGATGGCTCATGGTTAAGAGCACTGAGTGATCTTCCAGAGGACCCAGGTTCAATTCCCAGCACCCACATGGCAGCTCACAACTGACTGTAACTCCAAGATCTGACAACCTTACACAGACATGCAGGCAAAAACATACCAATGTGCATAAAATAAAAATAAATAAATTATATGTATATATATATATGTGTGTGTGTGTGTGTGTGTGTGTGTGTGTGTGTGTGTGTGTGTATATACACACACACACATAATAAATGCAGAATTCACCCAAGGCCATGTCAACATGGGACACTGGAGAGAAAAACATGACCCAATCACTCATCCACCTTTTTACCTGCCACATCTGTTTTAGCTCAGCATCTCTGCTTTTCATCCTTAAAGATGTCTGCCGTTACAGAGTCTCAGAGCTGGGGAGGACCTCAAAAAGCCTCTCATCTTACTTCCAGCCTTTGTAGATAAGGGACGTGTCAGTCAGAGACTATGACTCAGCTGTGGTCACACAGCCTGTGGAAGAGCCAGCTGGGACCAGATCATGGCCTCTGCCTGCCCAGCTGGAGCTTTTCAGTCCCACCCCCATCCTACTCCCCCCCCCCCAGATACTGCCAAGTTATTTCCATAGTGACCCAGTAGTGAGAGGAGCAGGCCATGGTGGTCACTGGAGTCTTACCCTCCCTCTCTGCCAAAAGACTAGAGAGAGCCAATTCCAGACCAAGCACCATCTCCGCCATCAGATTTCTTATGCTGTCCGAGCTCCAAAAGGACAGTCACTGGCATTCAGAATTGTCATTTGTCTTCCTTCCATGGGAGTCCATTTTCAGCTTCAGAATCACTGTGTCATGGAGCCAGAGATCAATTGCTCCTGACTAGCCATGGCCTTCCTCAGGTCACCTCTGAGCTCTTCTGTTGGACTGTGAGCTCCGCTCAGGCTCGGGATGGCCTGATCTCCAGGAGGTGCTTCATATCCAGCTGGTAGAGAGGAGCTGCCCCACCTTTATCCTATATATTTTCCTAACATAGAATTCAAACATAGCTCTCCTTCTAGAGCCCATGTCTTTCCAAAAGGAGGCAAGAAACTGAGGCTCAGAAAAAGTTCACCTATTGGCCTAAGTGCCTGGGTCCTCTCAATGGAGTGATACCTGGGAGTCCCCAGGAGTCTGATGTGAGTAGTTTGGCTACCATGTCCTATGGATGGACATCTGGGAATGGAAGTAGCCCCTCAGTGAGGAGTGCTTACCACAGGGACAAGGCAAAGCTTGAAATCAAGGCCCAGAGAGAGGGAGGGCTTCATAGAGGTCAAGGTCGGAAAGAGGAACTCAGGAGGAGGAAGGGGGATGAACTTCAAGGGGTCGGCTGGAGGGCAGGAACTGGTTTTGAAGTGGAAGGGCCCAGTGTGAGCCCAACTGAGAGGCATTAGTCAGCACCAAAGCTTATGAAAGGAGGAATTGTCAGGGCCCTTACTGGGCCAACTGGGTCATCCCCAAAGCCTGGGGAGCCAGGCTGGAGAAGGGAACAGGGACTCCCAGACAACTGCTCACTACCCAGGTTAATGACAAGGGCCACGAGGACCAAGTGTGGGGGCCCTGTCTGGCTTTGGTGGCCTATGAGTCACAGGCCTCAGCTGAGTTTCTTCTTTGTCCCCAGGTCACGGTGCAGGGAGGCTGGAGCCCTAGTGGGAAATCTGACGAGACCTTGGGCACAGGCACCTGCCCCGGTCTCAGCTGCTTGACTGTGGCTGTCATCAGCAAGCCACAAATCATAGGCACCCCAGGGAGCCCTCGACCTCCTCCTGCCCCTCCCTTGCACAGATATGTGGAGTCGCACAGTAGACTGCTTATTCTCCGGTCATCCTCTGCAAGGTCAACATACTGAATGCTATTCGGGCTTTAAATAGAACGAATTCTGACACAGGTTACATGTATGAACTTGAGAGCACTGATCTAAGGTATAGAAGGACACACACCCTATGGTCCTGTTTACCCGAAGGTTCTAGAGAAGTCCAAATAACAAGGGCAGAGAGAATGAATGTTCCCAGGGACTGGAAGAGGGGAGAAGGTGCCACTGTCCTGGCGATGGCAGGCATCTGTGGCTACAGAAGAGCATGGATGTACTCAGGCCTCTAAACTGAACATCTAAAAATGACTACAGCATGGATGGGGCAGCTCAATTGGTAAAGTGCTGGTCTTACAAACAGGAGCACCTACATAAGAGCCTGGCATGGTGGAGCTCACATGGAATCCCAGTGTTGGGGTGCAGAGACAGGTTGGGGTACGGCTCTCTGGCCAGCCAGTCTAGCTGAATTAGCAAGGTTCAGTGAGAAACCCTGTCTGGAACTTAAGGAAGGTTGGAGGGATGGCTCAGCAGTTAGGAAGCTTTGTACAGGACCCAGGTTTGATGCCAAGCACCCACATCAGCTGGCTCTCGATTGCCTCTAACTCCAGTTCCAGGGGTACAATGCCCTCTGGGCTCCTGGGGTATATAGAAAGGAATGCAGGCACGCATGTATGCATACTAGTAATAAGTCTTGTAAAATGTGGAGAATGAATGATTGAGGGACATACCCAGGATCAACCTCCAGCTACATGCCACATGTGTTCAGAGGGGGAGAGAGAGGAGAGAGAGGGGGGAGAGAGAGAGAAAGAAATGGGAAATTATAAATATATCAAATGCAAAGCAATTATTCAAATAGTATGTTCATGAGCACAAAGGGAGATGTGCTTAAAGCCCAGCATATGGGGTTTGAAGTGTAAATCCAGCATGGGTTTATCATGCACAAGGCCCTGGATTTGATGCCTAGTATAAAAAACAAACAAACAAAAAACTACTTTATTATTAACGGTTTGAAATAAGTCTTGTCCAGTCTTCTAAAGATTCTAGGGTACAAATAGCCCAGAGACAGAAAGATGAATGAGAAACTCTGCTGCAAGCTGCGCTCCTGGTGTCCAACTCTTTGAGGGACAGACTCACACCTGCATCATCAGGTGCCAAGCAGCAGGGTCACGGCAGGGTCATGGCAAGCCGTTAACTTTCAAAGCCTTCAGTGATGCCTAAGACATGTCTGGCTTAGTGCTGAGCACTTTACTCAGTAAGGTACTCAGCAAATGAATCCACTTAATCCCCACACCAGAGCCAGGAGAAAGGTGCATATTTATGTCCATCTCAAAGTCCATCTCAAACAGAGACTCAAGCACTGAGCCCTAAGGAGCTCCCCAGGTCACGTGATAGGAAGGAGGGGGAACAGGAGTGAACCGTTAGGTCACACTGCTGAGTTACCACGGCGCCTGGCCCGACATGCTAGCCTCCTACAGAGGAGGGCTGTGGGGGCGGGGGTGGGGTGTTGGCTTTTCCACTGATCCCTGCGGTGCTGGCTTCCCTGTCAGTGGTCCTAGAAGAGAGCTTGACTTGGACCCCTCCCAGCCCAAGAGCACAGTTGGTACTCAGCAAATATCTGTGAAGGAACAGCCCCCGTCAGTTTCTCTGATCTCCCCCACAGCACTAGCAGGTAGCAAATTAGGAAATAAGATTGCTCTGCTGCAAGCCATCTGCTTAGCTGTTGAGATGGAGTGTCTTCCCCCGGGTCACATGGTCCCAGTGTCCTCTGTGCTGTGGTATCAACCTCTGGCTCATCTCCCAGACCTTTCCAATTCTGTCAGCAAGACCTTGGCTCTGGCTGCTAGAGGACAAACATTAATTGGAAAGAGGAACCCTTTGACTCATTACCAGCAGTAATAATTACACCTATACTCATTGTGATCTCCAATGTGTGTAAGCCTACATCCTTAGCACCGTGAAATAGTTGTCATCTCTAATGGGCCATTCCACAGAGAGGTTGCATAACTTCCCCAGCATTGCACAGCTCCGAACCGTCCCAGAGATTTGAGTTTCGTCAGAGTCCAGATTGTGACTCATCTACTGCAGACAATCTCAGGACCCTGTTGCATCCTCTAGGAGACCCGAATAGGTTCACAGCCCAGCTGTGTGCTGATGAGAAAGGAGTTGCTGGAAGTGTCCCTCTACTAGTCCCTCCTCCCACTCCCCGAGACTTACCTGTGTGGTCCCATACATAGCCTTAATACACAGCAGGGTCCAGATGGGCTTCCCAGCCCCTGGGGAATCTCTAGAGCAACTATGGATCCAGAGGAGACAAGTGTCACTGTGTGATTGTTCTGTTAGAGCAGACTTTGTTGCCAGTCTCTAGTGCTGACGGGAGGGGAAAGCTGTCCACACCCCTGACGTCTCCTGGACACTGGAGAGCAGGTGGGAATTGGAGCCGAAATGAAGAACTTCTCAAGACAGGGTTCAGCCTGCCCAGGCACTGGCCTCTGACTGGGATGGAGGGTGGACTGCTGACTCAAGCTATAGAGAGCAGAGCCAGGCAGCTGACGGAGAGATGAGCGGGCAGCCCTCCCATAGAGAACCAGGAAGACTACAGTCACATTTACTCTCGTGGTCCTGAAAAAGGCAGCATCCCAAGTCCCCACTCTTCCTAGATGCCACACCTTCTCAGGGGTGCCAGGACCACTGACTCCACCAGGCCAAAGAGTCTATGCAACTGTCCCCAGTCAACTTTGCTTGCACTAAGCCTTGGACCATCACAGCCAAGGGAAGGCAGTCTCCTTCCACAATCTCCCTTTCTCCTCAATGAGATGCCTCTAGCAGCCCCGGCCAAGGCTCTGGATTGCCTGGCAGTGTTGTAGGACATAACCCAACTAAAGAGATGGGCAAAGAGAGGCTGAAGGTCAGTGATCAGGACTCAGGACTAGTTCTCTAAGGTCCCCCCACCCAGCACTGGGAGAGCACTGGACCAGATGGCAATGGTACAGCACCTGCTCCCACCCTTAAAGAGCGTGTCATCTAGCAAGGGGAGCCGTTGGTTAGTGACTGTAGCAGCCAAGGAAACAAAAGAGAACCAAGGCTCAGGAGATTCCGGGAGGCAGGTCCATAGGAGATGGTCTGGAATAGTCTTCAGAAAGCCACTTCAGAAGCTGAATTGGGACTGGGAGACTCCTCAGAAGGTCTGTTTCAGATGTGCCTCAGGGCTGGAGCCAAAGGGGCTATGGCTGGCAAGTTGGTTATTGTCATACTCTAAAGGCTGACGTGTGACTCCATGCCCAAGGGCTAGAGACCCACAGACTACACACCCAAGGGTGTGAAAGCTAAATCAGGGTACATGCCACCCACCAGAGGACAAACCCTTCCAACAGCATGTCTGTGAGACCTATTCCCAACTGTAAATGTGATCTTTGTAAAGCAGGGTCTCCCTCAGTTGTTCAGACTGGCCACAAGCAGAGTTCTACTTGTCTTAGCCACCTTTAGGACTAGAAATTCGTGTGCACCAATGCGCTTGATATGCTCAGCCTTTAAAAGTAATTATGCACAGTTTGGGAAAGGCAGACTATACTCACTTGCGCCTGCGCACACTTCGCCCTTGCTCAACAGGCAGCAGAGCTGAAATCACTTGGTAGCTCACCCTTCCAAACCTCGCTTTCTTCATCCTCTGATAAGGCTTAGTCTGAGTGCTATAAAAAGGGGACATGGGAGTGGGGGTGTCCAGGGACCAGGGAGGTCCAGGATGACCCTGTGGAGAAAATGGAATTTGGACTTGGCTTTCCAAGAAGGGAAGAGTTTGAAAGGGCCACAAAAAAGGGGGAATTCCAGACTTGGGGAGCATCCCAGGGAGTCCAAAGGGCTGGGAAGTCAACGTGACCTCCTGTGGCGCCTCTGCCACAAGCCAGCTGCTATTATATATAACACATGTTATCTCAGTAACTCATGGGTGGAGCCCAGAGTCCCCTCTGCTGAGGACGGAAACAGAGGTGCCTGTACCTATTGGTTGCAATGGGGCTGTTTAGACCCAGGGCCAACTCATGCCCAAGGAAAGCAGGAGAGGGGTGCCTTAAGGGGGGACCAGTTCTTGGGGGTGGGGCTCCTTAGTTCAGTGGCATGGACACTCAGGGGCCTGAGGAAGGAGGAGCTGGGACTTGGAGCAGGGCCAAGGAGGGGCATGAGGAACCCTCTGCCTGCTTAATCCTGTGCTACGTAGGATATTATCAGCACCGTGCAGAATCCGACAATCACCACACAGACCAGCCACCAATGTCACAAACCAGAGAGAGATAAAGCAGCCCTGGGCACGAGGCTCTGACTGTTGCTGACCAAGCAGAAGCCACCACAAGGACAATGGCCAGTTTGAAAGGAGGTCTCCCTGGGACCCAACTCTGGAGCTGAAGAAGGAATATGTCCGGGAGAGTAGCAGCATGGATGCTCAGAGGCCCCGGCATCCATGCAGTACCTTTGGCAGGGCATTGGACCCATTCTGGTCCAGTTCTCAGTCCATGGCTCACTGGCCATGTGACCGACCGTAGGCCGATGACATCACCTCTCTGAGCCTCAGTTTCCACAACCTTAAAATAATGACAGCAACATCACCTTTCCTGTCCGGAACTGTGTCCAGCCAGCCTGTTGCCATTTTGTCCCTACCTCTCCCTCTCCAGTGTTCTCTCTCTCTGGCAGATAGCTTCTCTACACTGCCAGACATCCAGGGCCTTGCCAGGTCAGAAGCTGAGTCAGAGCTCGGTCTACTGAGTGGCTGCTGGGTGCAGGAGCCCACAGAGCCATAGGAATCTCCTCCAACTCCCGCCTGGCAGCCAGTGGTTCCCAGGCCCCTTGGGCCAGATGGGAGGGAGGAAGGGAAGTTCCGACAGGGAGGCTCCGACTTTGCCAGCTTAGGCTTTTGTGCTCTGGAATGCCAGGCCAGGCCGGTTTGCTCTGCCAACGAGAGGACTGGTCTCTCCAACAATAATGTTTTCCTCAACTTTTTCTACAAAGCATCAACTGCTTTCTAATTCAAACCATCAGGGGGAGGCGTCCTTGAGCTGAGTCTTTGACCACTGCAGAAGGAAGCAGTTTTGCAGGCCGTGGCCGTGGCCGTGGGGTTTCTACACTTGATCTTAGCCAGAAGGCCGAGAAGCGATGCCGTGGGGTTTCTAAATAAGATCCTGAAATAACTGCCTTGGCCTCCTCATGGCATGCCAGTCTGCTCTTCCTGCTACATTCTTGCCACCTTCATGCCACCCTCATGCCACCCTCATGCCACCTTCATGCCACCCTCATGCCACCCTCATGTCATCCTCATGCCACCCTCATTCCACCTTCATGCCACCCTCATGTCACCCTCAAGAACCATCAGACAAGCCTTTGGGACAAGTCTGAGAAATGGTCAGTGCTGTTGATGTTTTCTGTGCCAGCAGCTACACTAACATTGTATCTACACTGTATGTACATTGTATACTTCACCTCACCTCGGTGCTGGGTATTTCATGATGCTCCCAGCCCAGGACCACCTCACTGCCTGGCCTCATTGCTCCGCAAACAAGGTTGATCCATTCGCACTACTGACATGACTAGAATCCCAAAATCACATTCTAACTTGACGAGCCATGAAGTGGGGGGTACCCCAAGACCCATGTACTCAGCTCCTGGGGGCATGGCTCCACGCTGGTGCTATGGGGCACTGCCTATTGGTCCTCCCACAGTTGAAAGTAGAGATGAACTGCCTGCTAAGTATATGGTGAAGAGACATGAAAACTAGATCCATGCTAATATGTGTTCACCAGTATTCACAGCAGCGCTCTTCAGGGAAGCCAAAATACACCCGCAGGCTGCGGAGGGAGAATGCTCGCCCAGCATGCATGGAGCCCTGGGTTTGATTCCCCGTACACTATGAACTGGACATGGTAGTGTGAGCCTCTAATCTCAGCATTCAGGAGGTGGAAGGAGGAGAAATCAGAATTTCAAGGGTGTTGATGGCTGCACAGTGAGTTCAAGTCCGTGAGATTTTTCTCAAAAGAGAAGAAAAAGATTACCTACATAACCAGAGGAAGAGACTATGTTCTGTCCCTACAATAGAATGTTATCTAGCCAGGAAAAGAAGGAAGCCAGCAGTGGTGGTAGCACACACCTTTAATCCTAGCACTCTGGAGGCAGAGGCAGGCAGATCTCTGAGTTCAAGGCCAGCCTGGTCTGCAGAGTGAGTTCCAGGACAACCAGGCTCCTCTACACAGAGAAACCCTGGTTCTAACAACAACAACAACAACAACAAAGAAAGAACAGAAAAAAGAAACTATGTTCCAGCAGGGCCATCTTTGCAAACACTAACTTAAATGACAGACATTGGTCCTCAAAGGCTACTCAAATGAGTGCATTTATGTGAATTTTTTTGTATTAGGACAGTAGCCCAGGCTATGTGAGCCTGAACTTCACAAGTACTAGAATCAAAGATCTGTGCCACCATGCCAAGCCATGGTTATTTTTACAGTTACAAAAAATGTTCTAAAATTCTCTGTGGTTGTAGGTATACATCTGAATACATTAAAAGCCACTGAACTGCCCTTTTGAATGAGAGGGTTGAATGGTGGAGCACCCTATCTCTATAAAGCTATGTCAAAAAGAGAAGGCTAGAGGCAAGCATGGTGGTGCACACCTGTTGTCCCCGCACTTCAGAGGCAGGGACAGAAGAGTCCAGCCTGAGGCTAGCCTGAGCTCCACAGTGACAGGGAGAGGAGAGCCCAGCCTGAGGCTAGCCTGAGCTCCACAGTGGCAGGAACAGGAGAGGCCTGCCTGAGGCTAGCCTGAGCTCCACAGTGGCAGGGACAGGAGAGGCCAGCCTGAGGCTAGCCTGAACTCCATAGGGAGAGGCTGTCTGGGAGGGAAGAAAAGTTTAAGGTTTAGATTTGACAGAACTCATACATCAGGGAGGTCAGATCTGTGAACAGTTCGTCAGGACATCAGCAAGCACGTGGAGGGACGCAGGGCAGGCGATCAGGGGGACTTGTGAGCCCAGGTGACACATGCCTGCCTTCCTGTCTGTTAGGATGGCCTGCTGTCCTCCCCCTGAAACCCTGTTCCTGGGCCTCCCTGGGGAAACACTGATGCCTGAGGAGAAATCGAAACAGAAGAGCAGGTGTCACCTCCTGGGCAAATTCCAAGAAAAGACAGAGAGAGGCTCCCGAGGTGATAGCTCACAAGCTTTGAAGGGAGGAAGGAAACAGAAGCCACAAGAGAAAGTGAAAGAGGAGGTGGGTGTGAGAGAGAGGCAGGGACCTGGGCATAGGCCATGCAGATCACACTCTACCAACACTGAATCCACAGGGCCTCCCTCATCCTTCCATTGCCTCCAGTCTCAGAAGTCCTACAATCTCTTCCTTTCTGCCTTGGCCCCTGAGTCCCTGATGCCCTGGGATTTATGGGTCCTGAATCTGAAGGCAGCCAATGCCACTGTGTTGTCATTGAAATTGTTTTGTTTTGTTGTCCTCCCACCCCATGACTGGGACTCTCTAGCCAGTGTTTCTGCACTGTAGACGGATGACTGCTTTGTTCTCTAAGGCAGGTGTGGCATCCTTACAGTTCTGTCTCTAGAGTCAGAATTCAATCCCTGGCCAGCGACGAAGGTTCTAGGACAGGGCTAAGCAGGGCATAATGGCACTTCTTGTGCTGTCTTGGTCTGTGACTTCACCTTGCTTCTGCTCTCTGTGGGGTCACAGCACAAACAAGGCCTGAAGGTGTCTTCTCTGTTCAGTGGGAGATAAGCTGAGGTTTGTAGAGGCAGCCAAGGTGTTGGGGCTCCTGGACTCCACCACTCTCCTTTAGCCCTGTTGGCTCTGAGCTGACATGGCAGGTGACAGAAGGCCTGGGATTCTGCAGGAGCAGGAGACCAGCTCCACATTTAGGTCATGCATCCTGGGTTAGCTGATAGAACCTTGCCTAGAATGTGCAAAACCCTGGGTTCACACACACACACACACACACTTGGACACACATACACTCACACTTACACACAGCCACACACACACACTTACACATACACACATACACATACACAGCCACATGCACACACACAGATTCACATCACTCAGCCACACACACATACACTTACACAGACACACACACACACTGAGCCACATAGACATACACTCACACAGGCACACATACACACACACACACACACACACACACAGAAACACATACACACACACAGAGCCACACACACTTGGACACACACACACATACACACTTACACACAGCCACACACACAGCCACATCACTCAGCCACACACAAATACACTTACATATACACACACAGCCACATGCACGCACACACAGCCACAGCCACACACACATACACTTACACAGACACACACACACAGACACACACACACACACACAGAGGCAATGTCCCATAGAGGCTGTTCAGTATGATAGAGAAAACTCACACAGATGTCCTCAAATGTGCAGAGGCTTCATAGCCAAAGGCTGAATGAAGTTGGTCTGTGTCAGCCCCGAGAGCAGAGGAATGGGAACGTGGACAAAGGACTGTGACAGAACGGGCTACCTGAGGTGGGCGTCTGAGGCTACATAAGGAAGAAGCCAATCCACCTCTGACTCAGTTTCTCCTTCTGAACATTTCTGTGACCACACCAGCAAGCAACTCGGAAGTTCATGACACAGCTGGGTGCTCTTGAATCCACTCAGTCCTGCCAAGCTCGCCGCTCACCGGTAGGGTCTGCTTCCAGCTCATGCCAGGAGTTTTTGCTCACATGCCGACTATAAAACAGGTTCCCACACTCCCTCCCTGCCTTCCGTTAGTTTGTTTGAGCCCCTCACAGAACTTGGGAAACCACCACAGTGGACAGGATTGTCACAGGGATTACAAAGGCTGCAGATGAGGAGGCACCCCCAAGAGAGGAAGAACTCCCATCTCTCTGACACTTCCCTGAAGGAACCTTTCTTGTCCAGAAACCTCTTGAGCCCAGACTTTCTGGGTTCAGGAAGACTTCATCGGGTAAGCAAGAGTGCTAATGACTGAGAACTGTGAGGCCTCCCTTAAGATCTTAGTCTCCGGAGCCTTCCTCCAACATACGGAACAGAGCCCCTCTGGAACACAGAGGGCCTTCTGAACTCCTGTCACACCAGGAAGCTCAGGGTCCTAGGCCGAGAACCACGGACAAAAGCAAATCAATCAAGCCGTAAGCTCCTCGTCACCAAGGGCACCGCAGCACCATGGCGAGGACCAGTGGGGAGATGGAATAAATATGGAGAGTAAGAAGCCCAGAGCCCGGCTTCACAGTGACACCCTGTGAGGTGGGCTTGTCCTTTCACTGGCTGCAACCTGCCTTTCACCCATTTCTCCTAGTGCTCTCCCAGTACTGAGAGAACTAAACCTGTTCCGAGATAGTGCATGTGTAGCCGGGTAAAACCATCCCTGATTATGAGCGAGTAGCTTAGATGGCTTTTAACATTCCAATGACCCTATGATGCCTTCGTTGTACACAAGGAACCCAAGAATCACCCACGTTTTGAGCCTCCCCCACCTCCAGAGGCCTCTGTGATGGTGAGCCTTGGATGAAACATCCCATTTAATGATGGCTCTGTCTTGGTAAGTCGACACTGACCTACACTCTAGATGAAGTTTCCTCTTGATGCAGGTCTTCCTGTTTAGTGATTCCCTAAAGGGATAGGGTTTGTGTATCTGTGTGTGTGACCTACCTCTGGAGAGTCACCTGAGTGTGTATCCTGAGTCTGCACACAGCCAGTGCCCCACCGCGTCCAGCACTCTGGAAGCTGTCCTGTGTGAGAAGAGAAATGTATAGCTGTCCAATGGCCCCATCCTGGGCAGCCTAACTCTGCATGCATGGCTCCAAGTTCATTCTCAGGAGGCAGCCTGCTGGTAAGATGTTCTATCTGGGCCCTAGGCACAGGTTTCTGATCCAGAAAACAACCCATTGCACAAGAAAGATAATGCAGGGTGTAGACAGAACCCCCATCTGGTGAAGGGATGACTTACAAAGGGTGGGAACCCCAGACTTGTCCACCAAACATCAGACACCCGAGTAGTACCTTTCTCCCAAGCTAGAAGGAGGGCGCTTTGAAATAATGAGAACGGCAGGAGGTAGAAGGTCCAGTTAACTGAACATTTGGGCTAAGTAGAAGCCACAGCCCAGACCTCAGGAAGGCCACAGCTTTGTAAGGGGTTACTTGGAAGCCACAGCCCTGTGAGGGTCCACATGGAAGCCACACCCATATGACGGGCCACATGGAAGCCACAGCCCTGTGAGAGCGCCTTCCTGGGTTTCCTTTGTAAAGCACAGAAGATTCAACCTAATTGGTGGTTTCCAAGCTTTTGGTATCTTTATTATGCCTGTAGTGAAAGAAACCCTACTTCTTAAGGAAAATCTCATGCAAATCGGCACTGGGTCAACCCCCCACCCCAGTACTACTATGGGTCTCCCTACAGCCCCAACTGAGACTCAGGCTCTACAGCTACAACTGCCCCCACCTAATGGTGCCATGCCTGTCCACATTACAGAGCGGGTCCTGGGAGCTCCAAAGTGCTGTGACTGGGATTTCCCTGAACATCTCAGAATGGAAAATTCTGGTCAGCTGAGGATCTGTTTATTTCAGTGGGTCTCAGCATAAACAAGAATTCACAGAACCTGGCAAAGACTCACTATCCCAGAAAGGGTTACACACCAAGAGCTCCAGCAGACCCAGGCAAGTTTTGCTGATTTTGGAAGGCAAAGCCCAGAGTAGAGACACCCCGACTTTGCACCTATGCTGGTAGCTATGGCCACAGCCCCAAGAGGAGAGCTGTCTCAGGCTGGGCTCTGCAAGCATCCACTCTGTCCTTGGAGTTTTGCCAGGCAGGTTTTTGTTTTGGTTTGATGTTTATCTGTTGAGAAAACTGACAGTCAGAGAGATGATATCATTTGCCAATGGTGGAGGCCTCAGCTTCGATATCAGAGACCTCCCACACCCACCCACCAAGGCTGGAGCAAGTGTGAGCCAAGTCTGACCTGGAAACCGGGACATTTGACACGAAGAGGACCAGAAACAAGCAGGAGCCGAGTGAGTGCCCTGGGTGCAGGATCAAGTTAACCACTGACCACTAAGAAATCCATGAAGACACGGCTATTAGGACAAAGGGCCAAGGTCTACTCTGCTGGTGAAGGCAGAGGCTGGGGAGTAGACAGAGGGTTGCACCAGGACTAGAATAACTATGCTATTCCTGGACTGTGCAGGCCAGTGACAAGGGAGCTGTTTCAGAGGGAACAACCAGAGCTACTGGGTTGAGACATTTTGAGGGATTCTTCCATCTGTTACGGCCATGGGTTCTAGAAGGTAATTAAGGAGTGATGTGAAAGGAAGACAAGGTATCCAAGGATGCATAGCTCAGATCAAACACATGAGCGCGCGCATGTGTGCTCGTGTGCACGCACACACACACACACACACACACACACACACAT
Source organism: Mus musculus (assembly GCF_000001635.26). Classification (NCBI taxonomy): domain Eukaryota; kingdom Metazoa; phylum Chordata; class Mammalia; order Rodentia; family Muridae; genus Mus; species Mus musculus. The sequence continues at coordinate 4,285,189 of NC_000077.6, read as the reverse complement.
CTTTCCAGATAGATGCTAAAACTGTCTTACTGGATCTGGGAGAGGCCCTGAGAGAGAGAATTCTTTCCCTGTGGCTGCCATGGTAAACCACAGAAAATTATGGCTTAAAACAGCAGGCACCTAGGTTCGCCTGCAGTTCTGGAGGCCAGACCATCCAGAGGTCCCACCTTGCCTCCTGCAGGTTGAGGGACCCACTCCCCTCACAATCCAGGATGGTGTCATCTAGGGACCCTTGACTTAGTTACATCTACAGTGACCACATTTTTGGCAAATGTGATCACATTCTTGTGTCTGTCTTTTGGGAAGATCACCATTGCACCAAGGCTAGAGTTGGTCATCTCATACCTCATTTTATGTTCGTGATGCTGGACATGTGTCATTCAGTGAAACTGGGACCTCTAGGATATACTGCATCAGTTAGTCCAGGCTAGAGCTTGTTCTGTGTTCTGTGTCTGGTGACTCAAAAGATCCACAGAAAAGGAAGACACAGAAAGAATCTCGAATGTGCAGCCCACCTATGGCTCTACTGTCCCCTTGAGGTCCCTATATTTTCTGGTATCTGGAACAATTTGGGCATAAGAGGGCCAGTGCAGTCAGGGACTGGACTCTGCAGGTAGAGAAGGAGTCTGGGGTCTAACTAGACAGAAAGATACATTCAAGGCCATTGCATAAACTGGGGATGTCACTGGGGGTGTGAAGGGTTCTCACAGGGAGGAGGCCCACTCCAAGAAAGACTAACATCACCCAGAGAACATGACCAAGGAGGGATGCTCAAGGTATGAGCTGGAAAGAAACTGAAAGGTAGACTTTTGACTTGATTTTCAGGCTACTGCCAGGGGGTGGGCTGGGGGGGGGGGTCTGCCAAGGATTTGAGCAGGGAGCACCTCACTTACTTTGTTTTAACTTTATTTATTTATGCGATGAGACATGGAGGTCAAGTGACCACAGTCAGGTCCTCAGATCAAACTCAGGTCCTCAGACTTGGCAGCAAGCTCCTGCTGAGCCATCTCTCTGATTCTAGCTTGTATTTTAGAAAGGTTATGCTAGCCCAGGCTGCGACTTAGATCCCAGTAAAGACATAGTACTCAGTGGAGTGAGGGCGGCAGCCTAGAGTTCAGCTCTGACCTCTCTCGTGGCAGATGCAGGGTAAAGCAGGTGGTTTGGGACAGGAGGAGCTGTGTCCAGTTCCCTTAATGATAAAACCCTTAGGCCATGGCTTAAATGTCTGGTGAAGAACAGAAAAGATTCTCTGACCAATCCAGTGTAAGAGGAGCTTGCTTGTAGGCAGGGCCTGTGGGGAGGGCGGGGCCTGTGGGGAGGGCAGAGTCAGGACTGGACTTGCTATTGGGACCTACAGAAGAGGTGGCTAGGTCAACGGTTCCCAGATGGTGTCAGTGGAATGCGGACCTGGAAGGGCTGCTGGAGAAGGCAGGCAGGACACGCCTTTCCCACCCAGCTGTCCTGAAAGCTCTGAGAAGCCCCACAATAAAGACTTCCTGTTTTGTTTTGTCTTGCCTTGTTTAATCCTCTATTGCCCAAAATTTTTTTTGAGTACAAAAATCTTGTTTTTCTTTAAATACTGATGACCGTCCTTGTTAGGCGAGGACAGCAGAACTGTCTTGGGTCAATGCTGCTCTGAAGGAAAGAGCACCAGACGAGAGAGAGAGAGAGAGAGAGAGAGAGAGAGAGAGAGAGAGAGAGAGAGAGAGAGAGAGAGAGAGGGGGCTGAGAGGCAAGGCCTTTGCAAGAACACCCATGCAGTCTCTGGGCCTCTGTCTCCTGGCACCTACTCAGCTGGTGTCTTACCCTCCGCAGTGATGAGGACCAAGCCTCCTGTGAGGGGTCCTGGGCTCCCCAACAGGATCCTGGTACCTGCTATGAAGTGAATACCTGTAGAATGAGGCCTGCCTCTCCCACCCACAGAGGCAGCACTGTGGAATTAAGTCCAGGAGTGCCTGTGAGGTCAGCTCAAGGTAGAAAACTAGAAAGCCCTGCTTGCCAGTAAAGAACAAAGTTTTACACACATTATATATCAAAGGGTCTGACACCCACACCCCATACCCCCTCCACACCTACCAACTGGCCCTGGACCTAAAACTTGGCTGTTAGTCACCCGATTGCCTCAGAGCACTGAAGACCTCCCCCCCTCCCCATGGAAATGTGAATGTGTGGCCTCCAGTGTCTCTTCTGAGCTGCAGGCTTCCTGACCCGGTCTCCCATCCCCATCAGTCATCCTCACAGGTGACCCACTCACCAGATTAATCCCGTCAGAAACCGGTCCATATGCCAGGATTGGAAGCAGAGGGAGTCTGGGGTGTGAGATGAGGCCATTGGGTGCCAGAAGCCTCGAGGAGCATAGCCTACCCATTGTAAGGCTACCACCCTGTTATGATCTGTTACCTACCTCAAAGGACACTGGGATTGGAGGTCTAGAGAAGGCTAGCCAACTGCAGAGAAGGGCTAGAAACGGGCTCTGCCCAGAGAGGCTGAACTGTACAGGAAACCCCCAAGAGGAGCCTTCCTACCGGAGCCAGGACAGTATAAGATGCTTCTCTGGGAACCTGCTCCCCTCCAGCTCTCACCCTGATTTAGGAGGCATAAGCCAGTGGATAGCTAGTGGCATGGAGCAGTGGATGGGGAAGCAGGCTTCTCTGCAGTGAGCTCTTATTCAGCTAAGCCATTGCCTCCCTTCTCAGACTCATCCTGTTAGCAGTTACCAGTATCCTGTCTGCTTACAGACCTTCTCCTCCTCCTTCATCCTGCCAGGATGGATGCTCTTAAGAGCAGGGACCTGTGTGCAGCCGGCATCTTGAACATAAAGCAAATTTCATAAGCACATATTAAACTAATGAAGGATGTAAGTAGATTTTGGGAAGGGCGTTTCCAAATGTCAGTGATGATCCAGGTCTAGATCCCAGGCTCCCTCTCCACTCCCTTCCACAGGTTAGAGCTCCCCCCCCCCAACCCCACCGCCTGCTTCTTCTGGCTGTGTCTCCAGGGTGACAGAGTGTCTTCTGCTTCCCATGCATACCTCTTTCTCTGTCCTAAGTGAGGAGCACTTACTCCACAGGCCCAATTCACGGACCAATCACTCTTGAGCAAGTATTTCCAGACACGGTGAGAGCTCTGCCAACTTCTTCTGCAGAAGGTCAGACACCAGCTATTACAAGTCTCATGGACCGTCATAGCGTCTTTCACCACCACCGGTCTCTGGCATAGCCCCCAAAACAGGGATACATAAATTAATGTGTTGGCTATGTTCCAATAAAGCTTTATTTACAAAAAAAAAAAACAAACAAACAAAAAAAAACAAAACCAAACCAAGAACAACAACAACAAAACCAGGCAGGCAGCTGAATTTAACATGTCAAAATTCAGGATGTTCAGCTACATCGAAATGTACTTTGTATGCAACCCTAGACCGGTGGGGCATCTAGAGCTGACAGCATTCGTGTAGACTGAGCTGGCTTGGAAACCTAATGAAAAGGAAAAGAACAACCATTGTCATGGAATGCTACTGTGTAGGTGACATCACGTGTATTTTCTGTGTAATACCTCGTTGTCTTAACAGCAGCCTGGGAGTTGAGCAGGATCCACCATTTTACTTATAAGGAAATGGGGACTCAGAAGGAATATGAGGAGTCCTGGCCCGCAGAGCTGGTCAGGGGCAGAGACTAAGCTGGGACACTCGGGGCCCCAAAGCCTGTGCCAGCTCACACAGCCCCCCTTCCTGATCTGATGGCCAAAGCTCAGAGAGTGCGGTGCGGCTGCCTCTAGAGTCCCAGTAACACAGAAGCTCCAGGTGGATAAAGAACTGCCTGCCCTGCTCATGGAGGTCCCAGGGCCACCCAGTCCTAGCTGCAAAGGTGACAGTGGTGACTTCTCTAATTACCATGCTTATGCATGTGTGTGTATATGCAGGAGAGCATGTGTGTGCACAAACAGATCCACAGATGAAGAACCATATTGTGATAGTGGGACTGGAGCTCTGGATCACGTCGCAAGTGTCACTGTGACCAGGGAGCAGATTAGACAGAGCAAGATGATGAGAGGTGGCTGATTGGTGGGTAGATTTATAGATTTATTTATATTGATATATTATATATTATTAATTTTCATATTATTGTTATAGATGTATGTTATTGTGCTTATTGTATTTGTTTATTATTTATATTATGGTTATAGTTTTATTTATATTCCTATATATTTATTATATTCATTAATTGTTACTTATTTATATTATGGTTGTAGATTTATTTATACTATCATATACTCTTCTCCCTGCAATAGCAGAGGGATGATTCTTGACAGGTGAGGACTGCCCAGAGCATTGCGGAACATGCTTAGGCAACATCCCAGCATTGCTCTAGACCATTTGAAGCCAGGATCCCCCAGAATTGGTGTGTGCCAGCTAAAAACATCTCCTGAGTGCCAAGGTGAGGGATGAGAACTCCTGATGCTGCCTGTTCTGGGCTTGAGAGCTACCATCCCTGGCCCGAAGGCCCCCGATCTCCCCAAACATTCTCTGAGAATCTTCTAGGATTCAGAATCCAGCCAAACAGTATCAGGAAAGCCCAAACACAGAATTAAGGGTTTGACATTGCCAAGACATGAGCAAAACAGAGTCCCGTGGGCACGTATGTAACGCTGCTGAAGGGAAGGTTCCAGAACCTGTCTGCTTCAAATTGACTCCAGGTTCACTCGGGCTTGTTCTGCAGGACACAGGCCGGCTCTGAAGGCCCTACAGACCATCTCTTCTTTCTTTCTTTCTCAGCCCACCCACCTCTACCTCCAGCAGGTGTTGGAGTGGATTCCTGCAGGTCCCTTGGAGAGAGTCAGGGGCCCGGGGCTGCCACAGGGAGAGGGGCACCCGGGTGTATGCACCCTGCCATGTGGGTGGCTGACTTCTTTACGTCAGGCTGGTCTGGTGGAGACAATGACCTCACCTGCTTGGAAGAGCCCTGGACCGCTGCTGAGATCTGGGATGGGGAGGGGTCCCAAGGCCCAGACAGAGAGGAGCTGGGGGCTGAGAATGCCCCTCCTCTGGGCCTGGCTGAGGCCCAGCATAGCTGCCTGTGGTCTGGCCCCAAAGCAAGGGACAGACCTCCTCTGTGGCTGGCACCGGCTCAGCAGCCTCTTCCCAGCCACGTTAAGAGAAAGAGAGAAGGGCTGACGTGGGCCTGACCTCATGCCCAGCCCCCTCCAACAGCCTCTGTCTCCCTCGGCCTGGCCTTCTATGCTTCCAGGAAGCTGGACCTCCCTGCACCAGGGCACGGAGTCTGCAGAGAGCTTTCTTCATTAGACTGGGAGACACCTAAGCTCCTCTTCTACCCTATAGGAGAGCTGGGCTTAGCCTTCTGACAGTTTCTATGACAGTGTGGGTGTGGGGATTCCCAAAATTCATGATGCTTGTAGCAGGTGGGGCACTGACATGCAGGTGCTACCTGGCTGGATGGAGCCTTGTCGCAGCTGCTTGCCCTGGGACTTAGGAGGAGGCTGTGGACCCTAGAATTCAAGGAACTTAGTAGAAGCCACGGGGCCTGTGCCTTAAGGCTCCTCTGCTCCTGTCATCTGGATTGAACCTAACCCCCGAGGTTCCCCTCCAAGTGCTGAATGTAACAAGGCTTTTTGCCAGCAGTGAGGGGCTCCCTAGCTGCACCCATGACAGCCTGAGGAATTCCCCTAATCTTTTAGGGAACTTGAATCAGGACAACCTTAAGTTTGTGACTTCCACTCGGAAAATAATTTCAGGACTAGCTATTTTACAAAGCCAAGTTAGAGGTCTTACTAAAGATTTTAATGTAAATTTAAGCATGAGCGTTAAGAGAGAGAGAAGAGCAGGGCGGGACAGTGATGTTGCACACCTTTAATCCTAACACTTGGGCGGCAGAGGCAGGTGGGTCTCTGAGTTGGAGGCCAGCCTAGTCTGCAGAGTGAGTTCCAGGACAGCCAAGGCTACACAGAGAAACCCTGTCCGCATGTAGGTATGGATGCCTCGGGGGAGAAGAGCAGTTAATACCTGTGGCAGAGTCCTATCTCTGTAAATGAGGCTTCTAGTGAGAGTTCTAGAAAACATGTTTACAGCTGGGGAGGAGAATGGCCTTAAGCAGTTGTTAGTTGTGCTGGAATGAGTCTGCTTAGCCTCAACCAGATGCCTAACTGAGGAGTGGTTCACAGCTCGCTCTATCTCTGCCACGCCCCCCAATTTTCCCCGGAGATAGACCAAGACCCGAGACTCTGGCTGCTGTTTGTTTGTTTGTTTGTTTGTTTGTTTAGGAGGGTTTGTTACTAAAGATTGAACCCAAGGTGCTAGGAAATTTCTCTACATTGAACTATATCCATCTTACTTTGAGACAAGAGTCTCTCTAAGTTCTCAAGCTGGCCTTGAATTCACTCTGTAGTCCAGACAAGTCTTGCATTTGGTGATCCTCCTGCCTCAGCCTCCTGTATAGGTGTCATTACAGGTTCATGACCCCAGACCCAGCAAGATTCTCCATGTTTAAGCTCTCCAGAGCATGCACAGTGCTGGCTGGTGTTCCCATTTTACACACAGAGTGTGTTTGGATAGCTAGCCCAGACCCCAGATAGTGAAAGTGTGGTTGCTATCACCCAGGTGAGGAATCTACACACGTTCTGTATGTATGCAGTAGGCGCTCAAAGAGCAAGGTTCTTGTGAAATATGATCCTGTCAAGAGAAAGTTGGATAGATTGCACAACCCTGGAAAAGCACACCAAGGAGCTAACATTGACCCAGAAGAACCCAACCTTACGGAGCCACAGAACACTTCACACAATTCATGACTAAGTAACCTCTGGCAGAATAGCTTTCAAGAATCAGAATCTCGGACATAGCAAAAGAGAGCTGACATACTAGACAAAGGGAAGAACCAAACCAAATGGTAGGCCGAAGTCAGGCTGTGGACGGTGTGTGGCTGAGCAAACTTCTAAGCCCCTGCTGCAGCTAGAGAGAGACATTGAGAACCAGGCAAGCTCAGAAGGTTAGCCTGTACAATGGAAATGCCAGGCAGCTACAGTAGGTTGTTAAACAGGCTCAGGGCCTTGTGCCTGAGGACCCTGTCCACACACATGAAGTCGGCCTTGAGGTGGGGATTAGGTTGTGACTGACAAGAAATGGGCCTTATCCTGTTGGCATCTCTTGCAGAAACCTTAAAACTTTTGAAGTGAGATGGCTTGATCGGACTGATGGCCTTGCGGCAAGGAGATGAAGGCTGTTGAAGGCTGTTGCCACAACACAGGAGGGGAGCAACAGGGACACAGTGAGGGGGGACAGCCTCAGGCCACAGAGAATCTGATGAGTAGCTTTGATACAGGTAGAAGAGACGCTGTGGCGGAGATGTGGGTGTGTTGGGGACCAGGTTAATCCACTTTCTGTTGCTGTAACAAAATGCCTGAGACCACTTGAAAAGAGCTGTCCTGTGATGTACAGGCTTGGAAGTCTGAGACTGAGGACCACGGCCTGCTTTCTGCTATGAGGCAGCACTGTGTAGAGCGAGAGCCTGGAGAAGGTTCCCACAATCCCTATCGCGGCTCCCTCCCCAGAGCCCCAGATCCAGAGGCTCATTTTTTAAAACACATTTATCTTACTTCCTGTGTATGAGTGCTTTCCACACATGGGTGCCTAGTGCCCTCAGAGGTCAAAAGAGGACTCCTCATGACCCGGAACCAGCGTTATAGATGGCTGTGAGCTGTTGTGTGAGTGCTAAGAATCAAATGTGGCTCCTCTGTAAAAGCAAGCGCTTTTAACTGTTGAGCCATCTTTCCAGCTCCCTGCACCCTTCTTTAAGGGGTCAAGCCTTCGGAGAACACTTACCCAAGACACCCATAGCAGTGTCTCGGGGTTGTCCTTACACATCACCACAAGTAGGTGGCTTCCTTCCGTCAACAAAACACTCTTCCCCTACTCTCTGAGAACCACAAGTGTAAAGGTAAGATATTGGCAGGACCGTGCTTCCAGAAAGCCCTTCCTGGCCCCACAGTGTCACTCGGTCTGCCTTCCATGGCCATGTCTCCTGTCTTGCTTTTGTGTATCTCTTAGAAAGAGTCCCTTAGACTCTTCTTAGAGTCTAAGAGTCCCTTAGGATTCAGGCTGAACAGATAATCCAAGATATTGCCTGTTGAGGTCCCTAATATGTGACATCTGTAAAGATACATCTCCTGAAGTTGGGGTCACAGGCTCTAGGGCATCAGTCCCAGACCTGTGTTTGTGAGCAGGATAGGGCAGAAGTTAATGACGGCCCTGGTAGGGGCTGGGATGGGGAGAGCGGTCAGTAGGGGATTCAGGATTCTGAACCTCTGGGTTTCCACGTGTCCCTTGCCTGTGTAGACTGAAGATCATCCCTTCTGGAGCTGGGAGGGTTCCAGCTGGCCTGCAGGCCCAGAGGCATGGGGCCTTGGAGGAGCCAGGACGGGCTGCTGACAGGTAGAGCCCTTCTGGGCTTTGATTCATTGACCGTCTGGGCAGGAGCTGGCCAGGCTGCTAAGAATGAGAAAAATGCCTCACACATATTTTCCTCTCAGCCAGCGGTTTCACTCAGTGTCAGTACAGTGGAGAGAGCCTGTCTGCTCCGCTTGCTGAACCCCAGCCTGGTCCCCATCTGTGGTCCGTCTGCGGCTCCCTCTCTCTTCTTCACACACACCCGCCCCCGGTCCCCGAGGCTGGATGGAGTGGGCAGGGCTGGACCACGTCCTCATAATTGAAATACTTGGCGCTTAGGGTGAAGCCAGACTTCCCCAAATCAAAGGGACAGATTCAAGCTGGGCCTCTGTGACTGCAGGAAGCCCCGGAAGCTGCCAGGATGCCAAAGTTGGTGGCCAAAGACTTTCGGTCAGGGTCCCAAAGGACTCAAGTAGCCTTGGAACAAGGTGAGGACAGACACTCAAGGCCACAAGCCCTAGCCCCCTGGCCCAGTCTCTTTTTCTGCCTCTTCCTCAGCCTCTCACCCTGGCTGCAGGACTCTGCCCATCGCAGAGCCTTCCTGGAGAGGCCCCGCCGCCTGTTCCATGGGTTTCTTATAGAGCAGTGAAAGGGATTTGAAGGTTTGGAGAGATGGTAAAACAGATAGCAGTGGCGCCTTTGTCCTACAAGCATGAGGAGCCAGGTTTGGATCCCCCAAACCCGTGGGAAAAAGAGGGACACAGTAACACAGGCCCCTGATCCTAGCATGGGGAGGCAGAACAGGAGGATTCAAGGAGCTTGCTGGCCAGCCAGGCCAGCCTAATTGTTGTGAGCCTCAGGTTCAATGAGACACCCTTTCCCAAAAAAAAAAAAAAAAAAAAAAGATGAAGAAGAGCAATGACCAATGGAGGAAAGCTTGTGCTGTGCTGCTCTGGCCTCACACAAGCACACGTACCACAGAACTCTCACACGCAGGAAACATAAAGGGCTTTGAAAGTGAAGTGAGCCGGGCAGTGGTGGCGCACACCTTTAGTCCCAGCACTTGGGAGGCAGAGGCAGGCAGGAGCTCTCAGTTCAATATTAGCCTGGTCTACAGAACGAGTTCCAGGACAGTCAGGGCCACACAGAGAAACTCTATCTCCAAGAAAAAGAGTAAAGAAAAGAGAAGAAAGAGGACAAGGTGGTGACGGCCTGAGGGAGGGTCCTGAGTTCAAGGGTAGCCAGGGGCACAAATGAAACCCTGCGTCCTTCCTCCCTCCCGTAAAGAGCTTTGAAATCCTGAGGGCAGATGGAGGCTTCTGAGAGGCATTCAGTACCAAGACTCAAAAGTCTCCCCTTAGGGGGCGATCAAAGCCCCGCTACACATCTGTCACCTGAACCCCTGTACAGTCCTGCTTGGTTTGCACTGGGTTGCAGCATTTGCACCGACTTCAGTAAAATCCATCTCTTCCGGGGATATAGGTGTTGCTGACAGTAGGGCCCATGGTGCCACTGGCTACCCACTGCCACCGGCCGGGGGTTTCTTGGGGAAAGTTCCCCTTGGAACCCAGCCCCACGCCCCAGAAATGCTTGCCTCAAGCCTCCTCCTTTCTAGTTGTGAGACTCACGTAACAAGATCATGTTTCCCTTTCTCCCTTTGCTGCCAGGAATCTTTGCAGTCTGGCCACGGTCATTGTGTGGCCCCTTGCCCCCTGGAACACCCTCACCCCACCCCTTGGTCTTAGTCTCCTTACTCAGTTTGTATCTTCTCTGTTGTTGGCTCTCAGTGTTATCATCAGTATGTCTTATGTGCTTTCCATTGTGAATTGCTGCTCACTGCTTTGAGAAAAATGAAGACTATAATCAGGAGATAAACACACTCGGGCTCCATTATGCCATTCACGTGTATTGATGAAAACTGGGTGGTTTGCTACAATAAATGAATTCTCCTGACGTATTCTCTTCAAAACTTGGGTTTTAGCTCAGGAAATTCTCTTTCTTCTACGTTAACCCTTGAGCCCCTTAGGTAAAAAGCCTGGTACAAAAAGACCCTTATCAGTTCTGACCATGTTTGCTGTCACCAGGTGTAGACCATGGCCAGAAACAGATGGTGACTACCAAATGATGTCTCTTTGTAAACAGCTAAGCCTGAGGACTTGTGGAACCAGTGGAATGTCTGTTAGCAATTGTCCTCTTACATCAAGGGCCTTGTCCTCTTGAATTCCTGGGAACCCAAATGGAATCCTATAGGCACATTACCCATCCCACAGCTCCATCATGTACCTAAGAGCATGAGGCCTTTGTGATCCGGTCCTGAGGACCTGGGTCTCAGTTACCATCAGGGAAGCAATTGTTGGGATATTGGTTGACCTTCTCCAGATTGTCCCTGGCATCCTTTGGACTCAGAGTTAGCAGAACCTTCCCTTCCACAACCATCAGGGAGCCATGAGACTCTCACAGCAAAGCAGGCAGCTGGGCTGTGACATTCACCCTGCTTCCTGTCCCTGCCATCCTTGGCTAAACAAGCTAGGCCAGGCGAGACATGCAATTCACATGACATCTCTGTCTTTCTGTCCCTTAGCTCCCTCGGGCACCACTTTAAGTAAAGAGGGCCGCTCTCCTCTCTGATTGCTCTCACAGGTTCATAGATTGAGAGATAAACGGTGATGGAGAGAGGCAAGGACCCCAGCCAACCTTTCCCAGCACAGCAGGCCCACCACCGCTTCTTCCTATCACACAGTGATTGTCACAGTACTCTCAGTGTGACCTAATGGCCTTTAATAGTCCATTGTTCCATCAGGCCAGGCCAGGGCCTCTCCCAGAGGGCAGGCAGGTGGTGGATTCAACCCAAGAACCAAAGCCCTGGGTGAGAAACCAACCCCAGAGGCTGCCTTAGGTCCACACCCCTGCAGCTCCTGACTGTGCTTCTAAGCATCTTCAATCTGCTCTTCCCTGAACTGTAGATAAGGTTTAAGGATGGATAAGGGCCTGTTTGGGCGGGGCAGCACTCATCTGCCCGCAGGAGGAAAGGACACGTGGGCTTCCAGCAAGGGGATGTTCAGAACCTTTCCCGATGTTGGTCGCCAGGCCCAGGCCACTTTGCTGGGTTAGTGGGTGATGTCATGAGGGGCTGGTGAGGGTAGCCTTCCTCTCACTCCACATATCCACAGATGCCCAGGGAGTCTGGCTGGTTTTTGAAGCTGCAGCCTCTCATCACTGAGGCAAGACACTGGGACTCCACATTCCTCACCAGCTCCCTGCGAAGCCCATACTAAGCAGAGCTGGAGAAGTGGGAGGCAGTCAGTCCTATCCTGGCAGAGAGAAGATGAGATGCTGGCTGAAGATGCCTGCCCGATGATTCTGTAACCTCCTGCCTTGGACTTACCAATGCCTAAAAAGCTTTCCATCATTGGTATCTTCTCAGAAGGGTTAGCCATTGCCTCCAGGCAACAACCAAGATACACATTTGTGTACCAATTCATAGATGCAGAAACTCTGCTCTGCTTTCCATAATGAATCTCTCAGGGGGAGCCCAAGATTCAAACCCCAGAGCAAAGTACAGGAGATATTTAGGGGACCTACCAGACACATCTGTGTCTAACAGTTTGACCCCCATTGTTCCCCAAGGAATAGAGAAAGGGTGCTGTGGAGAAGGCATCTCTTTGTGGGAGGAAGCACTCCCTGAGAGCCATCGGTACCCCCCCCAAAAAAGCCTTGCAGAAATGCTGTCATGGCTGCTTAGTTAGCCCACTTAGGGCACAATGTCTCGTGTGATTCTGATAGGAGCCTCTGGACCAATGTTGATGCTGCTCCTGTGCCTGTGGACCCTTCCTGGGTGACGGAGCTCCAGACAGACGCCATTTCCAAATCCCTGAAACTCCACGCAGAGAGAACATGAGGGTTGGGAGCTGAGTGGGCCCACACCCATTGGGCTGGGGACTAGCTGGGGTCACCTCTCACTGGGAGGGGTGACCTCGACATTTTAGATTACTCTGGATATTCAGTTCCTCGCTCTGGGCTTCAGTTCTCTCCTCAGCTAACCGGGAACAAACTGGCTGTTGTGCTTAGTGAGATGTCACACCAGTACCCATGGAAGCCATCGGTCCCCTCTCTTAGTGGCACCTCATATTCTAAACACCACTCACTGTTATTTCTGGGCCCAAATACCACCCTCCTACCCCTCCTGGACCGATGGAGGAAATCTCATCTTCCAATCCTCCTATAGTCCCAACAGGAGGTTCCCCCACAAGCCCTCACCAAATCAATGCACTCCAGAAGGCTCAACAAGAATGAGTTCTTTATTATTTCATTTTTTCTTTAAAAAAAAAAGACACTCCTTCAGTATAAAAAATAAATATTTTAAATATGACATTGAATAAATAAAAATAATCTGTCAGTATGAAACATTCCCACAGGGTACATTCATCAAAGAGGAATTTGTCACCCAAGGCCAAGTCCCTTCCAAAGGAAAGGAAAGAGGGAGAGCAGCAGTGCAAAGGAGAGGCTGGGCTGGGACTGGGGAGTCATCCGAATGCAGACAGCCATATCATTTCCCTTCTGAAGCCGCTACCATGCAAGACTCCGGGGTCCTGGCCCACATACCATGTCTGCTCCAGAGAGCAGGCAAAGCAGAGCTGGGTTGCTTGAGTCGGGATCAAGGACACAGAAATAGACAAGAGTGGGGGGAGGGGGGCAGACCAGTAAACTCTCAGTGCTTTCAGGTTTGAAGTTTTAAATAATAAATAAAGGCCCCTTTGCTTCTCTCTGGATAAACTGCAAAATGCCCCATCCCTTTTTCTCTGGTCCAGACACACTACCTACTATGCTCGGTGGAAGTCAATGCTTCCAGGTGAAAGATGTCAGGTGAGCAACTACCTGCCCCTAAAGTCTGTTTTCCCCAAAGGCTCAATGGTTCTGGGATGCTGGGCAACTGATGGAGTAAGACGCAGGTAGGTGGTTGCGTTGGGGGGACGGGGGCGTGCACGGAGAGAGTCCATTGGTCCCTGAGCCTTCAAAGCTGCCAGGTGGGCGGAGCCCAGAGAGTCCAAGTCCATACAAATGTGAAGTGATGACAAAGCCCAACAGGCCCCAGGCTGTGGCATCATCTTGGCTTTTAGACAAATTGACTCTCAGCTTGGAGAAGGGCAGCCAGTCCTGAGATGAGCCTGACGCAGCAACAGGAGTACGGTGGAGTAACTTTGTCGCTGACACGCGTGGCCCCCACCATAGTCTCCTTGCTGCATCTATGGTTCCAGGCCTTTCCTAAGCCAGAGCTCCAGGGCCTGTCCACCTGCCGTCCAGGTAAAGTGCTTAGAGAGTGACAGAGAAAGGTGCAAAACCGCGTGAAGCAGAATCCCACTGCTGAACTGCTAAGGACCGCCCTGTTCAGAGCCTGAGAGGCAGGCAGCTAGCTCTGTAGTCAGCCACTGCCCCAGCTTGGCTGCCTTCCTCCCTACCCTGCTCCCAGATCGAGGGCGTTCCTCTGCTTGCCTGGCCTCAGCACAAAGGAGAGATCAGATCGGATTCCCTGCCTGGGAGCCCAGACATGGGCGGGAGTGGGAAGGCAGCGATGAAGCAAGGACCACAGCTTCCTGGTCTGTGTCCCAGGCGTCTCGGGCCTTGATCTCCCCTTCTCTGGCGCACTGGGCAGCTGTTCAGGCCCAGTTCAGGGCCTGCACTGCTCCAACCTCCTGTATTCACCCTCTGTGGGTGTTCGGGCCACCCGAGGAGCTTCCATGCTGGTCGAAAGCACGCTGGGTGCCGGGTCAGGATGTTTCAGCACTCCTCAGCTACGATTTGAGGAAGGAATCAGTTTTGCCCAAGGTTCCAGAGCCATTCACTTCATTATGAATGGTGCACCGCATAGCAGGAATCTAGGGGGTGCCAGAGAGCTCAGTGGGACAAAACAACAAGAAACTGTTCCACCCCCTTGGAGACCAGAGGGAGAAGGGGGGGGGGCGGGGAGAGAGAGAGAGAGACAGAGACAGAGAGAGACAAAGAGACAGAGACACAGAGACAGACAGAGACAGACTCGGAGAGACAGAGACAGAAGCAGAGAGACAAACTGGCCCAGCTTTTTCTGGGGGACCCTGACACCCTAAAAGTGAGTCACAGTGGGAGACAGAGGAGCTAGCCAGCTCTCTGATTTGACCCATGAGCTGCACCTGTAACAATCATGTGCCTCCAGACCAGGCCCCACTAGGTGGAGAGTCTCGGCCCCAGCTCCCATGGAAGGAGCCTCATACCATTTCGGGGAATTAACTTTGCCATTTAAAGCACCAATAAGTTAATATAAATAGGACATAGTAATAAATAGACAGCTGTGCTGGATCAAACACAGCACTCTGGGCCTCATCTTCCCTGAGACCCTGACCTCAAGTTCTGCTTCTCCATGCTCCAGGGACCCAAGACAGCCCTCTGGTCCCCTTCAAGTACCTTTGCGACCTCCGGGGCCTCAGACCCGACATTCTACTTTATGCTACCTGTCTGTCTGCTCAAGATCACCTGTTCTCAGGGGTTGAGAAGCAGATGAGAGCTGCAGTCGGCTACTGCCTCAGCAATGGCTGGCTGCCTTGCTCCTTCCCTGACTCCTAGACAGTTAGAGGTCCTTCCCCGGGAGGACTCTGGGAACCTGCCTTTGCAGCCTGCCTCTTCCTGCCTGCACACACCTCACCTCTAGGTCCAGCTGGCAGACCCCAACCACGCCAGGCTGTGGGGGGAACTGCATAGAAGCTAACCGAGTTCGTCAGGCTTTGACAACTGGAAGCTGGCCGCTGTGCTTCTGTGGGAGCCTGAACACTGGTGACCTAGACTCTTCCATCTGACAGTCTCTAAGCCTGAACTCTCTCATCCAACTCAAGAGAAGACACATTCCATCATTCCACCCCAGGGTACCCTTCCACCCACAAAACTTATAAAATAAAATAAAATAAAATAAAATAAAATAAAATAAAAGGATTCCTTCTGGATCCCAGTCCCCTTAGCTCTCTCACATCCCAACCAAGCCTTCCAAAGTTTCTCTGAGAGACAGCAAAGGACCAGATGATGGTGACTCTGTAGGGGTCTAGGACACTTCCCAGCCCTTTGCTGTCTGCTGTAGACAACTTGTGCAGCTTGTTCATACACCCAGCAAGCAAGGGGCTGAGTGAGTGAGTGAGTGAGTGAGTGAGAGTGAGTGAGTGAGTGAGTGAGACAGAAATCTCTCAGACCAACACCCTCATTGCCATTTCTAGCTGGTGCTGGGCTGTATAGAAGCTCTGCCTATGGAAGTTTCAACTTTGCCAGATTCCATCATGGCCCAGCCCAGAGTGCAGTGAGTACCTGGAAATCCCTGGGGTCTGCCAGCAGCCCCGTTTTGCATTTAACAATGTCCCAAACCCCAGCACATTTTGAGCCCCCTCCCCACCTCCGGATCCTGCTCCTGAGGTCCCTCAGTCCATGGTACATTCAAGACCTCCTCTCTAGAAGGCCTGGACCACCACACTTATGACTTGCTTGTATGTCCCCAGAAGCTGGCAACCCAACTTTTTCCTTTGGAAGGCTTCTTTGTCAGAGTGGTCGGGGACAGGTGGCACATCCACGTGGCCCACACGGTACTTGTTGCACAGACGGCAAAGCACATTGCTGAGGAGGCCCCTCATGACGTCTATAGTAGCATTGAGCTTGACCTGGAGGCTCACGGCAGTGGGGTTCAGGACCTTCTGGTCCCGGGTGATATTGGTCAGGGAGGCGCTCAGGTATGCGACCATCCGATACAGCTCCACCAACTTGGTCTTCTCTGTCCCGTTGCCATGGAAAGATGGGAAGTCTGTCATGTTAGGCGCACATAGCTTTTCCACGTTGTTGGGAAACGGCTCCCCTTGAGCTGTGTACTGCAGAAGAGAGGAGAGGTGATGTGGGAGTCAGGGTGAGTGTTCTAGCCCGCCACCAACCCTTGGGGCAAGCTCTTGCACTTCTGTTTCCCCACCTGTGACATGGGGACTCCACTTGCTGCCCTGTAGGCAACTAGAATCATTAGTCAGCAATGATCAGAAATGTGAACTCACTCACCAAGGTCACGGTGACATAAATGGATAGAGGAAATGTGGCATGTCGCAGGTGTCACCTCAGCCAGAACACCACATACACTTGCACTTTCAGTCACCCCAGCCTCTTCCTGGGCCCCCCACACACACTGCTTTCAATGACACCTCCCTGTCCATTCACTGCATAGCCTCTTCTTTGGTACCCTGAGCCATGGGACAAGACAGAAAGCACAGTCCCCGCCGCTCACCCCAACTTGCTGGCGAGTGGTGCCCACCAGTCTCTGTGCTTTGGCTAGGGTGTGGGGAGGGAGCCATGGGTTCCCACAGCGCTCTTCCAGCTCTGAAGGGCACCCCTCCGGGCCAGGCAGCCCCCCCCTTCCTCAGTACCCCAGGAAAGTAACTTACATAGGAAATGAAGAGAGCATTGGCGCTGCCATTGAGCTGTGCCAGTTGATTCTTGATCTGGTTCATGAGGTTGCCGTGGCATGGGTGGCGTATGGCACAGGTGGCATTTACAGGGGTGATGGGAAGAGGGCTCCCTGCCCCGTGTTTCCAGTGCAGAACCAGCAGCAGTAAGGGCACAATCCCTGGAAGAGACACGGAGGGTGACTGGAAAGGCAAGAAGCCTGGCTGAGGGTCACGGCACGGGGGTTGGGGGGGCACCTCAGCGAGGCCCTTCCTGCCCCCTCCCACCCTCCATCAGCCTTTAGTCTCCTGCTCTACTGAGGTTCCCTGGCTCTCTGGCTTTCTCTTTCCCTGCTCCCAGGCCTCAGTTTCCCCATCTATGCCACTGGATTAAGAGGCAAGGTATCAAGGTGGGAGCCATTTGTACCAACTGAAAGCTAGGTCTGGGGGGCGGGGGCACTCAACCATCTAGCCTCATCCCTCCTGGTACCCTAGATGGATGGTATTAGGTCCAGCAGAGGGGAAGAGAAATAAACCGTCCTCCCCTTTCCAGGACCGGCCAGATTCTTAACTTGGTTGGTGTCCATTGGCCCACTGGAGCCTAGAACTCTGAGCTGAACCCCTTGCAGGCCGTGCAGGCTGGGAGCTGGGGTTTCTGTAGACCATCTCTTAAAACTGCCACTAGACTCTGGCTTCCTAAAACGATTGCCTTTAATCCCATCTTCCTCAATGAGGCCCTATAGAGAACTTTCCACCTGTTTGTTCTGCAGGTGCCCACTCTCCAACCAAATCATCTTTCACCCCTGCTTGCTACAGCCCCCCCCCCGCCCAAAAAAATCCACATACTTTGGAATGAGAGGAAGTGGTGCAACCAGGAAAGAGGCCGGGGTGGGGAAAGGTCGCAGGCGGACACGCAAGAGGAAAGCGAAAGGTGTCAGGAGAGCCGGGAGCTGTCCGGGCCTGTCGAGGATCACCCCTCCCCCGGGGCGCCTGCCCGTCCTTCACTTTTAGCTTCACCGGCCCCCTCACCCCAGCTCCAGCCTTTCCAACACCAGGCTAAAGACACCAGAAGGTGATAGAGGCTGAAGTCATCTCTTAAGGGAGGCTGGAGACCTCCCACCTGAACTCCCCATACTGGGACTAAAAAGACCCTAGAACCTTAAGTTTACTCCCCTGGAGTCTTCTATTGATCTCAGCATCCCCAAACACTGTTAGGGCCCCGGAATAGCTGCGGGGGTACCCATACCTGCATCTCATCTCGCGCCAATCACAGCTTTCCAGGGACTAGCAGACGGAAGCCGCACCTGCGCCGGTCCTGGCCGGAGTTTGCAAGCTGCTCAGCCGCCTGCGCCCCTCCCAGGGAGCAGCCCGGGACGCAGTTGGAAAAGAGAAAGCGGAAAGAAAGAAAAAGAAAGAGGGAGGGTAAATCTAGGCGACAGCGGAGAAGTAAGAGCAGCACAGGAGAGCAGTGGGGCGAGGAGAGAAGGCGGTGGAGCAAGGCTACGCCGGCCAGGTCCCTCACCGCCAACCTGCTGGCCCCGGCGGGCTGGGCGCGCGGTGCCCGGACCATGTGCGGCGCTCGCTCCCGGCCGCCACCCAGCGCCTCCGGCGGGCCCGGACTGCGCGGGCGCCCCAAGTGTCCGAGTGGCGCGGCGGGCGGGTGTCCCGCGGGTGCTCGCCCAGCGCCCCAGGCTGCCGGCGCGCCCGCAGCCGGGACTCTTAAATCGGCGCCCGGCGCATGGATTTACCTGCGGCCAAGACCTTCATTATGGGCTGGACTCCAGAGGGCCTTGGAGGAGACCTTAGATGCAGGCCGTTTTCAGAAGTTCATGCTCAAATGGGGAATTTGCCTGATTTATATACTGGAGCCTGTGTTGTAAGACAGAGAGAAACAGCTATATTTAGCCGGGATCCCCAGTCCAGGAAGTTGTTTGAGGTGCATCATAGGAAATTATGAATGGAAGAAAGTGAGAGTGAAGGGGGAGGGGGGAAGAGTGAGGGGGGAGGGTGGGGAGGGCAGACTTTTTCCTTCTTCTAAGAATTTGATTGATAAAATTATAATGAAGTCTTCAACAACAACAAAAAACCGCCCTGTGGTTTTCCTAAGTGGTTTGCTCTGGGCGTTTTTTGCAGATGGGTCTGGTGGGGAAAGGGTCTCAGGGGGATTCAGAGGGGTCCTCAGCCTGTGCCCCCCTTCAGACGTTCCAGTTTCAACTGGGTTTGGGAGGGTGGCAACAGACTGGAGGTTACCTTTGTGTCCCCTGGTGGTGGTGGGGCTTTGCGGGGCAGCAAAAGGAGTCAGGCTGGGGTTCCACTGAGAAGCAGTTTCTCAGAAGGGGGGCCGGGGCCCTTTTGAACTTTAGACAGCCATAAAGTGAAGCAGAATGTGGACGCTGGGAGTCACCTTAGGGGTGGCCTTTCTCCAGCCTGTCCATTGCCAATGGGTAAAGAGAAGACACAAAGGGGCTTGCTGCCAGTGTGCCAGAGGGTCTTGCCCACCCCCAGCCATCAGCATGCCCCCTCTATGGAGGACTGGTAAGAGTATGAGGTTGTATCGTCTATCTGGGAACTATCTGGGCAAGAACTCAGCCTTACTACGTTGAAGGGACCCCTAAAGCAATGATCAGGGAGGCTGGGCAAAATGGGGCTCCTGCTTCCTCTGGGTGCCTAGGAATGGCTGACACTCTTTGGAAGCCCCTAGTGCTTGGCCTCAGAGTACAAAGGTGACTCCTAACAGGTGCTTCTTACAGGTCTACGGCAG
Organism: Mus musculus; assembly: GCF_000001635.26. NCBI lineage: Eukaryota > Metazoa > Chordata > Mammalia > Rodentia > Muridae > Mus > Mus musculus. Next base: position 4,265,604 of record NC_000077.6, on the reverse strand, counting down.
GATCCCGAGGCAGGTCCTTGCTGGTAGGTTAGAGACTCTCTGAGGGACAGTGGGGAAGAAGACAGGCTGAAATAAGACCAGGGTCTCCCCACTAACTATGAAGCAGTACAGAGAAGCATTCGGCGAGAGAGCACTGACCAAACACACCTACCTAGGGCCATGCTATCCCGAGCCATTGGGTCCTTCTAGACCTGGAGGTGTCATTGCGCTGGGGGACCCTATCCCAACCTTTCCATCTGACCTAACCCCAGATCCAAGTGGGACAATTAGGGTTACCAAAGCGTTGCCTGGCTTCTCCAGCCCCTTCGCTCACCCCCATGTCCCTAGCTCCTGCCCTGAGCCATATTCAGGATCTACTCAGGTGTTCTTATCCTAGCAGGGTGCCTTGTGTCTGTTCTCCTTGCCCCGCCCCCACACATACACCCCGCCCCCTCCAGATTCTTGTTTCTTGTGGTCTTTTGGCAGAGCCTCGAATAGTGGAGTGATGAAGCCACCAGGTTGGCACCCTTTCTTTCTCCCTGCATCCTGACACACCTTGTCTCTTCATTGGTGACCCTGTCTGGGGTTCACCATTCCTGTACACATAGGTTAGCATGTGACTCCACACCCCACACATCCCAGCGCCACCGCACCAGAACTACTCAGAGCACACCAGGTCTGAATCGGCCCTCATCCACCATCACGTCTTCCGAACAGCTGCTGTCTGACTCTGCCTGGTGTCCTTACATGGGCCCCAATTCTATCAGCCCAGAAAGCCATCATGGTCCTCTCTATCCACCTCCTGCCCCCAAGGCTAAACACCTCATTGCGTGTTCCAGTCACGGAGGACCTCATCCCTAACGGCCCCACTCCTGTGCCTGGCTCTCCTCTACATCCCTCCAGAGCACTTCCAGGCCTTGCACTGCTCTCTGGATCACTAGACCCCCACATGGGTCCACTCAACAGTCATTTCATCTCGGCTCCACCCTGCAGGAAACAGGAGGTGGGAACAGGTTCCAGAAGACACTGATAAGAGGACCTTTTGAGTTCAGTGAACTAGTTGACTCATTTGTGCCTCAGTTTCCCCTCTCACAGTACCTGACTTAGTCCATGCTCCCCCAGTGCTCTGGGCCCCTTGGTGCACCAGGCCCTGCCTCCTGCTCCAGTCCATGTCTGAGCACCACCTGTGACAGGCCTCTGAGGAGGCACCAGGAAAGGTCTCCAAGCAGAGCTGAGCCTCTGTCTTCAAGCCGCCTGCAACGTGGCTGGCGTGAGCTGGGGGTTTGCATCCGTCCCTCCCTCTCTGTGCCGCTGTATGTGTGTTTCCCTCTGCTCCCTCACAGAAGACATCCTCCCTTCTTGGCTGCCTGTTCCCAGGGTTGTGACCCTGGGCCCCGCCCTGGAGTGGCAGCCCCAGCCCAGCCTCTTCCAGCTGTGACTTCATCTGCAGCCTGTCCAGCTCCTGCACACTGGGCCTGCTAGGGGTTTGACAGGCTTCAGGATGAGGGGGACAGCCCGTTTCCACCCAGGGAATCCCTCAGCAGGGATAGGGGCTGCCATGCCAGGCCCAGGTGCAGTATCCAGTGCTTCTCTCCAGGAAGTGAGATTGTAGACTGGTCTGGAAACCTAAGCTAGCCTGGGCCTTCCCAAAGCCCTTGAGAGTCCTCTCTTCTGTCCACTTTGACACATAGGGCCAGTCAGCCTTGCCTTTCCCATTAGCTTTCACTCAACAGTCACAACTCTCTCCCAGGACCTCATAGCCACTTGCTTTTCACTTATGGAGGTTAAGGGGGTGGCAGGTAAAGATCTATACACAAAGAGTTAACGGCAGAGCTTCTGGCTTGCAAGATCCAGTGACCCCTCTAGGAGGCAATGGCTTTCAGAAGGAAGAACCCCTCAGCCCCCTGCAGCCTGACCCATTCACTCAGCCTTGGTGTTCATTCTTGTTTCAAGTAGGCACAGATTGCTTGGGCTCTGGGGGCTTGGAAAGGGGTCTGTTCCAGACAGTGATGGTCAGGAGGGACCACTCTGCAGATCCCGTCTATTTTTAAGCATTTTACACCTTGAAAGTGGTCTGGGCAAAGGTAGGAGGAGCTCTGGTGGTTTGAAGCATGTGTGGACTTTGACCTCATTTAGAAGCAGGCTGGAGATTTGGCTCAGTGAGGTACATGCTCTGTGGCTTTTGGGAAGTGGACCCTTCACACACACACACACACACACACACACACACACACACACACACACACACACACACAGGGCAGACACCCCCAATCAGGGCTTGAGATGAAGAAAGCTGCTGGTTGGACCTTACCAGCCAGGAGCTGATTCACCCCCAGACCCCATCTGAAAAGCTCAGCTCAAAGGAATTTGAATCACCAGCTTCCCCCTGCAGAGCCCCCGGGGGTAGGGGGTGGGGGGAAACGCGGGGGTGGGGGCTAGCCCCTTGCCTGCTTGCTGGGCTGTCTCTTTCCTGGGCCCTGGGGCTCTCAGACTCAGGAGAGAGGACAGCAGAGCAGTGACTGCTTGCAAGGTTTGGGGAGGTGGCCTGCCAGCCAGGCATCCTGTGTGGGCAGTGGTTACTCAGCAGGTAAGGAAGCAGCTCTCTGGGCACTGGGAATTCCCCAAGACCAATGACCCAGATGCTGAGCTGCTCCACAGGCAGGCCAGCCCCCCCCCCCCCCCCCCCCCCCCCGTTCTCCCTGCGTCCTCCCCTGAACGATCTCAGTTCTTCAAAACACAGAGCCTCAGCTGGGCTTTGGCGATCTCACCTGAAATTGCTGAAAGGTGAGCACAAAACTGTGCTCTGAGAGGAAACTGGGGGCTGGAGGATGCTTCTCAAGGCCCTAGCTGGTGACAGGTGTCAAAGGAAATAGGAGAAACCTGAGACTGTCCCTGGCATGGACTAGGCAGTCGATAACGTGCCCCAAAAGGCAGAGGCGGCTCCATTGTCAGCCTTGAGAAATGAGGGTGTCCTTAGAGTTGCAGCCCTGACTCTGAGGCACTGTGGCGCTGATACCCTTAAGTTAATACTTAAGGGTTGTTACTTGTGGAACACTGGATGAACTGGGTAGCCGAACACTGCCTGTGTGGCCCTGGTTGATGGCTCCTCTCTAAGCCTCAGTTTCCCCTCTGAAAACAATTCAGGGTAGATGCTCAGTCAACTCTGGCCAACGGGGAATAGGGAGTTTGGACCAGGCCTGGAGAGACTCAGCATACTTTGCTGGTTAGGGCTGGCCTGGCTTCTGAGTCTCTCAGTCCTTGGGGGTGGACATGGACCCTGGTAGTGGTCAGCCTTGGAGAATATCAGCAAGCCGTCCTGTGTCAGTCCTGTCTCAGACCGAGCACTGCCATGGAATCTGCAGCTTCTTACCCTCCCCCCACCAGATCTCTGGCAGGCACCAATGGCACCCGCTCAGAGCCAAAGAAGAGCCTCAAGTAGTCTGGCCAACAGCCAACAGCCCCAGCATCACCCCGACACTTCCTGACTAGTTCTGCGTCAGGAATCAAGCCCCTAGAGGTGAATCAGAGTGTCTGCATCCCCTCCCCCTCTTCAGTTCTAGAAACAGCAAAGGAAATAGCAGCCCACAGAGCTGACCCTCAGTAGGGCCAGAGGCCAGGGTGTGGCATGGTAGGTGGCCAGTCCCACCCTAACACTACCCTCCGGTCCTTTTTCTGTAAGTTAGGTTGCTCTCCCCCAGGTCAGGAGTTTGTGTACATGTTGAATAAGCATTCATACTTTGGCCCTATTCTCCTGAATGTCCAGGTCACAGAGATGGAGAACAATGCTCTCACGCCGGCCTCTAGCACCTCACGAGTCACAGGTACAAGTTACAAGGAGCTAGTAGCACCTTCAAAGAAAAATGGGATGACAAAATACATCAACATTGCCAGGGCGAGCATGGCCCCCTGAAGCACTCTTCCCAGTTGTCCACAGATAGCCACAGGAACGAAGGCCTGGCCCACACGGTCTATGTGACTTGCCCAAGGCCTGTCAGCAGTCAGCAGCACAGGGTGCCTGACTTCAACTGTGGCTTCCACTAAAGCCAGCTCAGGAATGGGCCAGAGGTGCATTATGGGCCCAGGTATGGGCAGGCCAGAGGCATGGTGTGGGGGTGGAAGCCTGGCATCAGGCCTAGCAGTGACGAAGTCCCTTGCAGAGCCCGGCTTCTCCAGAACCACTTCCTCCCCCAGCCTTAGACCCTCAGGGCTCCCTGCCTTGCCTAGGTGAGGCTGGGGACAGTCACAACTACGGAGCCTTTGCTCATAGGCATCAGGGGCCCTTCATACACACCACAGGAGGAAGTGGCTGGGCTCCTTCAGGGTGGCCTAGGCCAGGGGCCCAGCTGCGTCCAGAAGAGGGCGCTCTACAGAATCCCTGAGAATGAGGAGCTTCCCGGAGCCTGTGTCTGTGTCTCAGGGAGCTTTTGTGCTTGTGCGGTGTCAGTGTTGAGTCTGCGTTCATCAGTGTCTGGCCCTGGTGTGTGTGTGTGTGTGTGTGTGTGTGTGTGTGTGTGTGTGTGTGTGTGTATGCACTTGATTAGAGTGTTTGTGTGTGCACGAGGCTAAAACAGAGCTGGGCTTTGCAAGTCCTCCCCTCACCCCAAGTGTGTGAGCATGCATGCATACACACATGAATGCATGTGTGTGTCCATGCCTGTGTGAGCCTGTGTGGGTCTGGGTGGTAGCCAGGCATGACCCTGTGCATGAATATGCATGTGTCCTTGTGTCTCTGCCTTTCGATGTCTGGCCCCCGTCCCTGGGAACCTTAGGGCAGCCTCGTGTCATGGGGGCCACCAGCAACTGGTTCCCTCCCCGCCCTGCCCCTCCCACCCCGGCCACCCTGGATTTTTGGCTCAGGGACAACGCTGATGTCAGAGCTCGAGCTGTCAGCTTCCTTTCCCCACTGGGTTTTCCAAAAGAGAGCGAGAGACTGTAGCACGGCTGCTATTAAATAATCACGGGTGTGTAAGGTGGGGGTGGGGCACCCGTTGGTTTCCTGAACTTGGAGGCAATAAACAGAACAGGAAGCAACAGTGGGCAGACACACAGGAAGTTGGAAGCTGGCCACAGAGGTAGGGCCTGGCCTCATCTCTGTCCCCCCTTCTAGTTAAACTCACAAGGGCCACTTAACCGGACTAAGAGGTGACACTGGGGAGGTGGCCCGAGCCCTGACTACAAACCTCAGTGCCAGGAAGACTTGAAAAAAGGTCCCCCCACCCGCCAAGGATGTTAGGAAGGGGAGACATGAGGGAGATGAGAGAGAAGAATGAAGGGTTCCATAGTGAGGTGAGGGTGGGAGAAAGACTCGTCAGAGTGAAGTGTCTACTTCCTGGGAAAGAAAAGAATAAGCTTTCGGCTGTGGGGACAGAAGCAGGTGGAGCTGCCCGGACAGTGGGCCATAGCCAGGACTGGCTATCCTGTCAGGAAGCACAGGGTCAATCAACTCTTGTCTCATACTAGTCCCAAAACCTGGGGTCTCTGCAAATCTCGAAGACCCTTCCAGGGCTCAAGATTGGCATGCCAGTCTCAGGGACACCCCCCCCCCAATCCACTCCAGAAAATCATACAGAGTGCTCAGAAGACCCCCTAAGGCCTCCAGCCCACTCCCATTTCTCCTTTGTCACACTTGGAAACTGAAGCTCAGGAGTTGAATTGTCCAGGGTCACCGAAGATGCAAAACCCCGCGTTCCCACCCTAGCCCGCCCTCTCTGAAGTAAGGCCAGGGACATCTAACGGGTAGTTGGGACAGCTAGGAGATGCTCAGGGCAGCAAGATCTGTCAGGAGCTCTGGGGCCAGTCATCCCAGGGGAGCAACCCTCGCTGCCTAAGTGCTCCAGGTAGCCAGTGCTTATCAGCCACAGGGCTCCGTGACAAAATCCACTCTGATCTCCTGCCCAGCTAACCTCACCCCACCTGACCCCTGGATCCTGCTTCTGTTCCCTGCCTTTCCAGGTGAGACCTGTGCCCAACCCTCATGTCACCCCTCAGCTGTGGCATCTCCTCTGCGAAGACTTGGACCTGCAGGCTGAGAGGGAAGACTATCTTAGAGGGAAGATGGTTCTCTGTAACAGTCATCTTAGCACCCCCCACCACCACACAGAGTCCTTGCCTGTCTTTCCAAGCAGGGTGCGACTCTGTTAGCTGGAACAGAGGGGCCGTGGACCCTGGAGTCTGTCAGACCTTAGACTCAGATTTAGTTGTCATTTACAAGGTGCGCCACCTCAGGCAGGTGGCGTCATCATTTAAACCTCAGCTACGACGTGTGCAAAATTGATAACAGGATCGTCAATCTTAAGTTGGCAAAGCCACAAGATACACCTTTATTATAGACATCTTTATCTGGTACAGCTGCAAAGGTGAGACCCAGAGAAAGCATGCCACTTTGCCAAAGCCACACAACAAGTCAGTGGGCCATCCTTGATAATATATGCCCTGGTGCTTGTCCTGGGTTCCAAGACTTCCAAACTAGTTTGCTTGTGAAGATTCCAGAGAGGACTCGCTCCCTGAGATCCTACTGCCTTGATTAGATCCAGTCATTGACGCCGGGGGTGTGGATGGGCTCCCTCTATAACCTTGAAACCTGAACTTAGGGTTCTTTGCCCTGTAAACGCTTAGCAGCTCCAAGCCCTGGTCAGCAGCGCCACCTGCTGCCCAGAATCAGCAAGTACAGTCGGCTCGCCAGCTCGCCTGTTCAGTCCGTACCAGTAGGTGGGTGGGGCTGGATAACTGGATTTGAGGAAGTGAGTGGGTGTCTGGGGTGCAGGATGGGGGTGGGCAGAGGCCATTCACCAACACAAGGGAAGAAGGCTCCTCTTGGGGGCTTCCAGAGCTTTGTCCTAATATCTGCAAGGTGTAGCCCAAAAGACTGGCCACAAGGAGGTGCCAGAACCACATTCAGTGGTCAATGGGGCACAGCCTTGCCATGGCTCTGGGGGAGGGGGCAGTGGCCTTTTCCTGGTCCTGCTACCTGCTCCCACCTTGTCCTGACAGTTCTTCCAGGTGGGGATCAGACTGTCAACTTCGCAGGGGGCCACGGTGACCCAGAGAAGGAAAATGAACTGCCCAAATTCACACAGCAAGAGGCAAGAATCAAAGCAAACTAAACCACTTGGTTGTACAGACTAGTCCCAGGCTCCCCTTACTGTCCTGTCCCGGCATGGCATGACATGGACAGGATCCTGGGAACAATGTCCCCTCCTTTTGTCAGCCCCCTAGCAGGTTTGGAGGAACACTGACAAATTAGAGGTAAGAGCCTCTTGGAATTTTGGATGCCAAGCACCCAACGCAGGGGGCTCTTGCACAGACTTGGTTTTTGTTTTTCTCTCTTTGTCACTGTCCTGGAGCTCGGATGCGGGGGGGACGAAGACCGGCCAAGCTCCGATCTGGCCCAAGGTCAAAGGCAGAGGAGTAATGACCTTGGCTGATCAAGTTCCCCAGAGCACCCATGATGGTCCCCGTGGACTGCTGCAGCCCATTTTGAATGGACAGGGACGGCCCTCCACTGCTCCATCTACCGGAGGGTAAATGAGGCCTCTGCAAGCTCAGAACTCTAGAAAAAGAAAAGGGATTTGAGTCCCCTGGGGATGCAGAAATCATGACTGCCTTTAGAATCAGGCTGACCCTACCACGATGGCACAATGCAAGCCTGGAATCCATGTGCTCTCTCCACTGCCCTTTACCCATCCTGTGAACTTTAACCCACGGGACACTTCCACAGCTGGTCTCTCCAGCTTTGCTTGGCCATCCTCCAAGAGAGACTTCCAAGCCTGACTTACAATGCATCCATTACAGACAGGGAGAGCGAATGCTGGAGGGTTGTGTGGGCCAGCAGGTGCCCCTGATCCACAGGGGAGCAACTGATGGACCATCTACCCTCCTGGGGATAAGTGTGGGGTGCAGCAGTGCCCCTCCGCCCTGCCCCCTCAAGGGAATCCTACCGTGGTCTCGCAGCCCTCCACAGTCTGCACAGTTGTCCAGTCTTCAGGGTGACACCATCGTTGTTGGGCCCCTCTGCTTCCCTCTCCTCCTGAGGCTCCTCTGGCGTTGGCTCCTCACCCTGCCCCCCACCTGACTTCCGTCTGAAGTTGGTGGCCTGAGGCTCCCCCCACTTCCACCCCACCCCCAAGCTGAGGACCAGAGAGGTAGAGCACCCACACCACAGATGGAGCCTGACACGGTGGTGGGAAAGGTGTTGTTAGAAGGAGAAGCAGGGCTGGGTGTGGGGAGGGGGCGTCCCTGTACTTGATGCCCCTGGGCTGCGTGGCAAAGCCACTATGGCCTGAGTCACAGCTGACTGGGCCGCGCCTAGCCTGTCTGGGTGACCCAAGCCAGCATAAGGCAATGACTGGGCAGCTCTCCTCATGACCAGCTGGGGTCAACCTTAGGTGTTTTGACTCAGACCTGCCACAGGCTGTGTGCACAGCTACCATCCTCTGTCTCTGTCCCAAGAGCCACAGGCCTATAGCTGCCCCTGTCCCAGCCCCCACCTCATAACCCGGGGAGCTACCTGGCCCTTCTGATCTGCAATCAGCCCCAGGCTTCAGGGCCCCACCTGCTGTGGGACCTTCGTCCCTCCCTGGACAAGCCCTGCCCTTGGGAATACTCCGGGAAGCAAGGAACTTTGTTGCCTGTGCTGCTGAGGGCCTCTTGATTCTCTGTGGACTGTGACCTTTTTCTTGGTGCTACAAGGAGTTCTGTAGACTGCCTGGGCAGGCTTGCCATGGACGGCCAGAAGATGGTTGGGGACAGGGACTAAGAGAGGAGAGATACAGAAAAGAAAAAAGAAAAAAAAGCAATCAAGAAGGGATTAAGGAAGGGACTGAGAGAAGGAGAGAGGGAGGAAGGGAGGAAGGGAGGGAGGGAGGGAAGGGAAAGGGGGGAGGAGAGTAAAGTATAAAGAGAGGGAGAGAAGGAGGGACTGTTGACAGTTTTCAAACCTGCCTAGAGCAATATTAGTCCTACACTTTTCCCAGGAAACCCTGTTTTAGGGAAGTGGGCTCCAACAACACACAGTGCAGAGGCAAAACTGAGGCTTGGCCTATGAGTAAGATAAGGGCAGAGGTCACAATCTTTTCACCTGTAAGGTCTTCGTCTCTCACTGAAGAGAAAAATAATCACGCTAAAGTTGGGATGAAGGGGTGGAGTGCAGAAATGTCTTGGTGAACAGTACTCCCCTTTAACCTCTGTAGGGCCCAGGACACCAGGACCAGGTGAAACACTGCACACATAAAGTCATTTTAAAACTGGGGCTGGGCGGTGGCGCACACCTTTAATCCCAGCACTCAGGAAGCAGAGGCAGGTAGGTGGATCTCTGTGTTCAAGGCCAGCCTGGTCTACAGAGTGAGTTCCAGGACAGCCAGAGGAGAAACTCTGTCTCAGAAAACAGTAATAACAACAACAACAACCTGGGACAGCGGTTAGCAGATGGCTCTGTGGGTAAAGTGCTTGATATGCAAGCCTAACCCCCTGAGCTTGAATCTCTACATGGCAGCAGCCTCTGACCCCCAGGACTGGGAGGCAGAGACTGAGAGATCTCAGATGCATGCTGGCCAAGCAGCCTGGGCAAATGTCAGTGTCTAGATTCAATGAGATACTGTGTCCAGAAAAATAAGGTGGATGCGGCTGGGGAGATGGCGCAGTGGTTAAGATATTTGCTGCTCCTGTAGAGGATCCAGGTTCAGTCCCAGTACCCACAAGCTGACTTACAGTTCCAAAGGATGCCACATCCTCTTCCAACCTTTGGGGGCATCAGTTGCACAGATAGACACGCAGAGAAAACACAATATGCATAAGATAAATACATCTAAAGAAGAAATGATGAGTTGGAGGGACTGGAGAGAGGGCTCGGTGGTTGAAGTACGGGAGCACTTTGACAGACGATTCAAATTTGTTTCCCAAAATTTATGTCAGGTGACTCACAACTGCCTGTGACCCCCGCTCCAGAGGCCTCTACAGGCACCCATACTCACACGCACATATACACATAATTTTAAAATAAACATAAAATCATTTTTTAAATGCAGGGTTTAATTTAATGCAGGGTTTAAATGCACTGCTGTCCTGGAACTCGCTCTGTAGACCAGGCTGGCCTCAAACTCACAGAGATCCTCCTGCCTCTGCCTCCCAAGTGCTGGGGTTAATGGTGGTACCAAATAAGTCTTTCTTCTTTTTTAAAGGAATTATTATTTAATAAATGTTTGTGAGTACACTGTTGCTATCTTCAGACACACCAGAAGAGAGCATCAGATCCCATTACAAATGGTTGTGAGCCACTATGAGGTTGCTGGGAATTGAACTCAGGACCTCTGAGGAGCAGTCAATGCTCTTAACCACTGAGCCATCTCTCCAGCCCCATAAATCCTTTAAAAAAATTAAAATTAAAAATAAAAATAAATTAAAAAAAAACAAAAACAAAAAAAGCCCTCTGATGTCCACACGTGACCTATTCAGGTAAATACCACATTTATGTGCAGTGCACACACAAGTTTTGTTTTTGTTTTGTTTTTTTTGTTTTTTGTTTTTTTTGGTGTTTTTGAGACAGGGTTTCTCTGTGTAGTCCTGGCTGTCCTGGAACTCACTTTGTAGACCAGGCTGGCCTTTAACTCAGAAATCCACCTGCCTCTGCCTCCCGAGTGCTGGGATTAAAGGCGTGTGCCACCAAGCCCGGCTTTTGTTTTTTTTTTTAATGAGTCTGAGAAAGCCAATGTGGTGGCACACCACTGTCATCTAGGAGGGTTGTAAGTTCAAGACCAGCCTAGACTCTACACTGTGAGATCCCCTATGCAACAAACAGAAGCAAATTACAGAAACCCTGAGGTGTCGCTCTGTGGAAGGGCTCTTGTGTACATGTTCAAGGCCCATGATTCTGTTCCCAGCACCAAAACAAAGTCAGCTGGAACAGTGAAGTCCACAGAGGCCCCAGGAAGCCCCAGGTCCTCGTGTGGCTTCTGTTGTGTCCAGGCTGTGAGTGTCCAGTCTGTGGGCTCCTTGGAGCATAAAGTGCATCTGCCAGACCCTCCTCTGACCATCGGGCCTCTTACCCGAGGGAACGTTAACATTTTTATTCATTTATTTATTTTTAACTTTGTGTATATGGTGCCTGGGTCCCACAGGGGCAACAGATCCCCTACATCTGAAGTTTCAAGCAGTTGTAAGCCACCATTTCAGTCCTAGGATCCAAACCTTAGTCCTCTACAAGAGCAGCCACTGCTGTCAACAGAAGAGCCATCTCTCCAGGCTCAGCTTTTGTGTGATAGATATCAATGACTAGGTCTGTGACTGTCATACACCCCCCCAAACCTCTTAGCACCCCCTCCAAAGAACTCCAGAAACCTCAGCTTCAAACTGGCTGGGGTTCTCTGTATTCCTGGCCTTGGGACTTGCTCCCTGGAGTACAGCGAGTGCTCTGTCCCTTCTCAGGACAGTGGAGAGTACACCAGTGTATTTGTGTAAGCCACCTTATAGGGGCTCATCTTCCACTGGGGCTCAGAAGCAATTGCTTAGAGCCCTGTCTCTGAGACTTGCATGGCGGGTCGTCTTGAATGTCATTACACATGTGCCCAGGACCTGTGCAGACTCTACATATTGCATTCTGGGGGTGCCAGAAACAGGGAAGCCCCACAGCCCTTCCCTTGAGTCCAAGGAGATGGGGGTACCTGAGCTGCAGGAGAGCAAGGGGTAGGGAGTGGGGGAGGGCTCAGAGAGGCAGCTGCAGGGTAGGGGTGTGCTGGGCCTTAGAGGGGCCCAGGCTGCAGGGTAGGAGTGTGCTGGGCCTGAGAGGGAGGCAGGCTGCAGGGTAGGGGTGTGCTGGGCCTTAGAGGGGCCCAGGCTGCAGGGTAGGGGTGTGGGGGGTGTGCTGGGCCTGAGGGGGGGCAGGCTGCAGGGTAGGGGTGTGCTGGGCCTGAGGGGAGGCAGGCTGCAGGGTAGGGGTGTGCTGGGCCGGAGGGGGGGGGCAGGCTGCAGGGTAGGTTGTGCTGGGCCTGAGGGGAGGCAGGCTACAGGGTAGGGGTGTGCTGGGCCTGAGAGGGAGGCAGGCTGCAGGGTAGGGTGTGCTGGGCCTGAGGGGAGGCAGGCTGCAGGGTAGGGGTGTGCTGGGCCTGAGGAGGGCAGGCTGCAGGGTAGGGGTGTGCTGGGCCTGAGAGGGAGGCAGGCTGCAGGGTAGGGTGTGCTGGGCCTGAGGGGAGGCAGGCTGCAGGGTAGGGTGTGCTGAGCCTGAGGGGAGGCAGGCTGCAGGGTAGGGGTGTGCTGGGCCTGAAGGGGGGCAGGCTGCAGGGTAGGAGTGTGCTGGGCCTGAGGGGAGGCAGGCTGCAGGGTAGGGGTGTGCTGGGCCTGAGGGGAGGCAGGCTGCAGGGTAGAGGTGTGCTGAGCCTGAGAGGGAGGCAGGCTGCAGGGTAGGGGTGTGCTGGGCCTGAAGGGGAGGCAGGCTGCAGGGTAGGAGTGTGCTGGGCCTGAGAGGTAGCCCAACTACAGGGCAGGGATTCTGTGGTGGTTTGAATGAGAATGGCCCCCAAGGGCTAATATATTTTCATGCTTAGTCACCCACCAGGGAGTGAAATTGTTTTGAGAAGGATTGGGAGGTGTGGCCTCGTTGGAAGAGACACATCAGTGGGGTTGGGCTTTGAGGTTTCAAAAGCCAATGCCAGATCTAGTCTCTCTCTCTCTCTCTCTCTCTCTCTCTCTCTCTCTCTCTCTCTCATGCCTGTGGATCAGGATATGACGCTCTCAGCTACTGTTCCTGCACCAGTAGACTAACCCTCCCCTCTAAAACTGTAAGCAGGCAACCCCCCCCCCCCCCCAGTTAAATGCTTTCTTTGTAATACTTGCCTTGGTCATGTTGTTTCATCACAGCCATAGAGCAGTGTATTAGTCAGGGTTTTCTAGAGTCACAGAACATATGGGTAGTCTCTATATAGTAAGGGAATTTGTTGATGACTTATAGTCTATAGTCCAACTCCCCAACAATGGTCAGCAGCAGCTGTGAATGGAAGACCAAGGATCGAGCAGTTGCTCAGTCCCGCAAGGCAAGCAGGCAAAGAAGAGAGAGCAAATCTTCCTTCTTCCAGTGTCCTTACGTAGGTCTCCAGCAGAAGGTGTGGCCCAGATTAAAGGTGTGAGCCACCACGCCTGGACCTGGGACTTGCTTTCTCCCAGATGACCTTGAACTCAGAGGTCTCCCTGTCTTAATCTTCTGGGATTCATAGCCACTACACCTCAAGATCTCCATGCTGAGATCCAGGTCAGAAACTTGTATCTCCCAGCCTCCACATTGGGATCACTTCCAGTTCTGGAGTGTAGTTCATTCCAGATTTAGTCAAGTTGACAACGAGGAATAGCCACTACAGTGCAGTGACTAACACGTAAGCGTGGGACCTGAGAAGAGGCCCAGCTTTAGATCCGGGAAGTGCTGGACCTTGACAAGTCTAGAATGGAGGCTCCTGGCTAGAAGGCAGGGAGGAGCTGTGGATGTTTTGTGAGAGGGAAGAGATGTGCCAAGGCCGAGGTGTCTGAACTGTGTGGCAGGAGCAGGTGTCTGGCTGGGGCAGGGAAACCGAGGCTGAGCATCGAGTGAGAGGAAGGTGAAGCATCAGGGTGTGGAGTAGGAACACTGAATAATGGAAGAAGAGTGAAGGGGTGCGCTGGAATTCTGTGGGAGGGGTGTAAACAACACAGACTGTGGACAGGGCTGGCAGAGAGGCTGGCAAGCTAGGATCTACAACGCCTCCACATCTCCTGGAGTTGGGGAGGAACAACAGCCAACCTTGGGAGACATCAGCTTGACGCGTGCACGTGACTCAATGAATGACAGATAGATCTTTGTTGACTTAGGTGATGCACCTGAGACTCCTGCACAGAGCCAGGAGCATCCTCAGCTACTTCCCAGGATGACTGCTGCTCCAGGCCAAAAGCAAATCAGGAAGCCCTCCCCGATAGGGGTGCAGAACTCAGCCAGGGTGGGGCAGCCATAGGCCTCCCTGCCCTTCCTCTGCAGACCAACCTCTGCCCTCTCTGTGGGTAACCTCAGCGCCTGCCTCAGACCCAGCTCCCCTTCTGCTTCAGGAAACTGGGGGTGCCACCTCCCACCCACAGCTTCCCAGCAGTTCAGGCCAAGGAAAGCCCCCTTCTCCTCTGTGGTCAGAGCAGCTGTGAGAGAGAGCCAGTCCACTGACTTGGCAAACCCAGTGCTCCAGCTGTGGGGATGTTGGGATGGGCAGAGTGGACTCTCCGGTTGGCTCCTGAGCAGCCATCCTCCATCCTCTCTGGGCTGAGGGCTGGGCCTATCTCCTCCCTTCTTGTTAAGCTCCTATTGCATATTGTTGTGCTTGGCTAGAAAACAATGAAGGCAGCCGATGATGACCCTGTCCTCTTTCACCGCAGGCCTTTTGGGAAAGTCCTCAGGGACGCAGACATCACAGAGAGAACGCGTCCACGTGAATCAGCTTTGAGAAAATGCACAACCAACTTGGCGACCTGGGCAGAAAAAAAAAAAAAAAAGACTAAGGTTTTGCTTTTGAGATTTCTTTTATCTTTAATTATGTGGGTGGGTATGTAAGGGCAGGTGCCTGTGGGGGTCAGAGGCATTTGGGTCCCTCTATAGCTGGAGCTGTGGGCAGGACAGACCACCCGAATGGTTGCTGGGAACCAAACTCCAGGTCCTCTCCAAGAACAGTGTGTCTGCTCTTAACCTCAGAGCCATGGCCCCAGCCCTATGCCCTTGAGCTGACAGCTGTAAAGAAGGAAGGTTAGTCTAGCCAAAACAAAACAAAACAAACAGAACAGCATTCAAGACAGCAGGAATTTCATAGGCAAAGACCATATGGTAGGAGGGAGCCCTGGGACAGCCAGTGTGGGTAATGGATCTCCCCATGAAGTACTTGCCGAATAGGAAGCCAGCCGCCCTCCATGATTACATGGGAATTCTGGGCGCCTCCTCTGGTTCTAGCCTCTGAGCTTCTGTCAGACACGCTTCCTCTCTGGGCTTTGTGATTAAGCACGGTCCTTTACTTGCTCACCTCTGACCCTTAAATACAGGGGGCCTTTGCCCTAGCTGTCCCCTTCATACCTGCACGTCACTCGGACCACACTGAGGACGTCATCTCTCCAGACACTAGCCTGACTACCCACATGGCCTGATCCTTGCTGTCAGGGTTACATCATCCCCTGTGTTTGCCCGGTTCATGCAACCTTATAGGCTCCTGTTGGTTCCTTTCCTGGTCTGCTGTCTGTCTGCCCCTTGCCCTGGAGCTTAGTGCAGAGGCAAGAGATAGGACCAGAAAGATGCCATTGTTTCAGGGCCGAAGGGGCTTGAGTTCTAATGGTTCCAGCCCACAGCTACTTGCTGGAGAACCTACATGGGACTCTCAGGCATCAAAGCTACAGCCTCGAATTGGTAACCGAGTCCCATGTCAGTCTCATTGTGTCCCCTATTTCAGAAAGTGGGAGAGACAGGGAATGGTCAGGTCATGTACATTTGTCTCTTTCTAGTAATGCTGGAGGTCAAACCTAGAACCTTACCGATATTAGGCCAGTGCTCCATTGCTGAGCTACATCCAGGGCCCCTTATAGGGAAAAGAACATACTAACTTACTACATGCCTAAGGCATATGGAGATATATACATTCATATATATATATGCAATAAGTTAGTTAAAAAAAGAAGCCTTGAGCCGGGCGGTGGTGGCGCACGCCTTTAATCCCAACGCTTGGGAGGTAGAGGCAGGCGGATTTCTGAGTTCGAGGCCAGCCTGGTCTACAGAATGAGTTCCAGGACAGCCAGGACTACACAGAGAAACCCTGTCTTGAAAAACCAAAAAAAAAAAAAAGAAAGAAAAGAAAAGAAGAAGCCTTGAATTTGAAGGAAGGTGGGGAGGGAGGGGTGTGTGGGAAGGACCTCCCGTGCCTTTGGTCCCTCTCCCAAGGCAGGATCTGTAGGCCTGGAGGCCCCGGTTTCCTGGGCTTCTGGCATAAACTCTACTGCAAATGCATCAGGAAGCAGGTTAACCCACATCAACTCATAAGCTCTGCCTTGTGTGTTCCACAGATGGGCAGTCTGCGGTTCTGGGACCCTTAATTTGCCTACTGTCTTACAGACAGACAGAAGGATCTGAAAGGAGAACAAACTGTCTAGGTCTGCCTGTCTCTGCTATACTGCCAACCACTGTGTCCTATGTGCTGTGTCTTCTTGACCTGCCAGTGGGGTGTTGGTGGCAGGGGTGTGGCTGTGAATCATTCCAAGAACACTGACAACACTTACTGTGACCCAAGCGCCAGGCAGACCTGTGCCCTCTGTTCCTACACACATGACGGTAGTACACCTGGCTTGTGCACATGACCAGCCAGCATAGAAACACACCCTATTCCCACATACGCCATCACAAAAAAATACATTTCTAAGTGTCTTTTTCAAAACTAACATTTAGGCTTCAAGATGAGGCCAGAAAAATACACAACACATATTAACACACAAACTTATCAACATGCACACCCATCATATACAGCTGTTAGCACATATAGACTCATCATAAACAAAGGCATGCACACACACACACACACACACACACACACACACACAATCTCTGATGTTTCCACTAATGTATTTGAAATGTATCTTATTTATGACATTTTAAGATTTATTTTTATTATTTAAAAATTTTTAAAGATTTATTTATTTAATGTACATATGTTCTCTTCATACACACCAGAAAAGAGCATCAGATCTCATTATAGATGGTTGTGAACCACCATGTGGTTGCTGGGATTTGAACTCAGGACCTCTGGAAGAGCAGTCAGTGCTCTTAACTGCTGAGCCATCTCTCTAGTCATAGTTTGTGATTCCCTTTGTCCTGTTACTATAAAATGTAAGAAGCTATGTCCACATTGGAACATGGAATTCCAAGTGGTGGAAGTCTGTGTTTCCAGTCCATGGTCACTCATATTCGGCTCCAGAATAAAGCATTTGGCAAATCCTTTGAGATGAGAATGGTTTCCAAGTTAACTGTTCTAGCACCCAACACGGGACTCTGAAAATAATCATCTACTTTTTACCAGGAGTCACCTGGAGAGACACAGAGTCCAAGCTCACCGGTGTTCTTCGTGAACTGTAGTGAGCACTTTCCCCAGCTCTCTCAGACTTCCCTTGGTTTGGTCAATGTCCATTTATCTATTCTGGCCTAGTTGTTTAAGGATCCGGTTTGGTAGACCCTTTCTGCTTGGTTTGAGGCATCTATTGGTTTTTGTTTGCTTCTTTCGGGAGCTCCACGCTCCAAGATATTCTTGAATTCTGACTGATTCATTTTCGGCTCCTGTTCACATTCAGACCTTTGAACTTTTGGGTTGTATTTTGGTAGTATTTGATTTACCACCATTTGGCCTTTGTTTCCTTTTTTTTTTTTTTTTTTTTTGGGTTTTCAAGACAGGGTTTCTCTGTGTAGCCCTGGCTGTCCTGAAACTCACTCTGTAGACCAGGTTGGCCTTGAACTCAGAAATCCACCTGCCAGCCGGGCGTGGTGGCGCACGCCTTTAATCCCAGCACTTGGGAGGCAGAGGCAGGCAGATTTCTGAGTTCAAGGCCAACCTGGTCTACAGAGTGAGTTCCAGGACAGTCAGGGCTATACAGAGAAACCCTGTCTTGAAAAACCAAAAATAAATAAATAAATAAATAAATAAATAAAATAAAAAAGAAATCCACCTGCCTCTGCCTCCCAAGTTCTGGGATTAAAGGCGTGCACCACCACCGCCCAGCTGGCCTTTGTTTTCTGATACTCTTCAAATACCAAATTTTACATTTCTCTGTGGCCTCCGCCTGTGGCAACCTTGCTGACTTCAGCTTAGGAACATGTGAGCTCCGTCCATCACAAAGACACTGAAGACAAGAAAATCAAATTCCCTCCAACCAGACGTACCAGGAAACCCTGCAGCACAATGGCCTTATGGGAAACCCAACAAACACACCTCATTCCTGGGTCTGAGGGGAACCTTGGTAGCTCATCTGGGGAGATGCACATAAGACATGTCTTGACCCCCACCCCCTTGTACGTCTGTACAGTGCTACCCTGAGACCCAGTGGCTGGGAGGGGGTGAGGGATGGGGTGGCCATCCCAGTGAACGCTGAGAGTTGGCCCGCAAAGCAGCATCTTAGCAACAGCTGCTTCTGAGCACTCTTCTCCTCTGCTGTCTTACCACTGCTCTCTGCTTTCCTGCCCGCCTCCTCTGCCGTCTGGAAAGCCAGCGGTATACACAGGACTCCACTTGCTCCCTCCCCCACAGAGTTCTGAGTGAGAGGTTGACTTCTCTAACCTTTAAGGTCAAAATATGTAAAGTTTCCACGTGGTTTCACTTTATAAGAGTTTTAAAAAGGTAGCTGGGGAACTGGCTATATGGGACAGGTCTGTGCGTCAAGAGAAGAGGCAGGCCAGTATCACCACGCCTAGATTAGGAAACCAAAACCTGGGTGGCTACTGGACACTAGCTGGTGCCTAACCCCAAAACCTGCATTTCTTTCATTTCTTTTCTTTTCGTTTTTCTTTCATATACAAATACAGTCATGAGGAATATGATTTACCTCACTGTAAATTAAAAGTATATATCTATACATACACACACATACATATATGTATATGTATATAGGTATGTATATATGTATACATGCATGCACACATACATACTTTGGCTTAAAGATACATTGAGAAAAACATTTTCATCAGTAAAGGCATCTCTCCCTGGGCTGTTTAGCTTTTAAATGAGGAAGTGATATTATCTTAAGCCTGCATGACAAACGCATCTTTTGATCTTTTATGCTACTATCTTAGTTTGGTTTCTGTTGCTGTGAGAAAACACAGGGACCAAAAGCAACGTGAGAGCGGGGAGGGGTTTTTTCAGCTTATACCTTCTCATACTCTATCACTGGGGGAGGGAGGGGGGGTGCCAGGAACTCCATAGCACCCTCCATGACCTCTGCATCAGCTCCTGGATGCAGAGGTCATGGAGGGCGCTGCTTATTGGCTTGCTCAGCCTACTTTCTCATAGAACCCAGGACCACCAGCACTAATCAAGAAAAATGCCTACAGACTTGCCTACAGGCAATCCAATGGAGGCAGGTTTGATGATCTTTCTTCCCAGATGACTCCGGCTGTGTCAACTGCCAAAAAGCTGAGTATACAGCTGCTAACTTTTTCTCACATCTGGAATTGATTCCTGTTGGGGCACATTGTGTGAAGGTGTGTCTCTGTATATTCAATTGTTAATTCTGCACTGGCAGAGAGCTGGATGCTGGCAGGACCTAGTATTGTTATTTCTAAGACCCATCAACCATCTCTTATTTTGTAAATATTTGTTCCTTACTCAACTGCCGAAGGCAATCTGGAATTGTATCTGATTGG
Source organism: Mus musculus (assembly GCF_000001635.26). Taxonomy (NCBI): domain Eukaryota; kingdom Metazoa; phylum Chordata; class Mammalia; order Rodentia; family Muridae; genus Mus; species Mus musculus. The sequence continues at coordinate 4,246,253 of NC_000077.6, read as the reverse complement.
CTGTAATAAAGAGCTGACGGCCAATAGCCTGGCAGGAAATGGAAAACCTAATGTCCAGACGGAGATAGGGACTTTGGGAGAAAAATGGAGACACAAGAGAATGAGCCAGCGGACACGAAGGTAAACAGAGCAGAAAGGTAGCCCTGGCCACGTGGCAGGACAGAGAGTTAGGGTTAGAGTGGTCTGCAGACTGCTCACCAAAAGGCCTAAGCTGTAAAATATTCATAAGCCTCTGTGTCATTTATATCACTGAAGGGTCTGAGAAAGTCCTGTTATAGATCCTGGGCCCTCTAGAATAGCAGCCAGTGCTCATCGGTGAGCCACACCCAGCCCGCTTCTTGAAGATAGAGGGATATAACCTACTGTTTGAAGTACCCTGAATTCCATGTAATGTCTTGTGTAATGCCTATGACAATTGTTTTCATGTATTGTATGTGAAAAACAATTCAACAAACTCTAACCATTTCATTTTCTAAAGTTCATTTTTATTGTGTGCTAAATTATTTTTATTTTTGGCATTCCTAATTACAATATACATGGGAGGACTTACTGACTGTATTTTAGTGGTGTACTTCAAAGCCTGATAATGCTGGGCGTGGTGGCACACACCTTTAATCCCAGCATTCAGAGACAGAGGCAGGGGGATCTCTGAGCTAGAGGCCAGCCTGGTCTATAATGTGAATTCCAAAAAATCCCTGTCTCAAAAAACAAAATACCAAAAATAAAACGAAATAAAAGCCTGGTAAAGAGACTACTCAGTAGTCAAGACCCGGGTGCAATCCCCACCACCCACACGGCAGCTCACAACCATCTGGGACTTCAGTTCCAGGGCATCTGACTCCTCGTCTGGTCTCCTCAGGTACCAGGCACACAAGTGGTACACAGACATACTTGCAAGCAAAATACACACATAAAATAAATACAATAAACATAATAATAATAAAATCTAAAGGCCTGATGCTCTGAACTTCTTAAAATCCATCAAAATGATGTCATTGAGTCTATTGAGAGTTTTATAAAAACTTAAAATTCTAATTATTTATATAAGAGTCATAGGATAAAGATTTTATTGATCTATAAAATTTATCAGAGTGTGTGTATGTGTGTGGGGAGAGAGAGAGAGAGAGAGAGAGAGAGAGAGAGGGGTTGCATCCCAAAATAGGTTCTAACTGCATTCATTTAAAACTTAATTTCATTTGCATATTAGTCATAGATTCACACAAAAAATCACATAATTTTGACTGTCTCTGCCTCCTGAATGCAGGGACTAAAGACGTGTGCCACACTGCCTAGCCAAAATATTCTTTTGCCTGTTTTGTCTTTTCAAAACAGGGTTTCTCCATGTACCAACCCTGGATGTCCTGGACTTCCTTTATAGATAAGGCTGGCCTTGAACTCACAGAGATAACTCTGCCTCCCGAGTGCTGGCTGGTACTAAAGGTATGCACCACACACCCTACTGCCAAAATATTCTTTTTTTTTTTAAAGATTTATTTATTTATTACATGTAAGTACACTGTAGCTGTCTTCAGACACTTCAGAAGAGGGTGTCAGATCTCATTACGGATGGTTGTGAGCCACCATGTGGTTGCTGGGAATTAAACTCAGGACTTTTGGAAGAGCAGTCAGTGCTCTCAACCGCTGAGCCATCTCTCCAGCTCTGCCAAAATATTCTTAATATAAAACTGTTAAATGGAAGGGTTTTATTATGTGGACTACATGAAAATAAATAGTGGATCTATTGGTCAGAATATATTGTATAAAAACATTTGTTTTCAATAAAAAGTCTAAAAAAATGAATATATATGTTTGCTAAAGACCTTTCTGTTGTTTCATTTCTACAGTGAGGATTACAAGAGATAACAGTTTCAACAAACAAGAACATTCAAAATCTTGGGTTTTGATTTTTCAAAATGTGTCTTCTGGCCGGGTGGTGGTGGCAGCACACACCTTTAATTCCAACACTTAGAGAAGGCAGAGGCAGGTAGATCTCTGAATTTGAGGCCAGCCTGTTCTACATGGTGAATTCCAAGATAGCCAGGGCTACACAGAGAAACTCTGGCTAAAAAAAAGAAGAAAGAAAGAAAGAAAGAAAGAAAGAAAGAAAGAAAGAAAGAAAGAAAGAAAGAAAGGAAGGAAGGAAGGAAGGAAGGAAGGAAGGAAGGAAGGAAGGGAGAAAGAAAGAAAAGAAAAAAGAAAGGAAAAGAAAAAGAAAAAGAAAAAGAAAAAAGAAAGGAAGGAAAGAAGGGAAAGAAAGGAAAGAAACACACACAATCTGTCTTCTGCATGGTTATGTGTGTATGAGCTGTCTATATGCCCTTATATTTTACTCCATTTACTTGGGACAAGATTGGCATGTGAGTGCTCAAGTTGCTAACTTGTTCCAGTTTCCTTTTGGCTCATAGTAAAACAAATATTTTGAAAACAAAGTTCCAATTCCAACTACTACGTTTGGTCACATATCCAGTATACCATTCAAAAGTACAAAATTATGGCAAGGACTAAGAGAGGCTACTTAATTAGCGTGACCACTTAGATTAAAGAAATAAAGATGGTGAATGAGATAATTTTAAATTTTAAATTAAAAATTCATATTAAGGCAGAGTGGCATATGCCTGTAATCCCATCACTCAGGGGCAGAGGCAGGAGGATCTCTGTGAGTTTGAAGCTAGTCTGATCTACAGAGTGGGTTCTAGACCACTGAAGACTGGAGTGTATCTTGTCTCAAAAAAACAACTCTAATAATTTTGTAGTGTTCTATATTTGAAGTGCTCTGTTTCTTAGTTAAATTAATATCTAAGATGTCCTATGATGCAACTAGCCAAGATTAAAATATTAATTAAATAATATTTATATTTCATTAATAGAAATGAAGTGGTTAACATGACAATTACTCCTTCTCAACTACTATTTCCATTTCTTACCATTAAAATAATAAAAAGATGGCAGACATTGGTGGTGCACATACAAATTCCAGAGACAGAGACAGCAACTTTCGGTGAGTTCAAAGCCAGGTTGGTCTATAAAGCGAGTTCCAGATCTGTCAGAGCTACATGGCTACATGGCTACAAACATACATACGAAAGATTTGTTTCCTGGGTGGTGGTAGCTCATACCTTTCTATAATCCTAGCACTCTGGAGGCAGAGGCAGGGAGATCTCTGAGTTAAAAGACAACCCTGTCAGCAGAGCAAGTTTCAGGACAGCCAGGGATACACAGAGAAACCCTAAATGGAAAAAAAAAAGAGGGAGAGAGAGAAAGAAAGAAAGAAAAAGAAAAAGAAAAAGAAAAAGATTTAGTAATGCCTGCAAGGACTACAAAATCCTGATTTCTAACAGTTCTAATCTCATTTCTATTGATGTTATTAGTATTTCATAACATAAAGAGAAAGTTATTTTCTAAAATTTGAAGGAATTCTATATTGTTACTTAATTTCCTTATAATGTGGTTTTCCATTTACTTTTGCAAACTAAATCTGGTTTAAAACCAATGTAATAAAACAGATCGGTAGTATTCACAGATAAGAGTCCTGATACTGTATATATTAAAAGACCAGTCTTCCCTAGAGTTATAGCCAGCCACTCCACATGAGGTCATAGCTATAACATCAAAAATGGCATGCCTTTAATCCTAGCACTTGGGAGGCAGAGGCAGGTGGATTTCTGAGTTTGAGGCCAGCCTGGTCTACAGAGTGAGTTCCAAGACAGCCAGGGCTACACAGAAAAATCCTGTCTCAGAAAAAAACAAAAACCAAAAACCAAAAACCAAAACCAAAAACCAAAAACCAAAAACCAAAAACCAAAAACCAAAAACCAAAAAAAAAAAAAAAAAAGGGACAGGGACAAAAAAGACCAAAACAAGCAAACAAAAACTAAATTGAAAGACAAGCGACTTGTTTAAAGACAGCCATACAGTGCACATGACTGTCAATGTGGGGGAATTCATCCATCTAGCTTTTATTAAATGTATAAGTTTGGGGGGATGGAGGGATGGCTCAGCTATTATAAAGCACTGGCTGCTCTTCTCCAGGTCCTGGGTTCGATTCCCAGCACCCACATGGTGACTCACAGCCATGTGTAGTCTCACGGGATCTGATAACCCCCTCTAGAATGCATCTATTCATGCAGATAAAACACCCATATACTTAAAATAAATAAATACATCTTTTGTAAAAGACGCAAAGTTTGGTTGTTTGAAATCTGTTTCCAGGGTTGGGGAGATGGGTCAGCAGTTAAGAACACTTAGTGTTCCTCAAAAGACTGGGGTTTGGTTCTCAGGACTTGCATTCCCTCTCAACTGTCTACAGCTTCAGTCCCACGGGATCTGACAACCTCTTCTAGTCACTCACATGTACAACCCCCTCCCCCAACACAAATATACACAGATAAAAATAAAATCTTTTAAAGGGGGGACAGGTGACATGTGTCTGTAACCCCACAAGCCGGGCGGGAAAGTCACCCTGGTCTCTGGCTCTCTCTGGCAGCGATCCTAGCAAACACACAGCTCCAGGTTCAGAAACAACCTCTAGCAAAAGGTGAGCAGTCACTGAGGAAGACGCTTGGTATTCGCCCGCAGTTTCCCTGGAAGCTCAATAGCCTCTGGAGGTAAGCAAAAGCTCATAGGTCAGGGAGAATAAAACCTCGAGTCTGGGGGATCCCTCCCAAGAAAATAAAGGTGAGTGTTGCCTGAGAAGGGCGCTGAGCACACAGGGAGGGGAGAGTGGGCTGCCTGCTGACCACACCCTGCTCGGGGCTCCTGTTCCAGCTGTCAGGGTGCTGGGTGGGCTCTTTAGAGATTTTGATGCTGTGGGGCCATCCCTGCTCTCATAAGTAAGCCCTCACCAACTCTCCTGTATATAACACCAGTAACAACTCATCGGTTCATCACCGTGGACTTGGACTTTAGCCTGTCATGGGCTCCCTTTCTGGGATGAATTGTGTTGCAGTTCCCCAGGAAAAGCCTATCACAAGGCACACACACACACACACATACACACACAGAGACACACAGACACACACAGACACACACACACACACACACACACACACACACACACACACACACACACAGATACACAGACACACACACACACAGCTAAGAAAAAGGAGATGCCCTGTGTGTCATGTGACTGCTAGCCCATCCTAGAGAACTGGCATCTTGGCCCTTGCCACCTTGAGATCAGGAAGGCTGCAAAACCCCCTCCCATAATAAAAGACTGACACCAGCTTTAGAAACAAGACAGGTTTTAAATATGTTAGCAAAATATTAACATTAAATATACATTATAAATAGGCCTTATAAATATAAAACGGATTAAACTGATAAAAAATAAAACAATAAATTAGTCATGTCCCTCCAAGTAATTGCTCACCAGCTTCTGAGACCTTTCAAGAGGACTGGTTCAGCCTGTGAAAAATTTCACAACACATCACCAGAGGGAGCATCATGCAGCGAGGACCCAAAACAGGGCTTTTAGGCACTGGGAGATCTCCCATAAACACACCCCACAACCGTTTGCACCACAGGTTCCCATTTACAGAGACTTTGATGTCCACCCTATGTCAGAGTCCAGCAGCTGACAGGCAGAGGGGGCTATTACCTAAGGACCCACACACACAACACAGCTTTCCACAGAGAACGCTGACATTCGGATAAATAAAGTGTCTTGCTCACAGTCACACAGAGAATTAGGGAACAAGCTAGGCTCTGAGCTCTCTTCCCTGAACGCCCAGATCAGTGTTCCTTGGTAGGACACCCTGCCCCTGTCGCAACTGCCAAGTGTGAGGTCACCCAGAGGTCCAGGTATCTGTCCTGAGTGGGATAAGGCATGAGAGAGAGCACCGGATCAGACCTCTCTTTGGAACCCAGCCACAGGGAAAGGAGGAAGTCTGGAGGAAACAGTTTCAAGTCATGAGAGGAAAGGACCAACAGCCCGAGGGGTTCAGCCCAGCCAGCCCTGTGGTGAATCAGCTTGTGTCATCAGACCCCTGAATCAATGGAAAACCTCCGGCCCCACGTGGTCCGACCCAGCCACCCCACTAGGACTGGAGGCTTGGAGTGGGGACACAATAACCTCACTATCCTTGAAGTCCTGAGTGGTAGTAGGGGACACTCAACTTCACCCCTTAAAGTGCTCTTCTGTGTGACCCCTGGTGACAGAAGCAGCTTTGAAAGCCTCTGAGAGCGACATCCTGTATCACCAGACTATGCTGTCTGTCAGTGTGTCCTCAGGCTACCAGGGAACCTAGGCCCTGGTCGTCGGGCTCTGGGTGCTCCTGGAAGGTCTGATTTTGCGGGATCCCTTGCGCCGGACCCAGATTCTGCGGGTTCCCTTGCGCCGGACCCGGATTCTGCGGGTTCCCTTGTGCCGGACCCGGATTCTGCGGGTTCCCTTGCGCCGGGCCCGGAGCGGGCTCTGTCTCCGGCTGCGTGTGGAGCCATCGTCCCATTCCCTGAAGACCCTCCCCACTGAGCCCATGAAGCGATGGTATCCCCAGAGAAAGCCACAGCTGCCTATCTTGGTATTAAAGACATCTGGTGTTGTAGTGGACCGTGAGGCCCCAGAGTCTGTCTGTGTGGGCTCAGGTATCTCCAGGGAGTGGTTGAGCAGCCGGGCCATGCAGAAAACATTGTTCCTTATGCCGAGGATATTGTGCCGGGCACTGTCCAGCTTTGGAAAAGCCGGAGTCTTCAGAAATTTCTGTCTTAAAGCATCCAGTTGGTACAAGACTCTGTCCAGTGTGGTGTACACAGTGCTCAGGAAGTGAGGCTTGCTCAGTTGCCGGAGTGTGTCCTCACTGGGGAAGGCCACAGAGTGCTGGGTGCAGGCAGCTCTCAGGTCAGGTGTGTTCAGGTTTTGGAGGCGGATCTGAGGAAGGAAGAGATGGAGGAATGCATGACAAAACCCCTCAAACACAGAGAAACCCGTCTTGGCTGCCTTTAAAACACAAGCTCTAGCGGGGCGTGGTGGCACAGGCCTTTAATCCCAGCACTTGAGAGGCAGAGGCAGGTGGATTTCTGAGTTCGAGGCCAGCCTGGTCTACAGAGTGAGTTCCAGGACAGCCAGAGCTACACAGAGAAACCCTGTCTCGAAAAAAACAAAAACAAAACAAAAACAAAAAAACAAAAAACAAAACAAACAAAAAAACACAAGCTCTTGTATGATCTTCCCAACAAAGAGATGGAAAAAAAAAACAACAAAACAAAAACCAAGGTATGAAGAGAAATCTGACGCCAGCAGAGATGGGCAGGAGGGCTGTCAGGGCCCTGGGGTGACTGTGCTTGCAGTGGATAGAGTGAGGGTCCCTAGGTGTGGTGGGGGCTGCAGGAGCCCTGACAGGTTCACTCACTGCTGCATCTGGGAACCTAGAACCAAATGCCAAACTTTCCAGACAGTCAGGAAATGGAGTTGGGGCCGGGCGGTGGTGGTGGTGGTGGTGGCGCACGCCTTTAATCCCAGCACTCGGGAGGGAGGCAGAGGCAGGCAGATTTCCGAGTTCGAGGCCAGCCTGGTCTACAAAGTGAGTTCCAGGACAGCCAGGGCTACACAAAGAAACCCTGTCTCGTAAAACCAACTGGGAGCGGAGCAGCTCTGCCGTCCCTAGAATGCCTCAGTTTCCCCTCCTGCCCCTTCCTGGTCCTCCATGTGTTCACTCTCTCACTAGTCCCCAAGATTCTCTGAGGTTCAGGTACCCTAAGGGCTGAGGCTTACATAGGGCTCCAAGAGTGATTCTGTGTTCCCCGTGAGGTTCGCCTGATTCTGCAGCTGGCTGAGGAGCTGAGAGGAAGAGTTGGAGCAGCCACGATTGGCCAGTGCCATGCTCAGGATGAGGAGACTGAGGGTCAAACCTGGGCAGAGAAGAGCGCATCAGTTACCTGACTGGTGGTTGTCCAGCCCAGGGGAGGAGCTGGGCACACAGTAGGGTCTGGGTTTGCACAGAAGCACTCACTGGGGCTACCACCTTCCACCATAAACCAAACAGGGTGAAGGAGATGGTGGTGGCTGCAATTTCCCTGCAGCTCTTCGGGGAGAGGTTGGGTTGTAGCCTCCAGCATCCCTGTCCTGACTTTATGGCATAACGAACAGACAAGAGAGTCCTCTATAAGATATCTGGCCTCATACAAGGGTTAGCTCTGTCCTAAGACTGACAGGTTAAGTTCCTGACTACTTTATAGACCTTAACATTCCCTGTAGGCAGAATAGAGTTGACCAGGGGTCTGTCCTGAGGTGCAGCCCCAGGGCAGCAGGTCACCTAAGCTCTTTTCACAGAGCCAGAAAAAGCACCTCTCCACTCACTGGGCCAGCCAGTGCTGACGGCCATTCTGCTGAAAGGTGAGCAAGATGCGAGAGGAAAGCCTGTCCAGGTCACCCATGCTCAGCACTCGCCCTGCCCTTCCTGCCACCGACACACGAACCCCTAACACACGCACACACCAGGACTGCTGGGAGCCCAGGAGAAGGTTGTAGGGGTGAGGGCAGATGATCATAGTTCCAGCTCGCAGGCCCCCACCCTCACAGGCACCGGCAGCCACGTGGTCGGAAGGGGCCTGTGGTGCAATGGCCCGGAAGGCTACGACACCATCCTTCCCTTCCTACAAACCAACCAGCCCCACCCCACCCCACCCCCTCGCCCCTGGGGAGGGCCTGTAGCCCAGGCGTGCCAACCACAAGTCCCCTCCCCATCTTCCCCCGTGTCTGCAGCTACACTGCCAGTGAGGGTCCACAGCGAGCTTGTAACAGGTGCACATGGACCAGTGCCTGTGGGGGTGTGCCCGTAGACCTAGGTGAGGCACTGCAGTACCTGCCCCGGTCACCGGGGGTTCTGGTCTGCAGGTGAGACTTCCTACCTTACTGAGAGGGAGGACCTGTTCCCACATAGATGGCTCTGCTTGCCTGTCCCCGTGTGGGTGTGGCTGTATGAGTGGCGGGATGATCTAAGGACCTCTGGCTTGGCTGACTTTGCATCTGCCCCAGACCCCGAGAATTGAATCAGAGCAAGAAGTGAGCCCCTTGCTCCATTTCCGCGCAGATCTGGAACTTCCTTCTCTGCTCATCCCCTACCTGCCTTGGGCTTCTCCAGACTCTTCTCACTCTTTCTCCTCTTCCCTCATGCCCTGGTCCCCGGCATGGTCTCTCTCACGCCTCCCTCTGGAATACCTTCCAGAAATACTACGTTTCCACCTGTGGCTATGCTGGGGTCTCAGTGGATCCCTGCCCTACTAGTTCTCCCTCTCGTCCACATCCTTCACTTGATCTACAGCTCCCAAGGGCAGAGGGTGCCTACAGCAGCCAGTTGGCCCAGCTGCGCCCTGGGATGGTAGAAAGGAAGGAAGTACTTACTGAGCAGTGTTCTTAGAAGCCGTGTCTGCATACTGGGTCCTGGTACTCTGGCCCGTGCCTCTCAGGGGTGACACAGCTTGGCTGGGTGTCCTGCAGGCTGGCAGCCACTTTATGCCCGACGGGGCGATTGGCCAACATCTCGTGAGGTGGGTGGGGAGGGGGAGGGGGAAGGGCAGGCCTTCTGGGAACATGACCCCAAAAACCAAAGTCTCCCCAGGCGGCCAATGGGCGCCATGCGCCATGACATGCCCGCTCCTCCTCCCGTTTTCTTCGAATTCGTTCTTCGAGGTCAGCCCCACGCCCAAGGATGATGTAAACCGCAGCCTCAGCCTTCTTGGGGTGAGCGGGCAGCACGGGGGTCCGTATCATCTTCAGGGATCAGTCCAGGGGTCAGAGCACGACTTGCAAGGGAGGCCACCCCTGGTCCAGAAACTACCAACCTCCTAGGACACGAAGGTTTAGGGCTAAAGGGAGCCAGACATCTTCCTTGTTGAGTGCCCTTCCCACCCTCTCGCTTGGGCTGTCGGGACATCTGTGAGCGGAAACCACCAGGCTCTGGGCACAGAGCCAGACTTGGGCCCCAAAGATTGTGCCTCTAATCCCAGGTCAGCATCTTCTAGCCCAACTCATTTCCATTGTCTCTATTAACTGTCCTCGCCCAGCCTTCCCAATCCCAGATCCTCTCTCTGTAGACAGGGTCCTTTAGGACCCTTGGAGCAAGAGAAATTAGAGAACGGGTTCAAAGCTTGTGACACGCTGTGTCGCTGTGTTGTCTGAGGCAAGTCACTCAGCTACTTTGAGCCCCACCTGAGAAAGCGAGAGAGAAAAGCACTCCTTGGTTCACCCCTCAAGGTCACTGCCAACATGGACATAAAAGGCAAAAAAGCCTTTGAAGAAAAAAGAAAAGACTAGGCTTGAATTCCAAGTACTGGTTTTCAGGGGATGGGATGGAGGGGGCGGGGGAGACCGGGAAGCTGTGAGCTCAGAGGGGAAGCTGGAGGGAGGGGTGGGGGAGCTGCGACAGTTGGACACAAGGTTTCACTTTCTCTGAAAGATAGCGATCCATCATGGGTGGGTCTTCTGCTTCTCCGCACTGAGGGACTGAGGCCCAGGCTGAGCCAGATCCACAGGCCATGCTTGGAAGCCACAGCACATCTGCCAAGCTAGAATGAGCATCCTTAGGCTGTACCTGCTGTTGGCCCTCATATATTCATTCAACAACCCCCCCACTCCCTATCCAGGAGGCGACTGTGCCCCCATCCACATATTCTCTGCACCTAGCAGAGTGTCCCCCTTGTTAGCAACTCCCCAGTACAGTCTAGACTAGATCCTTCTGAAGTCTTCATTTCCTCCTACTGAATTTCTTACCTCTGCCCACTCCAGGGTGCTGTTCCCTAGGGCCCTGGTCAGGGATCCTTCTGCATTTCATATCCGTGATGTCATCCTGGGACAGTCCCTATACCCCTACACTCAAGCTCTCACTGTGATAAGGAGACAGAGGGAAGCTCCAAGCAGCCCCAGATCTAGCCGGAGAGTGTTATGTCGTGCTTCTCGGAACCCATATGTTGGCAAGAGACCCTCCTTCACCTCAGTTGTTCCTTCCTCTCTCCCATGGACCATACACTACCTCCTCTGTTTAGAATAAAGGTGCCAAGGGGTGACTTGCCCTGTTGGAGGACACCTGCACAGTTGGGGGAGGTGTCCAGAGCCGGATGGCGTGGTACACATTTGTAATCTCTATTTCTCTAGAGGCTGAGACAGGACTGTGCATCAGAGGCCAGCCTGGGATAGACAAGGGGACTGATCTCAAAGCAAAATCAGGAGCTGGGCATACAGTCTCAAATAAATAAATAAATAAATTCAATTAAATAAAGTCAAAGGGAATAAATTCAATTAAATAAAGTCAAAGGGGCTGCCACGTCAACCTAGGCCAGCGCCTAGCCTCAGAGCTTAACACCCTGAGGGTTTCCTCCTACTACAGAAAAGGAGAGGAAGAAAGGAAGAGCGTGCATTTATTTACCTGGTGTCTGAAGGCATGTCTTAGCTGGGGGCCAGAGGGTTGTGCTGGACAGGCCACTGGGACTAAGGTCAAGAGCAAGGCTTGTGTGCATATTTATTTCCCGGAACTATCAAAATGGGAGGGCCTCTGCCCAAAGACACCAAAATCTGCAGAAGCCGCAGACCCTTCTAAAAATTGTGTGGTGTGTGCATGGAACCTCCACAGGGCCTCCTGTAGACAGCATCCTTCCCTAGATGGCAGATCATGTAAAACATGGTGTTATTGGGGAATCTCAAAAGGAGCATGTCTGCCTTCCTTCCGGAGGAGCCCATTTCTTCCTGGTTTCTATTTTCACCCCCCTCCCGCACACAGTTAATGAGTCCTCTGATATGGGGGCCACAAGCTGTGCAGCCTTGACAAGGACACAATGTATTTCCTACCATTGTACAGGCTAGACATTTGAGTAGGCTATCTCTGGGGCTGGATGCTCCCAGGTACCTCTCCTTTGCTGTTGATTTACTCAGGCCTGTTCTCATCTGTGTATCCCAGGCTGACCTCCAGCTCACACTGCAACCCAGAGTGGCTTTAGATTCTCAGTCCTCTTGCCTTGCGTTCCCCATCTTGGGATCATTGGAATGTGCTACCCCACGTGGCTGCTTCTTGGCTTATAGGTGGCCAAATTTCCACTGTGCCTTTATATAACCATTCACCCCCTTCTGCATTTTCTGTCCCCTGATCTCTTTGTTTTTATTTTCCTTGTTTTTTTCTTTCTGAGACAGGATTTCTCTGTGTAGCTTTAGCTGTCCTGGAACTCGCTCTAGAGAAGAGGCTGTCCTTCAACTCAAAGATCTGCCCGTTTCTGCCTCCCATGTGCTGGGATTAAAGGTATCCACCACCACAACCACCACTCAGTTTCCTGAATTCTTTTTATGTGATATACGGGTGGGTATGTATTTATGAGGGGAAGTGCATATACTCCTGTTGTACATGCAGATGCCAGAGGTCATAGTTAAGCAGAGTAAAGTGTCTTCCTCTATTACTCTCTACCTTTGTATAAAGAGTGTGTATGTATGTATGTATGTATGTATGTATGTATGTTGTATGTGAATATGTGTGTATATATGGAGTCTATATATGGTGCATATGGTATGTGTATATACATAGGGTATGGGGGTATGTACACATATGTGTGTGTGTATGTTATGTGTGGTGGATTTGGTATGTGGATATGGTGTATGTGTGTGTTCATCTGATGTGTGTGTGGTGGAGGTGGTGTGTAGATGTGTGTGTCTATATAGCATTTATATATAGTGCATATGGTGCATTATTATGGTATCTGTGTATACATAGGGTGTGGGGGTATGTGTGTACATGTGTGTATATGGTGTGTATGTATGGTGTGTGTGGTAGATGTGGATGTATGTATATCGTATGTGTGTGTGTGTTCATATGGTTTGTGTGGTGAAGGTGGTGTGTGGATGCACATGGATACACTTGTAAGCAGAGGAGGACACCACTCAGCCTGCTCTGTCATTCTGTCTCATCCCTTGAGATGGGGTCTTTCACTTATCTGGAGCTAGGCTAGCAGTTGAGAGCCTTAGGCACTTCCCGCTCCAGTCCTTACTCAGTGCTGGGGTTGCAGGCCTGCATGGCCACACCTGGCTTTTCTCATGGGTTCTGAGGATTTGAACTTAGGTACTCATTCTTGCACAGCAAGCCCTATACTGATAGAGCCACTTTCCTGCCTCCTAATTTCTTTCCTAATCCAGTGGCGCTGAATCAGAGCTCACCCATGACCGCTTTTGCTTGCTTCTTTACAGTCACATCTGATGCCGTGAGGTAGGACTGTACATTCTGACTTGGGGAACAGGCTAGCCCATGGCAGGTTGTAAGAACAGTCAGGGTTGGCTATGGGGACAGGAGTGGAGGGTACTGTACGCAGAGGGACAGTGGGAGTGGCCCAGAGGATGAGAGGCCTGCCTCACTACCATCCAGGCAAAGCGTGAGGGAAGATGCGTCAGCGATTCTGGTGAGGTCAGTGCCCAGTGACGTCCTTGTCGCCAGCAGGAAAGGCTTGCAACAGTCAGTATAAATAGAATTTCAACCACAGGGCCCGGGTTGTCCCCTCTTCCTGGGCCACGTCAGCCAGGTCCGCGTGATGTGGAAAGAGAGAGAGGGTGGGTTTGCTTCCTCAGAACTGCTATCTCCCAGCCTTTCCGGCCCACCCTCTGGCTGTGAGGGCCCTGCCCCTTTAATTGCTCGGACTGGCTCTGCTGAGGCTTAAGCTGTACTCTTGTGGCAGAGGTGGACACTGATTCAAGGTCCAGCCTCTACTGCCTGTGAGCCTGATGCTGTCGACAGCATCTCCCAGGCCTCAGTTTCTCTTCTCTGTAAACTTCAATGGCACAATTGAATGAGGAGTACAAACAATCCGATTAAAAATGGGCAGAAGGCCAAGCTTTGGTGACACATGCCTGTGAGCTCAGCTTTTGGGGTGCAGAAACAGAAGTCAGGAGTTCAAAGTCAACCTCAGCTCACAGTGAGATCAAGGCAAATGTGTGGTACAGAAGATCCTGAAAAGGAAAAAAAGAGGGGATGGCGAGATGGCTCAGCAGGTAAGAGCATTGACTGCTCTTCCGAAGGTCCTGAGTTCAAATCCCAGCAACCATATGGTGGCTCACAACCATCTGTAATGAGACCTGATGCCCTCTTCTGGTGTGTTTGAAAACAGCTATAGTATATAATAAATAAATAAATCTTAAAAAGAAAAAAAAAGATTAAAAAAAGAAAAAAGAGGCCCTGGGAGCCAGGCAGGGCCATGACTTGGGCAGTGTGCTGGGGAGGTGCCGGCTGCACAGCACAGGTGGGACCTCCATTCTCATAACCCACACGAAATGCTTCCACGTGCACATGCATATACATACCATATACATACATATGCGCGCACGCGCGCGCACACACACACACACACACACACACACACACACACACACACACAAACAAAGGATTTGATCAGTCATTTCCTCCTGGAGAAAAAAGGCAGGAACTTGGTGGTAGAAGCACAAACCTTTATTCCCAGCATTCAGGAGGCAGATGCAGTTGGAGCTCTGTGAGCTTGAGGTGAGCCTGGTCTATAGAGTGAGTTCCATGACAGCCAAAGCTATGTAGAAAGACCCTGTGTCAAAAAAAAAAAGTGTATGGAAGATTGCTCAATATCATGAGGTACTATAAAGGCACAGAGCCACACTGCACCACTCAGGGTGGAGTCAGAGACAGAAAGGAACAGGTGTGGTGAGGACACAGCGACACTAGAAGGCTGTATAAGACATGCAAGACTGCCTGGGAAGCACTTTGAGAAGCACAAAGAGTACGCCCAGCCAGTTCACTCCTAAACTCAGTCCTTTGTACCATAGGCTAGCCTTCATTCTGTACCATAGGCTAGTCCTCATTTTGTAAAATAGCTAGTCCATAGACTAATCTGCAATTCACTATAATCAAGGTTGGCCTCGAACTCACAACAATCTTTCTGCCTTCCAAACACTAGGATTACAGGTGTGCACCACCACATCAGGCAAACAAAACAAAACCCTTGTTCCAATAAGAAGCAAAACTACCTTTTGTGACTGGCGGTGAATGAGCATGCAGTGCCATGAAGGCCTTGAGCATGGTTCCGGAGTACAAGGTGGTGGGGCGCTGCTTGCCAATCCCAAAATGCCACACAGCACCTCTGTACGGAATGCAAATCTTTGCACCCATGTGGTGGCCAAGTCCCACTTCTGGTAATTCGTGTCGCAACTGAAGAAGATGAAGAAGTCATCTGGGGAGATTGTGTACTGCGGGCAGGTGTTTGAGAAGTTACCCCTGCTCGTGAAGAACTTTGGCATCTGGCCGCGCTATAACTCCCGCAGTGACACACACAAGCTGTACCGGGAGTACGGGGACCTGACCACTGCTGGTGCAGTCCCACAGTGCTGCTGAGACATGGGTGCCTGACACCGTGCCTGTGTCCACCCAGATCATGAAGGTGGAAGACATTGCAGCTGGCAAGTGCCGCCGCAGTTCCACGACTCCAAAATCAAATTCCCACTGCCCCATGGTGTGTTGTGGCGGCGCCAGCACAAACCATGCTTCACCACCAAGAGCCCCAACACCTTCTTCTAGACACAGAGACCCACTGAATAAAAACTTGAGACTGTCAAAAAAAGAAAAAAGAAAAAAAGAAAAAGAAAGAAAAAGAAAAAGAAAAAAAAAAGCAAAACTAGGCCAGGTGGTCATAGCCTAAGCCTTTAATCCCAGCACTTAGGAGGCAGAGGCAGGTAGAGCTCTGTGAATCTGAGACCAGCCTGGTCTACAGAGCGAGTTCCAGAACAGCCAGGGCTATACAGAGAAACCCTGTCTCAAAAGAGCTTAAGAGAAAAAAGAAGAAGAAGAAAGAAAAGAAAGGCTGTTAACACTGCATAGTGATGCTCACACACGACGTCAGGACAGACAGCAGAATGGCACCAGGGTTTGGGAACCAGGATGGGAGTGACTGTCAGCAGAGTTTGAGGAGGATTGAGGAGGATTCTAGAACTGGTGGTAGAGATGACGTCATAACCCTGACTGAGGGAAAAGCACAGAGCTCTGCAGATGACTCTATGGACGAGGCTATTTTACAGAATGAGGACTAGCCTGTGATATAAGGGTTGTATCTGAATTTTTTTTTAACTGTAGCAAGTGGTCCAGGCACCTCCTGAGATACTTAGTGTCACTCAAGGGCTGAGCCTGGCCCTCAGCAGGCATTTGGTAAACACGTCCCTTGCAGTTCCTGGGGTAGACAAAGGCACACACTGGTTTATGTCACTGAGTGGCTTTGGGGCAGTTGGGAAAGGCAGGGTTACGTAAGTCCCAGTGAGCAAGGACATGCCTGGTCAGAGAGGTCGTGGGGCCCAGGAGATCCCATGTTGTCTAGTTGCTATAGGGTCTTCCTGGGACCTGGCCTGCCAAGAGGTGTGCTCTGTGTTGAGTAACTGACCCCGCCAGGGGGTCTGAAGCCTGACTCAGAGGAGAGGGAAAAAAGATGACTGGAGAGTTGTCTCAGATCTGTGACTCTCTCTGTCCCCACCACCCAGACTGGTGAGCCACCCGCCCCAGAGCCTGTGACTAGACCTGCCTCAGGGAAACCCAGACAGAGGGAAGCCCCGGGGACGGTGACAACAGGCAGACGGACAAGCTAGCAACAGAGCAGAGGTGGTCCAGCAGTGTCTGGGTTGCTTGCCCCCAGTGACCCCCAACACCCATGATGAGCCCAGCTTGTGCTTGTGAGGCGAGAGGCAGAGCCCCACCCCCAGAGCTGTGTCACTTCAAGGGAAACACCATGTCTCACAGTAACACAATAGGAGTTTAGCTGTGTCCCCACTTTTCTTGTAATGACAACATAGAAATACCCTGCCCTTTTTGTTTGTTTGTTTGTTTGTTTTTTTGTTTTTGTTTTTTTTTTGAGACAGTGTCTCATGTATCCCAAGCTGGCCTTGAGCTACTATGTCACTGACACTGAAATTCTCATCTCCCTGCCTCCACTACTGCATGCAAAGGCCTAGAAGGTGTGAGAATTGAATCCAGACCTTCTTGCACGCTTGGTAAACACTGCACCAATCCACCTATCTGCCCAGCCCTTAGAACCCCTATTTTGAAATATCAGATTCTTTCTTGAAATGTTTGGGTTCCCCGGCCCCAATAAACTGGGCAGGCTTAGGTTTGTAGATGTTTCATGTGCCAGGCTTCGAATTACATGTTCACAAGCGGCACATCACTGGATCCTCACAGATACTTTAGGAGTCAGTTCTATTTTGCAGATGGAGAAACTGAGGCGTAAATGGCCTCAGTTCTGCAGGCTGGTCAGAAGGGGAGAAGATGCAGGCTGGAATCCAGATAGCCTTCCTAAGCTAAGAGACCCACCAACACGTTCAATGGGTTGTCCAGAACTCATGCTGCCCAGTGGCTCAGGGATAGCAAAAGTGACAGCCTCTCCCCAGGAGGAGGGATAGGGACCATGCTGAGTGGGGCTAAATGGCACGGCACCAGGTGTCAGACTGGGATGGGGAGAGAACAGGGAGGGAAAGTGTGTCCAGTGCTCACATTGCAGACAGGGTGGGGGAGGGGGAGGTAATGGCAGGTGCTGGAGAAGCATTAGGGATCATCGGCACGGCCATGCAGTTGCGACCATCTGTAGAAGCCGCAGCACAGGAACTCATGGCTCCAAGCCTGCAGAACCCTGGCACTCTCTGCTGGCACGTGTGCATCAAGTCTGTGGCCAGGCTTCCAGAAGGACAGCACCCAGGGTTGCTGGTCAGAGCAGCTGATCTCAGGAAGTCCAGCTGGCTCGTAGGTCCCTTTCCCAAGGAATCAAGTTTCTGTCACCCTTGTCACCGAAGTGCATGATCTGGCTTCTGGGCAGCTTTGAAAACATGCTGACTTTTTCCTTGACTTTTCTTTTCTTTCCTTTTTTTTTTTTTTTAACTCTTTTTTTATAGCATGTTCAAAAATTTGCTTTTTTGACTACTCTAGATTGCAACACTTTCCAGGAAAAGTAACTGAAAGGAAAAAAAAAATAAAAAACTTCCCTCACGTCTCCCTCCCTTGTAAAGTTTACTTGGGCATGCGGTCCACAAAGGCAGCACCTGCTTGTCTCACAAAAGGAGCTGCCAATGGAGGGCTGACTCCCACTTTCTTGTGTGTGTGTGTGTGTGTGTGTGTGTGTGTGTGTGTGTGTGTGTGTGTTGTACAGGCTAGAAGTCCATGTCCAGTGTCTTCTTCAGTCACTCTCCACAGTATGTATGTATGTATGTATGTATGTATGTATGTATGTATGTATGATGTATGTATGCATTTATTGGCACGGTCTCTCACTGAACTTGGGTTACCAGTTTAACTGGACTGATTATCCAGCAGGCTCTAGGGATCTGCCTGTCTCTGCCTTCAATACTAGGCTATAGACCTGCCCTACAGCCCCCAACTTTTGCCTGGATATTGGGCATCTGAACTCAGATCCTCATGCATGCAAACCAGGCACATCACTGCCTCTTTACATTTAGGAGCTGAGCCCCAGAGACAGACAAACATGAAAGAGAAGTCATGGCTGGGCATGGTGGTGCAGGCCTTTATTCTCAGCACTCAGGAGGCAGAAGCAGGTGGAGCTCTGAATTTAAGGCTAGCCTGGTCTACAGAGTGAGTTCCAGGCCAGCCAGGGACATACAGAGAAACCCTGTCTCGAAAAACCAAAAACAAACAAACAAACAAACAAATAAACAAACAAATAAAAAGGCCAGCCTGGTCTACAGAGTTCCAGGATAGGCAGGGCTGCACAAAGAAATTCTGTCTTACACAGACACAGACACACACACACAGAGACAGACAGACAGACAGACAGACAGACAGACACACACACACACACACACACACACACACACACACAAGATGTGGAAGGGGAGAGTATCCCAGGCCAACCAGCAAATCCACTGAGAAAATGACTTGGGAGAGGGCTGTGTAAAGACCCCAAAGAAACTGCACATGATACAGAAAAGAAACCTACCCTGTGCTCCAAGGCCATCAGAGCACCCTGTTTCCACACAGCTTCCTGCTGGCACCAGTCAATGAATCGGAAGGTGTTAGGGGAGTTCCTGGTCACTCTGTTCTTGAATGAACTTAAAATCAAGATGGAAGAACCATACCACCTTACTCAGACTAGGCGTTTAAGAGCCCAAAGTGGACAACTCCCAACTTTCTTCAAAAGATAACAAACCAACAAAATGTAGCATGCTGTACAATGGAGATTAACACCCATGAGGAGGGCATGCCCCAAAGCAGAGGACACTCAAGAACAGTGAGGTGGGGGCTGGAGAGATGGCTCAGTGGTTAAGAGCACTGACTGCTCTTCCAGAAGACCCAGGTTCAATTCCCAGCATCCACATGGCAGCTCACAGCCGTCTGTAGCTCCCAAACCTGATCCCTCACACAGACACACACGCTGGCAAAACACCAGTGCACATAAAACAAAGAACATTAAGCTAAGTTGAAGCAAGGACAGAAGTCTCACTTGGGTTGTATGGTTCCATCAATATAAACCACAGAGGGCAATGCAGAGAGAGACTATGGACTGGCTGTGGGCAGGGCAGGGAGGGATGGGAGTGGCCTGGCTGCCAATGTATTACAGGGCCTCCTTTTGGAGTGGTGAAAGATTTTGGAGCAAATGTGCCAGATACCATTGAATCCCTCGCTTTTAAATAGCTATCAACACACCCATTGTAATCCCAGCATTGAGGAGACTGAGGCAGAAGGATCATGAGTTCCAGAATAGCCTGACCTCCAAACAAGACCCTCTCTCAGGAAAGACAAAAAAAAAAAGTTAAATTATGCAAATGTCATCTCAATTTAAAAATTGGAGAAGAGACTGGAGAGATAGATGGCTCAGCAGTCAAGAGCACTTGCTACTCCTGCAGCGGACCCAAATTCAGTTCCCAGCATCCACACACAGACACCTCTAAAGCCAGTCCCTGGGGACTGATGACCTCTTCTGACATCTGCAGGCACGACACATAAGTAGTGCACATACATTCATGCATGCATGCAGGCACACTCATAAAGATAGAATAGACCAGGCGGTGGTGGTGCACGCCTTTAATCCCAGCACTCAGGAGGCAGAGGCAGGCAGATTTCTGAGTTCGAGGCCAGCCTGGTCTACAAAGTGAGTTCCAGGACAGAGCCAGAGTTATACAAAGAAACCCTGTCTCAGAAAAAAAAAACAAAAAAACAAAAAAACAGACAACTTTTTTTTTTAAAGTTAGGGAACCAAGGAGACAGCCGTGGTAGTGAAGTGTATGCTGTGCCAGCATGATATCCTAAGGTCAGATCCCTGCATCATGTGAAAGCCGGGCATGCTGGAGGCCATCTTAAGCCCTAGGACTGGGGGGTCAAAGACAGGCATGTTCCATGGGCTCACTGGTCAGCCAGGCCAGCAAGAACATGCTCTAGATTCAGTGAAAGACCCTATCTCAAAAATGAGGTGGCAAGCCATAAAGGAAGCCACCTGACTTTGACCTCTTTCCTTCACAGAGATGTGCATCCCTGCACCCACATACTCCCATGTTCATGCAAGCACACACACATACTCCCATGTTCATGCAAGCACACACACATACTCCCATGTTCATGCAAGCACACACACACATACTCCCATGTTCATGCAAGCACACACACATACTCCCATGTTCATGCAAGCACACCACACACACATTCTCCCATGTTCATGCAAGCACACACACATACTCCCATGTTCATGCAAGCACACCACACACACATACTCCCATGTTCATGCAAGCACACACACACACTCCCATGTTCATGCAAGCACACCCACACACTCCCATGTTCATGCAAGCACACCCACACACTCCCATGTTCATGCAAGCACACACACATACTCCCATGTTCATGCAAGCACACCACACACACATACTCCCATGTTCATGCAAGCACACACACACCAAGAAGGAAACTAAGGAAGAGCTTCAGATCACAGCAAGGTTGGGGAAGCTCAGCAAGGGAGAGGCCCTGGGAAGAGAAGAAGGGTGGAGGGAGAAGGAAAGATGCAGGAGAGAGGGAGGGAGACACTCAGACACCTCAGGAAAGTCAAGAGGTTCTCCAAGGTTGTATGCATAAGTGGGAGCCCCCACCTCATCTTCCTAAGGAGAAGGAATTCAGCTGTGGGGCCGTGCTCCACAGGAGACATGTGGGGGACAACTCACAGGTGCAGTGATAGGACAGGGAAACTGAGGCACTGGTCCCAGGAGACCAGGAAGAAGAACACCCAGAAAGTGCTGTGAGGCAATGGGGGAGGGAGGGACTGGAAAGTGGGTGGCATTTTCGGGTCTAGGTAGAAAGCGCTTGCTTTGGGGCAGCAGGAAAGGAGACAGTGGGGGAGATGGCGGCAACAAGGAGAGCTGGAGCAGCAGGAGAGCCACAGGCCAGCACTTCCATGGGATACAGGGTTCTGGAGAAAAGCAATAGGGGCAGAGGGCACGTTATCATGTAAGCACCAAAGAGATCCCCAGCACACACACACACACACACACACACACACACACACACTCACACACACACAGTCTCTCTCTCACACACACTCACACATACACTTACACACTCACATATACACACACTCACACATACATACACTCACATCTACACTCATACTCATGCACTCACATACACACACTCACACAAGTGCCCACACAAACACACATACACTCACACACATACTCACACACTTGCACATACATACACACATACACACAGCACCCACATCTACATGATGCCACAACTAACCCCCTAAAAAGAAGTTCTGGACACCCCTAGAACTGGTACTCATGGCTCAGAACCCCAACACCATGATCCTCTTGGGAAAGTGACACAGACAGGGGTCATTGCTCAATATCTCCACTCTGTCCAGCCCAGGGTCAGAGAGGAGACAGGGCCAGACCTCTCGTGCCTGCCCACACAATTACGGTCACCAGCAGCAGACACCCAGCCACCAATGCAGACAGCTGGGATTACAAGGGGTCTTGCAAAATCTTACCCACCCTACAGGGCTCAGCTTAAAGTCAGTTTCTCTCTCTCTCTCTCTCTCTCTCTCTCTCTCTCTCTCTCTCTCTCTCTCCCTCCCTCCCTCCCTCCCTCTCAGCCCAGACCCTTCTAGAATTCTATTTTGTTTTCTACTTTGTTATCCCTGTGTGGTGACCTTAAACAAGTCACTCTCTGGGCTTCATTTCCCCCTATGCAAAATGAGGACAAGACTATCATGTGTGAATCAACAGCTCATCATCTTAACAGCCCTTCTTCCCCAGAGGCCAGAGCGGAGGTCAGTGAGAGAAGCAGCTTTCCGTGTGCTATGCAGCAGTGCTAGCAACAGACAAATCCACCTCCTGCTCCTGCCTCCTGCTGAGCAGCCCTGGAAGTCCTGGCCCACCTCCAGTGCAGGCTGCCCACCCCCAAGCCTGCTTACACTATTTCCCTATTACAGGAGACAGGACTTCTCCATCCCACTCCCAACCACAGACAAACTCCAAAGAAATACTCCCTCCCAGGGTCCCGGAAGGAATTGATTCCTGCACATGGGGAAACTGAGGCCTCTCACCACGCACTCACCATGCCGGGCTGTGCTCTAGGCTCATCTGATCTGCAACCTGAGGCTCTAGCCTTGGGGGAGGGGGTCCTCTGAGCCAGGTGGGCATCCTGCCAGAAGACTGCCTGTGTGGTTGCTTTTCTAGGGACTCACCATGACCTGGGTACACAGAAGTCACACCCTTCTTCCCCCCCCCCCCCCCCCCCCCGAGCATGGGCGGGGCTGAGCTGAAGGTCCCTGATAACCTCCCAGGGCATGTGTGCAGCCCTGGCCCCTGCAATGGAGTCCTGATCTTACTGAGTGGGAGGCCCCATGACAGAAAAATCCAGGCCCAGATGTGCCCAGGTACATAGCAATAGAGGATAAGGAGGACTCCATCGGGTTCTAGGGTCCCGTCTGCCCGAATAGCCCTGCACCTCAGCAGCAAAAGGCCTGGCTGGGGCAGTGGTGGTGCACGCCTTTAATCCTAGCACTTGGGAGGCAAAGGCAGGCGGATTTCTGAGTTCAAGGCCAGCCTGCTCTACAAAGTGAGTTCCAGGACAGCCAGAGCTACACAGAGAAACCCTTGTCTCAAAAAAAAAAAAAAAAAAAAAAAAGATTTATGCTGGGCGTGGTGGCATACGCCTTTAATCCCAGCACTTGGGAGGCAGAGGCAGTTGGATTTCTGAGTTCGAGGCCAGCCTGGTCTACATAATGAGTTCCAGGACAGCCAGGGCTATACAGAGAAACCCTGTCTTGAAAAACCAAAAAACCAAAACCAAAACCAAAAAAAAAGTAATCCATTAAAAGCCGGGCGTGGTGGCACATGCCTTTAATCCCAGCACTTGGGAGGCAGAGGCAGGCGGATTTCTGAGTTGGAGGCCAGCCTGGTCTACAAAGTGAGTTCCAGGACAGCCAGGGCTACACAGAGAAACCCTGTCTCAAAAAAAAAACAAAAAAACAAAAAAACCCCAAAAGGCCTGGCTGGCCACTATTCCAAGTGTCATAAAGTGTGTGACTTCTCCGTAAGAGGGGCATAAGCATTCAGGCAAGGCCCGTGGGTTGCAGACAGCAGCCTTGGAGAAAGGTGCTTTGAGACCTCCTGGATAGGTTCTCCAGGATCCAGCCAGGGGACTCTTAGGTAAGAGGGACAGGGGAATTTCTCCCAGTGTGGGGAACTCTCTAGGTTGTTCTGTAAGTAACTACGAATTAAGAGACGCTCTACTTTAGAGATGAACCACATGACTTAGTCACAAATGTGCTGGAGGCTTCAGTTCCTCATTTGTCACATACATAAACTGCTTGAAAAGCCAAGGACGGGGGGACAAGTCTGGGAGAGACCAAGACATGACGCCAGCTGTCACTCAGAACCAGAGGGCACAAATCCGCAAGTCTTTTATTTATATAAACAGTCATGAAAATAAAAGTGAGATTTAATTCTTCCTTCGGAGTCCCGCGAAGGGAGTGCACTGCTGAACTCATCTGGCTAGGAAAGCAGTGCAGGCTGGAGGTCAGAGCCCGGCCCGGGGATGTGAGCCTTAGCCAGGGGAGAGGCGGCTCCAGCTGCAGGCAAGCAGGCTCTGTGCATTGCTGAGGTCACATAGAAAATGTTGGGTCGGGGATCTAAGCCCCAAGCACCAAGGTATCTTTTGTGGGCAGGCATGGCCACGAGTCCCAGCTCCATACAGCTGACAGACAGACAGCAGAACCAGGCATGGCCACGAGTCCCAGCTCCATACAGCTGACAGACAGACAGCAGAACCAGGATCCCTTGGCAGGACCAGGGACTTGTTCTGAAGCTCAGAAAAGTTTCTGGAGCCCCGGGGGGCTTTACGGGAATGCTGGGGGTCTGGTGCTTCCCTATGGGTCCTTGGAAGCCTGGCTTTCCTGCCTTCGCTGGAGAATATCAATGACACAGCCGATCTCGTCTTCAGGAACCTGGAGGGAGTGTACAGCATGAAACGCCAGGCTAACTCTGGCCAGGGATGCCCGACCCCCTAAACTAGCTGTGATGCTGCCCCCCCCCTCCCCCCGCAAGGGACCTCAGTGTGCTTGCTGGAACCTCCGTCCCAGCCAGGTCCTCACCAGCGCATGGTCAAAGTTGAATGTGCTGATGTAGTAAGCAGAGATGTCAACAGCCGCCAGGGGACCCGCAATCTGGGCCACAATCCCACATTCATCTGAGGGTTGGAGACACGGGTGGCTTACCTTAGATGCTGTGAAGACCCACAGGCTTGCCCTCCCCGCCCCCCCCAGGGAGTGAGTGGACCTCACCGAAGCCCAGGGGCTGTCCCCCGATGCGCACCATCCTCCACAGCTCCCCAGAAGAACTGGTCAGCAGGAGGTCACTGGGGAACCTGGGGAAGCAGTGGGTGATGGGAAAGGCACTTCACGCACCCCCATCTAGCCTGACCCATAGGGCCTGTCCTGCTAACCTCGGAACCTGGCACCCCTCCCCCACCTTCCCTGAGGCTGGCTGAGGGTCTGTGGTCTATGGAGAATTAAGGAAGGAGTTACATACTTTCTCTGGATCTCTGCATCCATGACAATGGAGATGTACCCCTCGATGAGGGAGAAAGCGAAGAACGGAATGGACGTTGATTCAGGACCGCCCGAGGCCGCTTCCTTGGGGACACTTAAGAGATATGATGGCAGGGAACATTACCTAACGAGCAGACCACAGAGGAGGAGCCGGACAGCTCTGGGAAGGCCCTTGAATCTCTTACTTCATTGTGAGAGACCCCTGATTTCCTGAGGGATAAGCCCCAACGGCCAGAGGCCTTGAGCAGAGGGAGAGCCGGATTGGGAGTATATGGCTGGGAAGTGGCTCTGCCGACACCTCTGGCTGAGGCCTAACAGGCTGTCAGAACCCTAAGGCACTGAGCATGACACAGAGTAACAGAAGGGATGAGACAAAAGGCAGAGGGCAGGAAACAGTAGTGGGAGGCAGAGATCACGTGCACGCATGACCCACCTGTGGGAGTAGAAGAGGACATCGATGAGGGTGGTGGCGACAGCCGGCAGTGTCTCAGGGTCCAGTGTGAGGACACAAAAGCGGTTCTGAGGGCTCTGAATGGGATGCACCGTGGGACTGGGCCCTGCTCAGGAGACAGGGGCCACAAGGTTATCTTGGACTGGGGCGACCCCTGGTGGCAGGTCAAGGAAAGGCTAGCCCATCTCATACAGTGAGAGTGTTTTGCACCCTTTTAAAAGACAAGCCCTCCCGTGGGAAAAGGTCCCACTTAAATCTGGGTGCTGGCGGGCAGACCTCACCGTGCTGGATCTGGGGAAAGCCATTGCTGGAATCGTCTCCAGTAACGGGCACAGGCTCCCCGCCTACTTCACGGTAGATTTGGAACTCCTGGGCCAGTGTGTGGATCACCACAGACAGGTCCTGCTCCCGTACCTGGGTCAAGGCAAAGGACACATATTACGCAACACCAGGTCCCTCTGCGTATGACCTGCATTAGCACCTGCCCAAAACCCACCAGGATGAAGTCTGTCTGGTATGTGGACAACATCAGAACAGACACATGGTGTTCAGCCAGCGGGGCAATGACAGACCGGGCAATCTTGGTTACTCCAGCAGCCTGCACCACGGAGCCACTGTGAGATACGTTCATCACCAGCCATGTGGCCTCAGCCACTTGCAGGAACTCGGATGGGGGTAGCTCTGTGGGCAGGAGGTACATGCCTGGTTAGTCAGCTCTCTCCGCCTCTCAGTTTCTCTGTTTAAACCTTGCCCATCAGATCTGTTTCCTGACAGACTCAGAGCTCAGGGCCGGTTCCTATCGTTTCTACCTTGGTGTGCATCATGCGAGCATTCTCAGTGAGCATTACTACTCCAAACTCACAACTAGATTCAAGGCCCAGATTTTTCTTTTTCTTTTTTCTTTTTACACCATTTTGCTGTGTGAGACAAGTGTGTTTTGGGGCGTTTTGTTTGCTTTGAGACAGCGCCTTTACAATGTAGATTAAGCTGAGATTTAACTTAAACTGATCTTATTGCCACAGCCTCCTATGTGCTGGGATTACAAACACCATTTAGTCTGTTTCCTATCTGCAAAATGGACTTCATGGGCTTCAAAGCACCACCAGAGGGCACCCAGTGACCAACTGATGGGAAAGCTCCCTTGCAGACAGATTTCCCTACAGAACAGGGAATCTAAGTCCTTAGGGAGGGAGGCTCAGCCAAACTCTAGGTGGCTAGCTTGAGACTCCAGGCCTTAGAGGATGGGGCAAGCAGGCAGACATGGAAGCCAGAAGTCATTTCCCCGGTCCCAGTCCTGAACAGGGACAAGGGCCAGGGTAGCTGTTGTTCACTCAGACTCAGCCAGGAGGCCCTGGACCCTGCTCTGGGCTTGCTGCCTGCCCCTGCATTCCTTCCCTAACTCTCAGCCGCCTAGGCTTCCCAAGCCAGTAAGGGAGGGGCTGCTTTCCACTGGGGAGACAAGTCCAAGAAGAAATAATGTTCAGGGTAAAACAGCTGCAGGAACCCCTTTATTTTCCCCTAAAACTGTGAGACACCATGGCCACCTGTGCTGGCCTGGGACTCATATTCAGCTCCGTGTGGGTTTTACGTTTATAAAACTCTCACAAATTTTGTCAAACGGTCACGACTCCATCCCACACAGTACTTCAGTGAGTGATGGAAGGTTTGAACCCGGACCTATATTCCTTTGGGGTCTAAGCTCTCTGGGAAGCTGGATCCCTAAACTTAGTAAGAATACTGCTTAGAGGCAAACAAGGAACCAGTTCCGACCTTTAAAGCCCTCCTCATCCACCATGAGAGTGTAATCTTCCGGAGTCTCAGTCAGGCTGAAGAACTTGCACCTAGGAGGAGGGAAGGGGTGGGAAGACTTTCAGCCTAGAGTGAATGGAATGGAGACAGCAAATGAAGTCTGCTCCAGCAGCACTAAAGGACCCCCCACCAGGAGCCTTCCGGACCCGCACTCGGGCCTCACTCTCTTCCTTGGATCAATGAGTCTAGATCCCATATTTGGGATCTCCCCTCCATTCCACAGAAGTGGAAGGCTTTGGGTCCCCCTGGACAACTCTCAAAAGTTAACGTGAGGAGACTAGAAAGGGGCTACAGCCTGCCAAGGAACACATGCCCCCACTACACTGCCTACTCCAGGCAGTTTGCACCTTGACAAGCCCTGGGAGCGGGGCCCTCCGGGCCGGATAGGCGGCGTCGCAGAAAGGGTAAGGCCCAGGCTGGATGATGGCCAGAGTGGCTAGCGTCCCCACCCGGTACCCGCTGCTTCGCGGCGACTCTAGTCCTCCGCCCCTGGCCCAGAGGGGCAGAGGAGCCTCCACCCGCCCGACCTGCGCTCGTGAACCCGGGTGCGCACCGACTGCGACAGGGCAGGAAGAGCAGCTTGATGAGCGGGTGGGTGTAGAGCCAGAGGCCCGGACGGGCAATGCTCAGTACTCGCACCCGGTGCTCTAGGATGTGAAGTTCCATCGCAGATACGGCAGCCCCGGCCTGGCCGCCAGCGAGACCTAGGCAGGAGGCGATGCGGTGGCGCCGGGCTTAAAGAAGCACCGCCCGCTACCGGTCCGCCCAGCCAGGGATCCACACTTCGGCGGCCACGCCCCACAGCCACTGTGAAGTGGCCACGCCTCCTCCTGAGCCCTGCCTACCGGGCGCTGCGGGCTGCCTTCAAACTCTGCCAAAGCCACTCTTCTAGCCCTCACCCATCTGAGTCCTTCAAGGACACGCCCCAGACACGCCCTTTCCGCTGGACGCCCGCTGTGTTGGGTTTGGGAACGTGCTGGAAGCTCCTGGTCCCCTCCCTGTCTATCCTCCAGGCTCGCACGTGGGCTTTATGGTTAAAGCCACTAAAACGCAGAGCCTGGCGGTGGTAAGTGTGTATCTTTAATCCCAGCACTAGGGAGGCAGAGGCAGGCAGATCTCTGTGAGTTCGAGGCCAGACTAGTCTACAGAGTGACTTCCAGGACAGCTAGAACTACACAGAAAAACCCTGTCTGGACTGTAGGAAGGCTGGAAGCCGGGCTGGAGCTCTGTTGGGGCCAGAGCTGTCCATAAATCTCCGGAGTGGGGAGGTTAGGCTGGAGACCCGCGGAACAGCTGAGTTGGAGCCTATCTTCCTTTTATTGCCGGGGGTAGGGGGCAGGGACTGCAGAGCTGACAAGGACAGTAAGGACTAAAGATCCCTAAGAATGGGGTGCCCAAGGTTGGTTTGATAGTACTGCAACCCTATCTTGTTGTTGTTTCGACCAGCAAAACCTGGCCGGTGTGGCAGTTTTTAGTCAAACAACTTCTGAAATAGAATGCTCCCCACTGAGGGGAGGAACCGAAAAAGGGTCCTCCTCTCCTGTCTAAGCAACATACTATGGACTCTGAATCTTTTTTTAAATTTTATTTATTATATGTAAGTATACTGTGTCTTCAGGCACACCAGAAGAGGGTATCAGATCTCATTTCGGATGGTTGTGAACCACGTGGTTGCTGGGATTTGAACTCGGGACCTTCGGAAGAGCAGTCAGTGCTCTTAACTGCTGAGCCATCTCTCCAGCCCTTACCCCTAGATTCTGAATCTTATTCCAGGGACAACCCTAAGTACCTGAAGTGAGAATGCCCAGGGCTCAGACACTGAGGGGACAGGCCATAGTATTTGAGGTTCCCTGGGTATCAAACCAGAGACCTCCCTGTTGAAGTTTTCTTAAAGCGTCTCATCATTTGCAGAACTCAACTGGCCTGAACACATCTAAATTAGCTACAGATCCAAGAAGGCCCCTAAGCACTGGCAGACACCCCAGTGATCAAGGTTTAAGAAAACCCCAAGGCTGAGCAGAAACGAGCAAGCACAGGTTGATTTCACGGCAGGATGGGGCATGCTCCAAAGGGCCCTTGTTTGGCCCAGACACTCGGCTTCAGGTTGGAGGCTTTAAACAAGGTAGTTTAAAGCAGGCCTTGGGTGTGATCAAGACCCAACAGGCCCACGCAGGACTTGATGCTCCAGACCCTGCATCACAGGCAGAAGGAAGCTGGGCTCAGTCCTGTTCCTGGCTTTGCTAGCTCCAGATAATTCTCATGGAACAGTGTGCAGCCGTCACATCCTGGCCTGTCCCCTGGAGAACTAAGGGGGTTGGGGGGTGCTTTTCAAAGGCTGAGCCCATTTCACCACAGCAAGTGTGAACAGAGTAGGAAACCACAGGAGTGAGAGGCAGGAGGTGGAGAGTGTGCAAGCTGCCCAGAGTCTCTGGTAACCGTTTGCCTTTCTAGCCTCAGTCTCCCCAGTTGTACCAGGACAACACGTGCTAGGCCCAGGCAATGCCTAAAAGCTCCCTGTGAGTCTGTCCCTCCCTCCCTGTCCCCTGCTATGGTCTGGCCCAGCTTGGTCTCAGGCCAGGAACAACCACTATTGTTTGACTAGAAAAGCTGCTTCCTCAGCAGAAGGGGGGCCTCTCCCAGGGACACCCTGTTCTCCTCACCGCCAACTATCAGGTTGTAGCTGAGCACCTGCCTGACCCTCCACCGCCCTCTGCTCACTTGGGTGAGGGGCTTGGGTGCAAATGTGGCACTTGGAGGAGGAGGACATTGAACTCCTCTTATGTCAGACACAAGCCCAGCCTGGCATGTGGACCGTGTCAGCCAACAGAAAGTAGCGCTTTATCAAGGAGGCCCACTTCTCCCCTCACCTGTCTTTCTTTGGTGGAGGCTTGTGTCAGGCGCCTGCAGTACCTTGCCCTGGCGGCAGCCCCTGATACTGTGTGAGTGCTCACAAGTTAACTGGGGTCTTAAGTGAGCTCCTCATCTCACCACGGCAAGTGTGGACAGAGTGGAGAGCCACAGGGCTGAGAAGCAGGAGGCAGAGAATGTGAAGCTGCCCTGAACCTCAGGTAACCATTCGCCTCTCCAGACTCAGTATTCCCAGCTGTACCAGGACAATGCAGCCTAGGCCCAGGCAACGCCTGGAAGCTCCTCCAAGTCTGTTTCTCCCTACTCCCTGCTATGGTCAGCATCTAGGTCTGGCCTTGGAGCCTTTAGCTACCTCTTCAGGATCTTACCCCCAATCCCCAATAAAGAAGCACAGAGCAAGGCCTTGGGGACTATTTCCTGTTCTGCCCAGTGGTGGGCTTTAGCCTGGACTGACTCTTCTGTGTAGAGGTGAACATGGAAGAAAGATGGGTCGAGAGAGAAGAGCCAAGAACAGTAATTGGCTCTGGACTCCGTGCTCCTGTATGTTTCAGGGGGGCTCCCGGGATGAAGGGCGATAGCCCTTTGGGTCCTAACTATACACAGCTCTATACACAAGCCTGTTTATTTCCGTACAAAACCATATATCTATTTTACACAAAGAGTACCCCACCGCCTCCCCGCATGCCAGCACCCTACCCCTGGGTAACATCTCCCCAGAAGGATGGGGCTGAGACCCAACCCCTTTGGCCACAGCTTCTGCCTGTGCTGGCTGGACCAGCTCAACTCAAGAGAAAATAAATAAGGAGGCCCAGGCAGACTCTGTACTGGACCAGCCAGATCCTATCCCAGCCCACGGGCCAAGCAGTTGGCTCCTCAGGCGCAGAGGACCTGGAGTGTTGTCAGTCTTTGAACCGTGTAAGACGTGAGAAGACCCCCGCGGAGGCCTGAGCTCCCGGGGTTACAAGTAGGTGTCCTCACTCTCCTGGGAGGTCAGGCTCTCCTGGGAATGGTGGCAGGCTAAGTTCTGAGGAGTAGGGTCCTGGGGGACCGGGTCCTTTGGGGACACACCCTGAGGAGGACATGCATCTCCTGCAGCAGTCACCACTGTGGCTTGACTGAGGCCTGGGGACTTGTCCAGTTGCGCACTGGTCTTTGTCCGCTTCTGCTCCTTCTGGGCCTGCTTGTGCGGCTTAGCCTTGGAGCTGAGGAGGGCTGCATCTGGCGGTAGGCGGATGGAAGGTGAAGGTTGCAGGGCAGGCCTGGGACCAGGCTCTGCATCCAGGATGGCTTTGGCACCATGCATCCTGGGCAGAGAGCGGCACTCCAGCTCACCACGCGTCTCTTGCCAGCGCCGCAGCTGGATGAGGTGCTCCCGCTCAATCTGGCGCTCCGTCACAGGCAGCTCTATCACCTTTGGGGCAATGAGGAGCAGGTGAGCACCGGAAGGATGACCTTCCCCTCTGCTTTCCTGCCCACCAGCTTCCCTTACCTGTCTGCTAAAGGGAAGATATCATTGTGGTCTGAGTGCCAAACATGAGAGCCACGGTCTCAGAAGAGACACTACCTATAGCCCACACACCCCTCTCTCCTTACATCTAGGACAGGAGGCAGGGCAGAGCTGACATGGGCAACCCCACTCTTAGCCAGTATGTCACCTACTGACTAGGGCAGCCTGGCTCCAGTTCCAGCCCTATCACTTTTCAGCTGGTGCCAAAGGAAAGTCACTTTGAAATTTTGCCTCTCTGAGCCCTACTTCCTCAAGTGTAAAATGGGGTCAGTGCTGGAAGTGGGCACAGATGACCTTGTATGTCTGCCCCTGCTACATGCACTGTCATCAGCCTGGCCATGATCCCCCATAGAAGCTGGCCATGTATGTATCTCTTCATTTGTAGCCTCTGAAAAACAAGTATCCAAAAAGAAAACTGAGGGGGCTGTAGATCACAGCTCTGCTCTGTTCCCAGAGTGGAGTGGCCTAGCTAGTGGGGACACTTCACAGTGCCTCTTGTCCCTGTCCACCTCGCCTGACCTGGCCTACCAGTCAACCCTTGGGGCAGGGCCATACAAAGTCAACTGCCAGCTTCCCCTCCCTCCCATAGCAGGTGGGAGACGCAGGTCCGCACCTCCTGAACCAGGAAGGCTTCCTGCATGATCTTGGGGCTGAGGCTCCGCAGCTGCTCGATGGTTTCATACTGGCCCTGGCAGGCTTTGAGCTTCTCTGGGGAGCCCAGTGCATGCTTCAGTAGTACCAGCCCCACGCGGAAGATGATCTTGACTCCTGTATGGGGCGGGGCGGGGAGGCAGGTGATGAGTTCAAGGAGGCTTGGGGCTTCTTTTGCACCCCCCACTATCCACCATAGTCTGGTACCTTCACAAAAGAACATGTCCCAAACTCGCAGCACAGAGCTCCAGGGCAGCGTGCGGGCAAAAGCACACATGAACCACTCTGTCATGTACAGCAGGGGATCAATCTTCTGGCGGCTGAGGTGCTTGTGAGCCACAGGGGACACCTTCTGTAGCAGTGAGAAGAGGATCTCGCCGTCCAGCTGGATTGCCTCCTGAAGAGACATCAAGGCCACAGAGCCATGACCACAGCCCCCTGTGAGCTCTTAGTACTGGGCCAACATGGAGTAATTCATCAGGTAGCCAGAGCCTATAGAGCACTGGCAGACAGACGGACAGACCAGACACAAGACGGTCCCCTCAGGGAGACTGAAATAGTCCGTGGACACAGAATGGGGGAGGGACAATGGGGCTGAGTGTCCCAAACACTACAGGAATGGGAACTCCTGCTTGTCAAGGTCAAGGAAAGCTCCGCGCATGGGGTGAAGGCTGAGGGAAAGGCATCCTGGCGGGACAGAGTGGAGCTGCAACAAGCTCTTCGGCCAAGGTCAATGAGGCATGGCCGGGAGCCGAGGCACAGATGGAGGTGAGCGTGTAACTGGTACAAGAGTGGCTTCTATCAGGCCTTGGGGCTTTAGCCTGGGGTGGCTATGAGTGAAGGGGGAGGGCCTTGGAGCAGCCACAGAAGGCATTCAGCCTGGAGCATCTCAGGCTATGTAGGTACTCACCAGTTTCTCACTGTAGTAGCCAGGCAGGTACTTCTCACAGACTTGTACCAGACACCAGAAGGCTTGCTGTGGGTGAGAGAGGCGTGAGCCCTTGAGGCTGGAATTAGGTCCCAGTGCCCACCCGCCCGCCTAGGTCCTAGGTACCTCAGCAGGCATGTGCATGAGGAGCACAGCAGCAATGGGTGCCTGCGCCTGGCAGTAGCCCTCCTCAGGGCGGTACAGCGTGTAGGCCTTCAGCACACGGAACAGGTCCTGCTGGCTATGAAGAGGTCAAGCAGGATAGGAAGGCAAGAGCTGACTACTGCCCATCACCTCCCTGTACTCCATGTCTACAGGCTTGCCTCAGAACCTGCCCTGCCCTTCCCGGAAAAGGATGTGCTTGTAGTCACCCTCCGACCTGTGACCGACCCAATGACAGGATTCAAACAGAAAGCAAGGATTGGACTAGGGCTGGATGCCGGATAGAGACAGACTGAGGAAGGGCTAGAGAGGGCCACCCTGCTGGATACTTCTGTCCTTGCCCAATACATCACCCCCCTCCTGACTCTGTCCACCAACCTCACTTATCCCTTCCCCTACATCAAGAGGGCCTGACCAGGAAAGTTCTAACAGCCCGGAGAGTAAATCACGCAAGCAGCCGCAAGAGTCAAAAGTGGGTCAGTACACTGCCAGCCCACAGAAGGTAAAGGGCAACAGTAGAGTTTCACACCCATGCGGCCAAGCTCACTGTACCTTTCCTGACAGTCGAAGAGACAGCTTAGCGCCACCTTCTAGCCCACATACTTAGCCTGCTTACCCATGGCCTCCTCGGGACACGAACATCTCATGGAATGGGAACTGCCGGTGCAGGTCACGCTCAATCACATCTAGCCACTTGGGGTCCCCAGGAGACATGTCCAGCTCCTGGAAGCAGGGCATAATGTCAGGAAGCAGTGAGGAGCACCCTTGGTAGAAGGCAACTGTCTCAGGGACCGGATTAGGCACCAGCGGCCCCCAATTTCATCATAGAACCAGGCCTTCCTGAAGACATGTAAGGAAACCCACAGAGGCAACAATGGCAGGACCCTGGGAAGCCTGAGAGGAATCCTAACTCCTGGAAGTCTTAGGAGCAAGCATCCATTCCAGCTGTGGCCAGAATCACAGTAGTCAGGGCTCAGTTTATCCAGGGATAATGTTTTGTCCTTCAGACAGAAAGCTTCTTCTCAACAAGAGCTACAGGTGTTACCTCTGCTTGGAGCCAGATGCAGAACTGGGTATCCAATACATATGGAACTTGCTGGCCCTTTCCCTACCCCAAAACAGATCCCGTCATTACACTCTGTTCAGAGACAAGAGAACTAAAGGGTTAAGTGGAAGTCTTTTATCCAAGGCCTCCTGACTAGAAAAATGGAGCTGGGACTTGAGAGCAGATGTGAATCAGAGCTACCAAACCCAGCTGTTCTGCTGCCTGCATCCTGTGTTGCAGGTGTCACCTGCTCAGGAAGGGAGTGTGACATCTGCCAGGTGTTACGTGCTTGTCCAGGTACTAGGGTTCATCAGCATCCTACCAGACATCTCAGGGGTGACCAGTCCCTTTTTGGTCACTATTCTGTACACAAACAAAGCTCTGTGCTTCTGTCATGGAAGTGGTGGCACAAGCCTTTAATCCCAGAACTTAGAAAACAGAGTATCTCTGAGTTCAAGGCCAGTCTGGGCTACAAAGTGAGTTCCAGGACAGCCAAGTCTACACAGAGAAACCTTGTATCAGAAAACAAAAACCAAACAAGCCCTCCTACCCCCCTACAAAAAAACAACCACTCCTCCAACACAAAACAAAGTTCTGTACTTCCTTGCACCAAGGATACACTCCTTGACAGTGCCCCCAGTAGGCTAGCTACTCACAGCCTTCTGAGCCTTCTGGACTGTGTGTGGGTGGAGCACCCACTCCTGAACCACCAACTCTGACCAGGACAGAGTCCATTGGAATACAGGAGACAGAGCTACTAGAAGGAATATTCTAGAGTCAAGAAGTTGCTCTTGTGGGACCTGACCTTGGTGCTATGTGGGACTATCAATCACCCTGATTCATAGCTAAGTGTTGTCACCTAACCACGTTCTCTGTCCCCAGGCCCAAGTGCTGCCAACAAATAGCTTGAGCCTCTCTAGGTCAACAGTGTAAACTCCAGAATGCCCTGCCCTGCCCCTGCACACTCTTCACAGACAACAGGTCTGGCCAGAGAGAAGTTATTCACTGAAGTATGAAGGATATCAACAAAGTCCTAGTGGCTGGCAGCTCTGTCTCACTGCCTGCCATTAGTCCCAACACCCTGGGGGAAGCCATGATGCCTGGGCCAAGTCTGGCAGGTAAGCTGGGGCAACCCCAGGGAAGCCAAATGTGTCTATGGTATTCTCCAGGCTTAGTTGCTCAGCTTAGTGAATTGAAGAATACTGTACCATGCCAGCCATGGGTAGGTGGATAGGGAAAGGGATAGAGAAGACATGGTCTCTGACCATTGATTGACTGACTGGCTTCTGACCCCCAAGTAGCCCTGAAGACCACCTAATGGATCATGTCTAAGTTAGGCTTAGAGACAGAATACAGAGTACAAGATGGAGGACAAGAAAAGTGAAGGCTTTTGTGGTCCTAACACACAGCCCTTGGAATATTCAAAGTATCAACCGGGGAAGCTGTTGGGGGTCACTTCCTGATGACCAAGAGCTGTGTAGAAATGCACTGTGCTCAACCATGAAAGCAAACTTGACTAACCATTGAGAGAAAGGCTAGAGTAAGGTGGCAGAACCGTAATGGAGTCTATTCTACTGGGGCCTGCTAAGGGCAGAGCCTTAGTGAACAACAGCTTCAGTAGGCATGGTTCTCGGACTGGGACAATGTGGTTCTTGAGCAGTCAGGCCTGTGAGCAAAGATGTCCATCTTACTGAGGTCTAGGATAGTATACAGGGGATCCACTGCCAGGGGAGATGCTTAACCCAGAGATACAACAGGCTGGTGAAGAAAGAAAGGAAAACTCACATCAAACTTCCCAGGGTTCTGCTGAAGTTTCACCTTGCCTCCCGACAGGTACTGCCAAGCCCGTCCGCGCAGAGAAGGTGGGATGCCCTTCTGGCATCGAAGACGAATCTGAAAGTCAAAACAACAGCTGCGCTCATGCACCCACCCCGGCAGCTCCTCTGCTTGGGCCTTCAGTGAGCCTACCCACAAGAGCAGAAAGGGAAGAGCTTGGGGCTTTCTGCCCTGCACAGCAGAGCCCACGGGGAGGATGAGGACTGCAATTAGACATGCTGCCACCAGGTGATGGCAGAGTGCTTATTCTCTAATGACAATGCAGGCATTCCAGAGGTAGACCACAGAATTCTGGGCCCCAGAACTATAGCCAACCCTTAGTATCCATGGAAAATGTGTTCTGGGATCCTTGCAGACAACAAACTTTCCTCAAATCCCTCATACAAAGAAGTATGATGGTGTGTGCTGTCAGATCTCAAAGAAACCAGGACAGACAGTTAACTGTGATGCTATTAGCCCACCAATGTAAATGTAGGGCTTCAGGCCCACTCAGTATCTGTGGATCCCTTCAGCTCTTCTGACCACACTCCCTACCTTAAACTTCTCTGCTTGGCTGCTTCCCTCCCTCCAGCTTCTCCTCCCTATATAACCTGCCATCCCACCACCAGTTCTGTTGCTCCTGTGCTCTTGTTCCCTGGTCCCCTCTCTTGCCCTCTCTCTTCTCTTTCCCTCTCGCGCCTACCTCCTTCATTGCCCAGTTCAGTCTGCTGCCATGTTCAGTCTCCTTATTTCTCTCCCTATGCTGGACTTTCCAGATGCCCCTGGAAAGACTCTCCCTCAAGTCTACAATAAAAACCTTCTCCTCAGGTATACCTCGGAGAGGCCAGACATTATCAGTCACATGCCTTGAATCCGAACACTCAGGAGGCTAGGCTGGAACTTGTTGTGTAGTACAGAATGGCCTTGAACTCACAGAGATCCAGAGTAAAGGCATGTGCTGTCATAGACAGCCTACTACCATGTCTTTTAAGAAGTCACAAAACTGTTTAAGGGAACAGAAGGTACTAAAGAGGCAGAGAAAGGAGAGTAAAGAGGTACAGGTGGGAATATGCTCAATGTACAATCTATACTTCTATGACAATTTGAAACAAATACAAAATAAACAACAGAACATTTTCCTCAGACTAGGGAAATCTCATCCCATAATCAGAAACCCTACCACTTCCACACTGTGGCACACAGGCTGGAGATGCAGCTCTGTGCACTTCCTATCTCACTAGACCCTCAGGCCTGATGAGGGGAAGGAGTGGTCTCCTCCTGGGCTTGATCCTAAAGGAAGTTCTCAGGGAAGCCACCTGCCTTCCCAGGTGGGTGAGTGCAAAGGCAGAGGGCCTGAGCATGTGGGACGGTGGCAGAGAGGATAGTGCTGACAGACAGTGATCCTCTCTTACCTCTGTGAGAAGCAGCCTGGCCTGAGATCAAAGAGCCAAGTGCTTGTGGCATGAGAGCAGCTGATGTGGGTTTGAATCCCACACTGACCTTGGGCCAGCCGCCTCTCACCTGGGTTAAGATCTGAACGACATTACATATTCCTCTAGAATGCACAATGAAGCTGGAAGAGGCTCTATCAGAGTGAGAACTGTGCTTAGTGTGGGGCTTCTTCTCCACATCATCCCAGAAAGATACTCGGTGCAGAAAGGCCAAGGGCTTCAGCTGCTGCCTAACTCTCCTCAACTGGAAAGCCCCTCAAATAGTCCCTCTTGAAGAGGGGCACAAAGGACCTTCCTGATGACCAACATAGGCAAGAGAACTTTCCAGAGCTTGGAGCGGGTTAAGGACTAGGAAAGAGACAGACAGCAGGCTGTAGAATGCAGTCAGTCATGAAGAGCAGTTGGCTACTCACAAGAGCCAAGCTGGGGCTTCCGACTGCTTAAAAACTGGGAGAGAAGAGAGCAGAAGAGAACAATACCAGACACTGAGGACAATTTCCTGTTGCTGTGAGACAAGGGTCATCTTAA
The DNA here is from genome assembly GCF_000001635.26 of Mus musculus. Taxonomy (NCBI): domain Eukaryota; kingdom Metazoa; phylum Chordata; class Mammalia; order Rodentia; family Muridae; genus Mus; species Mus musculus. Next base: position 4,208,024 of record NC_000077.6, on the reverse strand, counting down.
GGAAGCCACTTTCGGCAGGCTTTGGCAGTGGGACATAGGACAGCCCAGAGCCTCAGGTCCTACACCATCTTACACTTGGGCAAAATGAGTATGCTATCCTTCTCCAAGTCCATCACATGTGCGAGTTGTCGGACGGTCACGGAGCACATTCAGCCCACTGTGACACCCTCATGGACGCCACAGCCAGGGCAGGGGATAGAGAGTCAAGGGGATACCTAGCCTTTCTCAGACACCTAGTCTTTTGCACAAAGGTGCTGGAGACGGTCATCAACCTGCCTTAGGGAGGACGGGCAGCATGAGTTAGGATAGCACATGGGACGTGCTGCCAGATACTCCAAAAACTACCTATCTCTACAGCAAACTGAAAGGAGGTCCCTGATGACACCCTGCCTGCTGAACTCTGGGAAGGCAGATCCCTGACTCCCTACAGGCCCCCATTTCTGTCCTGAGCACGACTGGGAGGTGGAAGAAGACACCCTCCTACCAGGACTATGAATATGTCCAGGAGAAATGTTGGGTCTGAGCCTACTTTCCAAAACAGTTATTATCCTTCCTGTACTGGAAGAAGCCATGCTTCCAAAGCCGGGCAGGAGTTACCAGGGGAGAGCCAATGTGCCTACAGCTGAGGTAGCCGTCTTGATCTGGGTCTCTGAGTACAATGAATTACTTAAAGCGTGACTTTGAAGGCCTCTGCTGGGCAAAGGCAGCCTTTAACCTTAACCCATGGTGTAGGGGAAGCCAAAGGGAAAAGGAAGGGCTGCTGAATGCTCCATGGCAGGTACTCCCCATGGCTACAAAAGAATCAGGAACTGGAGGAAAGAGAAGGCAGAACCCCAAAATTAACCAGGGAACAACTGGAGAATAAGTGTCCTAAAAATACTGATCTTGCCAAGTATGGTGGTGCATGCCTATACTCCTAGCACTAGGGAGGCAGACAAACTAGTTAGAGACCAGCCCAATCTCTAGAGCAAACACACACACACACACACGCACACGCACACGCACACGCACACGCACACGCACAAGCACAAGCACAAGCACAAGCACAAGCACAAGCACACATGCAAGCAGGCACTCGGTGGGTGAAGAGGGGGAGAGAGAAGAGGGAGGGTTGATTCTCTCCTTTCCCATGCTAAGCACAGAGTCTATCACGCACTCTACAGGAACTGAGCTCAGAACAGCAAGAATGAGCTCAGGCTCGGGAGCTTCTCCCCTGGCGGTCTGTGAAGCACTTCCTGTCACCACCTTGCAAGGATCCTCATAAAGGGCTTATCACTCCCACTGTACTCACGACTGTGTCTGAAAAGGGGAAGACATCTAATCCTAAGTTACACAGCTCACGCATGAAGACAAGGTGTGAGACTGAGCCCACACTCACTCCTGACTTCCAGCCCTGCCTGGGCAAACAGAACTAGACTGGGGTAATGGCCTAACTTTGTGCACTGGAATATACAGAGTCTGTGGCCATGAGTGGTCAGGTAGTAGTTAAGCACCACAAAGGGCTCCCAAAGACACCAACGCACAGCTTCAGCATGGTGGGTGAGTGTGGGGTTCCCATAGGATGAGCAAGCCCGGACCTAAGGACATTCTAACGAGACAGGGAATGGGTGTTCTCATTTTTATAAAACTACTTGTAAATTGTAGGATTACTTTTCTTTCTTTCCACTCTGCCCAGGAGACAAGTAGAAAATAACCAACTTGTCTAGGTGGTGAAGAAGGCCCTTCCTGTGGTAGTTAATAGTGTAGAAACTAAAGCTTACTGCCTGTCTTCAAATCTTAGGCCACTGGTAAAGCGAGAGTACCGCTAGAATGAATCTCACTGGGGTGTTAGCCAGATTACTGTAGTCAAGAGATGAATCATCCCTCACACATTCGCTGCACCAATACTAGGAAGATCTTCAGCCCTTCTTCTGGCAGGGGTAAAGCAAAGTTACCCGTGAGGGCTGTTGGTTTAACTCTAGAGTTCTCTGTGGTCTTCTCTGAAGTCATGTGCCAGGTACAAACCTTGCTCCACCCTAGAGCCAGCTTCTGCCGCTCACTTTTAGTGGAGGACCTTCGGCAGCCTAACAGTCGGAAAGGCCCCTGATTTCCTGCAGTGACATTCATCTCCTTCCTTCTCCTCCCAGACTGTTAACCCCCAGCCGCAGGCCCAAGGCCAGGTCCCTTACCTTTTTGTGCTTCTTGGCCATCCATTTGTCCCAGTTGTTGAGCATGTCCAGCCACTTGGACTCCCTCTGCCTCAGCACCTCCAGGGGAACTTCCTCCAGTCTGTGGATCAGAGGCCAGGGTATCAGATGTGTCAAGAGAAGCGAAGACCCTGCGTTTAGCCCCAGCTAGCAACCTGGCCAGCCCAGCAGCACAATGCCTGTGTCTGTATACCTCCTTCAGGTCTGTAGACTCATGGTGCCCTACTGCAGATGAGCAGAGTGCTTGCTACCCCAGCCACAAAAGTCACAGGCCAGATACAACAGGGGCAAGTGCCTGTTCTCCTGACGTGTCGGGGGCCAGGGATACCGTGCCTCTCTGGGCAGAGACTGAGTATGTGCCTTTGCACTGGAGTTGAGCACTCCTGTCCTGGGCCTGCCTTAGTAAATAAGCCTCTTCAGGGGGCCAGCACACTAGGAGGAAAGCTGGATGAAAAACTAGTCAAGCAAATACATAAATAACATGCTTGCCCCTTCACCTGAGCCAAGCTGGTTACTCAGACTTTCCCCAATTACACCCTTGCTATTCCCCATCACCCAACCTCCACGCATGCCAAACCCTTGGCTGGAATGCTCCCTGAGTGTCTTCACGTGCTAAAGTCATACAGACACTTCAAAGTCCCTTCAAATGCCACCTTCTAACTGAGCAGCTGTGTCACTTCTAAACAGGCTAAGAAGACTTGTCCCCAGGCCCCTTGTGGAATTGACATTTGATGGGTACTGATCAGTCCAGGCAGATCAGCACCAAAGAAGGCAGAGGTGAGCTGGGAAGGGACCCTGTCTTAAGTAGAAAGCAGAATCACCTCGCTCCTCCGTGAGGCTTCTGAAGGGGATAAGCCCTGAGGATGCCCGCATTCACACAACTCTCAAAGGCAGAGAAGAAAAGGAGACCAACATGCAGGCGTTCTACAGATGCCTTCTCATCCAGCCTACAGAGTGATGGCAAAGCGGACAACCATACAACACAAACTGTGCATGCACAACTCTCTCACATACAGTTTCCTCAGATGCACTTTAAACTATTAGGTTATCAAAACCTTACATTTGTCTATTGCTTTGTTGTGCTTTTGTGAAGTTTTTTGTTTGTTTGTTTGTTTCTTCAAGTTAGACAGTACATGGTGTAATGAGAGGTGGCTCAGTGGTAGTGTACTTGCCTAAATTGCCAGGCACTCTCATCAATTCTCAACACCACCAGAAAAAAAGAAGGAAAAGTAGTATTTTATAAACTGGACATAATGTCAGCTCTCTGGAGGTAGAGGCAGGAGTTTAAGGCTAGCTGGGAAAGATGACATCCTAAATAAATAAACGGCTGGAAAGATGGCTCAGTGGTTAAAAGCACCAGTTGCTCTTCTAGAGGCTCCCCAGGGTTCAGTTCCCAGCACCCACAGGGCAGCTCATAACTGTGTAGGTCCAGGGGGTCAGACGCCCTCACACAGACACACATGCAGGTAAAATACCAATGCATGCAAAATAAAAACAAGTAAATCATTACAAAAATTTAAAGTACTTGACAGTATTAAGAAAAGATTGGTGTGAGGGGAGAGGGAGCAAGATGTAAAGTGAATAAACAAATAACTTAAAAGAAAGAAAGAAAGGAAGAACTAACGAACAAAAGGAAGGATTGACATGACAGAGTCTGAGAAACAGGCTCAGAGAGGTTAAATACTCAGGGAGAGAATCCTGCTCAGAGTCAAACAGAAAATCAGTAAAGAACCTGGAACTCAATTCTAAGCCAGATCCTCTATAGCCTAAAGATGAGATTCAGCCCAATATGCCTTTCCAGACAGGGACACGGGGTGGGAGGCACTTGAGGCAGTTCCAGGGAGCTCTTGGGAACAGGACATGGTAGAGCTGGGCCTGGCCCAGGGTTGGAGTTTCTGATTCTCTCTGCCGGAAGGAAACATGTTGCTGTGACTTTTACTGGTTGCAAGAACAGAGGGAGGGGCCCTGGCAGAGCTGAGGCCTCCAGGACACAAAGAGGCAAGTCCTCTGGTTCAGTGCACTTTATCTGGGGAACTGAGCCTGAACTCAGCCTTGGAACAGGACAGCTGAGAAGGAGCTTGCCTAGGATAATAAACTGGGCCCCTCAACAAGGACACAAGTCACTGTGCTCCAAGCTGCTATCTCTCACCATCGAGAGGCAGAACCAAGACACAAAGACACTTTCTTTCTTTCTCTCTTTGATATAAAAAAAAAGCAGTGCTGAAGCCTTGAGGTCAAGTACATTACCAAAGGATATACGTGTTCAGGCAACCCCCGAATACCCAAGAAGCAGAAACCAAAGGACACTACACCCCCAGACATGATGACATTTATATCAAAAACAGTATCCGAGTATGCAACAAGTGAGGGATGAGCCTTCTGGTTAACTAAACAGAGGGTAGGGCGCTCGCAAGAGGCAACAGGAAGTTTTAGTAGTCATGAAGGTGATAACATCTGATTGAGCCCTCTTCGTAGATAACAAAACTAAGGCTCAGTCAAGATGAACCTTACAACTGAAATTGCTAGTTGCCAAAGACTCCACACATGATTAAATCCGGCCTGTATGACACCTCAACCCTGGGGTCTAGTTTTGTTGGTAAAATATGACTGTGGGCCTCAGAGATACCTATTCGTTCAAGTGCAATCAGAGAGGAACATGCTGAGAGTTCTTTCAACCGACGTCAGCTGATAGCTTTGGCAGTTTCAAAGCCCCAGTATCAAGCATCAAACCAGAATTCAAATAGGGTAGAAAACAAAAGGTCATGTTCCTAGATTCTAAGTCAGCGCTGGTTCTAGGCTTTACCAACTATGAGGCAGGATCTCAGAAAGCCAACAACTGATACTGCTCTCAATGTGTATATTAATCAGAAGATATGGTTTATCTTATTATTTTTATTTTTATTTTTGGGTTTTCGAGACAGGTTTTCTCTGTATAGCCCTGGCTGTCCTGGAACTCACTCTGTAGATAAAGCTGGCCTCGAAATGTTTTAAATTTAAAACCTTAAACTGGGAAATTTTTGAGGAAATACACTCATTTAAATGGCTTCTCTTCCAACAGGAGAATGTAATCTGGATATTGGCGGGGCAGAAATAGACACAGCCCCTAGACACGGAATGTCCATTTTTTAAAACTCAAAAGGTTAAATAAAGGCTCCCTCAGTAGACTCAGTAAGGACCTGTTCTGGGTGAAGGAAGTCTTTCTACAACAAGGAAGTGTTGTGGGAACTAGAGAGCTAGCTCAGCAGTTTAGAGCACTGGTTGCTCTTCTAGAAAAAACCTACGTTTGGTTCCCAGCATCCACATGACACTACCAGCTGTTTACAATTCCAGTTCCAGAGGATCCGATGCCCTCTTCTGGCATTCACAGGCACTGGTACATAAACATACATGTAGACATACACAGCAAATAAAAATAAAATCTAAAACCAAAACAAAAACAAGACAAACCACTCACTACCAAAGCCACCAAGCCACCCTCTCCCATTCCTTCTCTCGGCTTTTTTCTTCTATCCGTGGACAGGCTACGCTGTGAACTGACTCTGGAGGGATGCCAAGCGGGAGCTGTGGGGTGAAGCTGGGAGGATGGGAGGTCTTCAAACAGCATGTCGGTGAGAAGCCCTAACGTGGCTTTCCCCTGGTAGTACGAATGTGTGAGCCACTGCTCCTACTGAGAGAGAAGCCGGGTGCAAGCTCAGGTGTCCCATTTCAGGGACAGCTGGCACTGAACAGCTTCTACTGCTAAACGTTCTTTCCCATGCTTGGACAAAACTTTTCTGTTAACTTCTCCCTGTAATTTCAGCAATGCCTTCTGGTGCTACACAATGCTTAGGCCCTCTTATACCAAACATACACATACTTATCTCGTCACCCACCCACCCTAGTCTGAATGTCCTTTCTTCTCTCTGCTCTCAGTCACAGCGCTCTTTCAGGGTCTTATAGACTATCAAACCCCCAATAATAGCGACATCGAAAACAGCAGTCAGCATTAGTCACCATTTACTACTTAGCTAATTCTTTCTCTTACACGTGTGTATCACATGTACATTTCCTTAATATAACCCCCATGACAATATCATTGTCCTCATTAACAGTAGAATTCCAGGCCTGGAGAGATGGCTCAGCAGTTAAGAGCACTGACTGCTCTTCCGAAGGTCCTCAGTTCAAATCCCAGCAACCACGTGGTGGCTCACAACCATCTGTAACGAGATCCGACACCCTGCTCTGGTGTGTTTGAAGACAGTGTACTTATTTATAATAATAAATAAATCTTTGGACCGGAGCGAGCAGAGGTCCTAAATTCAATTCTCAGCAACCACATGATAGCTCTCACAACCATCTGTACAGCTACTACAGTGTACTCACATACATGAAATAAATAAATAAATCTTAAAAAAAAAAAAAAAAAAAAAAAGAATACACCAGGCAGTGGTGGTGCATGCCTTTAATCCCAGCACTTGGGAGGCAGAGGCAGGTGGATTTCTGAGTTCGAGGCCAGCCTGATCTACACAGAGAAATCCTGTCTTGAAAAACAAACAAACAAAAAAAGAGTAGAATCCCAGACTTAGTGAAGTTAAGAACCTTTCAGAAGATCTAGCTGTAAGAAGCAAACTACACCCAGGGCTGTCTAACTCCATGGCCATATTCTAGACCCAGTCCTACCCAATGAGAAGCTAAACCCACACAATCCTCACAGCCTGCCCACCTGTATGCCCGAATGTCATTTATTGTTCTCCAACTTCACCCTGACCTAGAACACTGTTTTTCATACATTGAACTGAGACCTACAGTAAAATTCACATTTTATACTTTGTGAACATACATATAACTGAAATGTTTTATGAAATGAGTTGTCCTTACGTGTATAAATATGTACTCTGGTTTTTCAAATCAATTTCATACAGTTTTTTAAAATTAGGTAAGCTGGGCATAGTGGCATATATTCCAGCACCTGAGTGGCAGAACAGGAGTAATGCAATGAATCTGAGGCTAACCTGGACTACCCACTGAGACTCAAGCAAACAAAAAAGCTAATTATAGGACAGTGAGGTGGCTGGCTCAGTGGGTGAAGTTACTTGCCTCCAAACTTGACAACCAGAGTTCAGTCTCTGAGATCTACATGTCTAACTCCTCTAAGTAGTCTTTTGACCACTGTGTGTGCGTGTGCACACACACACACACACACACACACACACACACACTAACTAAATAAGTATAAAAAGGAAATGTAAAGTTACGTATAATCCTTCGAAACTGATCGATTCCGATACCTAAGCATGAATGGATGGAGACACACATCTGAGATGAGTGTAGTGACACTGTGGGCTTGCTCATATTACTTAGTACTGTCCCTGCCGACTGAAGCAGGTCTTGAGCTTCTGGACTAACTCTATTTATGGCTTTCTCTAGGATTCCATTACTTTCACATGTATTATATTCAGGCATAGAAGGCACTTCTACCTATAGTAATTTTCTTTGTCTTTCTAATGCCCAATGAAAAAGTGCCCTCATAGATTAACTATAATTTCCACTTGCACAATAAAGAAAGTTGACTAGATCAGAGAGGGTCAGGCAAAGCTAGAAACTAAGTGGCTAAACCAGAGCTTCTCTCTGCCACATAACTCAGGCTTGTCTCTGACTCCCTGCAGTAATCTGTGGGGAAACTAGACCCTTTTCCAGATGTTGTTGCATGCTTTTATCTGCGTGCAATATCTCCAGGCCTTGGGGAGAGTCTAACTTCTCCTCTCTTTTCACAGCTACAGTGAATAGTCTGCCTATGTGTAACACTGCTCAGCAAGGCCAATAGGATGGACAGGCACTGCAGGCACGGCCAACTGCAGGTGAAGACGGTATGCCCAGGTAAAGTGCTGTTTGCCACTAACTCTGCCTCCTGAGCAGGGAGCTCAGAGAAGACAAAGGTGGGAACTGACTACACCAGCCAGGTTCCTAGGCTACCAGACTTAGTTGTGCTGAGCCATTCTGTGGCTCAAGGTGGCAGGGATACGTCACACACCCCACTGTCTACAAGCTTCCACAAGCCCAGTTCCTAAGGTTCCTGGAAGTTTCTCTTGCCTGTCTTTTTAGACTTCTGCTCTCTACACATTGACTTGGCAAACTTAGTAAGGCTACTGCACGTGCCCAGGACCCTTACACTCGTTATGGGCATTATCCTTGGTCCCCCTCCCTACAAGCTTCACTTCTGTGAACCTGAAGCTGTTGCTCTTCCTAAAGTCACAGACCACAAGACTGATGCTTTTCATCTCACTCGCCAGGGATACTAAATGGGACATGGAAGAAGATAGAGAGTGAAGACACCCCTGAGATCAACGGACCTAGGAATGCACTTTAGTTCCTCCATCTATTAGCTGAAAACCATGAGCTGGTGCTTTCCCCCAACCTGCTGACAGCTGGGTTTAAACCCTGGGCGCATTCCCAACTCTGCTTCATCTTTAGTGGAACCATAATATACACCTTGTATTACACAGGACTACAATGACGGGTAAACACATTCTGTGGCTAGTCAGAAAACGGCAGCCAGTTCACAACTTATATTTGCAGACACAGTGTTCACTCATTTCCTCATCTGACTAGTCCCCAAACACAGTTCCTGGAGGTATGTAGGACAAGATCACCCTCATTTTACCTGGGAAGTCACAGAGGTCCAAGAGATGATGTCATTTACTCTATGACACATAAAGAGTAATTCCTAACTTCTATCACTTCTTTTCATAGCTGTGTGAAACAGAGACAGGCTTCCCTACTCTCTAAGCTTCCAGTTTCTCATCTGTAACATGGTGGCTATGTCACCAGCCCAGGGAACAACTATAAAGATGACATGTTTCAAGAACTGGCCATGTAGTCACTTGGCTGAGCCACTACAGGGCATACATTTCCCCAGGGAAGTTGCTCTTATTACCTCTACTCAGCATGGCTAAGTAATCTGCCCATATTAGATGTCCTTGAGGCTGAGGCTGCCTCGCAGTCACTCACCTGTCTAATAGGTGTAGCGCGCCCCGTACATAACACAGTCTTTCCTGTCTAATAGGTGTAGTGTGTCCCATACATAACACAGTCTTCCCCCACTCTTCTCTGTCCTTTAAGTTGAGAAAGACAGAAGGATATGACAGCTGGGTCTCCAGGATAAAGACAAGATCACCCAAGGAGGTCCAAGCAAAGTGTGGAAAATTAGGAATATGCAGAGAAAGTATGGTTAATCATGAGTCCAGAGACAGTGAAGGAAGGGGAATTGGGAAGAGAAATGATAAAGAGGCTGGCCTGCTCTATACACTGGGTGACAACTTCTAGCATTCATTACTGTAAAAGATAGTGATGCCTTAAAGTACATCACTTAGTACTTAGAAAGTTAGTTTCTTAGAAAGGAAATTAGAATATGGGAGAAGGTAGGTTAGGGTATGCAAATGGCTACTAGTCAGGCCAAACAGACCACACAGTTAAGAATACTCTTTCCAACCAGGTGGTGGTGGCATGGGACTTTAATCCCAGCACCCAGGAGACAGAGGCAGGTGGATTTATGTAAGTTCAAGGCCAGCCTCGTCTACAGAGTGAGTTCCAGGACTGCCAAGGGTATACACAGAGAAACCCTGTCTCTAAAAACAAACAAACAAACAAACAAACCACAAGAAATCTCTGCAGATAGTTGGAGAGGTCTTGTGCCCAGAGGGTAAGTGACTTGCCCAAGGACATGCTGTGAGTGGTAGGGAAAGGTGATGTCTGGAGTAGTCTAGTGCTGGCCACTCTGCCTTGGAGCTGGCTGTCAGTGGCTCCTGGGTGAGAGAGTCCAGCTTACTTTACTCTCCCTAGCTCCCAGTGGAGGCAAGTTCTGGGCCTGCCTCTCTTTCCCATGAGGCATTTACTGGCTCTGCTCCTTCCGGCTCTGGGTCAGTGCACAATGGTAAACAGGTTCTCTCCACCCTTCACTGGCCTTGGCATCCTGGGCCTCTGCCCAGCACTCCACTCTGCTCAGCTCCACCCTGTTGTCTTACAGACTCCAAAAATCTAGGAATCCCTCTTCTTCTGGTCCACTGAACTGGGAAAGGGCCCAGATAGCAAAACCCCCCAGGGCAGTTCTCCTGGACAACTATAAGAAGTTGTGGAGTCTTTTCTTGGCAGAAGATATCATTTCCTTAAAACCCAACCCTAGCCAGGCAGAGTGGTGCCTGAAATTTTCTGCCTGTGACTGGCTGGGTACCTGGGTCACAATCTCCCTTGTAGATGCCCAGAGTCCACTCTGATCTATATGAGACTCTCCAGGCCGTCCTTATCAAACTGTTAACCCTTACTGACAGATCTCACCTAACTGTCCTGACACTGTGTCCACACAGGTCCCTCCTTGCTGGAACTTCTTCATGGCTCCCTATTGCTCCCCCTCCAACAGAAACTATAGGCCCTGGCTCTCCAATCCTTCTGTCCCTTTCACTCCTGGGTTTACCTCTAGGTGTCCCCTCCCTGAGCCACTCCCCTCAGCCTCGCTCCATTTCTAACTGGCTTCCATTCACCACTGAAGACCTCATGCAAAACTGCCTCTCAACTCTATACAGCCTCTAACTGTTCCAGGACAGCACAATCAGCCTAGTGCATTCTATACACAGATCTCCACAGCCTTGCTATAAAGATTAATAAAATATAGCCAAAGTTTCAGAGAGGCAGCTGGTGGATAAATAACTCACATGCACACAAACTGCTAACACAGAGCTTGTGAAAGGTGCGAGGAATCTGCAAGAAGTCCCCAGGGTGAGGATGGAGATGTTTGGGGAGCGGACTTTTAAACTGGGGTTTGAAGGCTGACAGGTAGTGGCTAGGCTGAGAGAAGTGGAAAGTACATACCAGGCAAAAGGTATGTGCAAGTGCAAGCTAATAGGAAGGGCATGGCTTGTGTGGGGAATGTGAGCGGTCCAGCAGAGCAGGTCGGGCCTCCCCACCTGACCTGCGCTCTGCTGAGGCAGCATTCCTCGAGGAGATCTGCTTCTCCAGAGCCCCATCAGGCCATTCTTCGCCACGTGTCTCAGGCTAAGAACAGTTCCTGGTACCTGGCTGGCCCCTGATGAACACATGGTGACCGATTTGCGTTGTGACCTCAGGCCTGAGTTCTCAGCAACAAGCTGGGAATATTGATCTCTGCCTTGAGACAAGACAGATAAACACTTAGGAGCACTCCCTCTGCAGCCTTACAGCAGCTGTAGGTTGTGAGGGCTGAGCTCAGATGTGCTTCAAGTGGCCTTTTACAACATTACAGCTCTCCTATTCAATTAACTAACTGCATGTCCATGATAATGCTTCCCAGGCACTTGCTAAGCATCAGCCACTGCTCAGTATCCAATTGATATCATTTCATTTAACCCTGGTAACAAAGCCCATGAGAGTCATTCTCCAATTACCAACCCCACTTGAAACATGAGAAAACTCAGATTTTCAGCAATCTGAATTTCATAACTGCTGCCTAGGGTTTACAGCAAGCAAGCCTTGGCGGGGGAGGCTAGACCCTCTGCTCTTCTCTGACTATGCTACCCAACTTCAGGACTCAGTGTTGTCTACTCAGCTGGATGCACACAAGCTTTGATCCCAAAAGACTAGAGAGCTCAATGGACTCCAACCCACAAGCAGTGTGACATTTTGCAAGTCACTTTAGCAATCTGGGATTAGGCTTCTGGTGACATAAAGCAGGGCGATACTGACAAGCACATCTCACAGAAATAAGTGAGAGAAGGCGAGGGACAGCCTGGGCTACATGCGAGCTCCTCTGTAAAATAGCATTATGACTGCAAAGGTGAGAGAATGGAAGGGTCACCTAGGAAGTACTGGGAAGCCAGGACAAAGGATCACAAGGCACATCAAGGGAGCGTGCTGGTGGCAACAGTGCCGGTGGTAATCATGAGGCAGACTCTTCCTCAGGTGACTACTAGCAGGGTACAAGACCAGACAACCCTGTGACCATACACTGGTCCTGAAATTCTCAGGAGACTTCTGCTCTCACTTCTGCTTTTTCTTCACAGGCCACAGAGAAGAAAGAACAGTCCCAGAGGCAGGGCTGTCAGAGGGCCTGGCTACAAATGACTCAATAAGGAACTAATGGGGAATTCCCAACTTGCTCTGGTAGGTCAGGGAGCTCCTGAGCTCTCCTGCCTTAGCCCCAAGACCATGGGATGAGTGAGCAGAGCACACGAGGGGAGCTGAATCTTCATGCCTGTACTTACTTCTTTATAACTGCATTAGAAGCCCAAATGAGAGAGGGAGAAAGTAGGAGAGAGCTGAGTCTACTTTATGTATGTGTGTACCTCAAGACAGCCTCACTATGAAGCCTAGGCTGGCTTCAAACGCACAGAGATCTGCCTGGCTCTTGTGGTGTAGTGACATATGCCTTTAATCCTAGCACTTGGGAAGCAGAGGAAGATGGATCTCTGAGTTCTGAGACTACCCTGGTCTACAAAGTAAGTTCCAGGATAGTCAGCACTACACAGAGAAGCCCTGGCTTGAAAACCCCAAAATAAATTTTAAAAACACATGTGTAAAAGTATGAAAGTCACCATGATGCACCAAGGACACAGAGCCCTTCCTCTGTGACAGATAATGTATTGGATGCTTTTCAGATGTCTTCCTCCTAACACCTCTGTCTCCAATGCCACCAATGTCCTGTTGAAGGACTCAAGGTAGCCACATGCCTCCAAAGTGTCAGAAGGAAGACTGGAAGCTAAATTTGCTGATGTCTTAAACTTGGGCTTTCCCAGATTCACATCCAGGTTGTCCTTCCCTGTAAGTCAAGCCAGGGAGGAAAAAGGAAGGAAAAAAAAAAAAAAAGCATCTTCCAGAGGGCAGAGTAGGAAGATTGCTGTATCCATACAGTGACCAGGACCCAGATGCACCGAGGAGGAGGACCTTCCAGAATCTAGGTTCCCTCTCTGGATTCCTCACACTCAGCTGTACCTGTCTCATCTCAGGATACATGTAAGGGAGTGTGTGTGTGTGTGTGTGTGTGTGTGTGTGTGTACACGAGACAAGAAAGAGCTTCCCTCTTCCTTGTGACAACTCAGCTACCAAAACAACACAGAAGACCTATTAGGACAAGTAAGCATTTGAGGCTGGGCTGACAGGAAGAGGGAAGAGAGACCACAAGCTATCAGCTTTAGTAGGGTGGAAAATTGGGACCCCAGATAGCAGGCCTAGTTTCATCCATTGCTCAGTCAGTTTTCCTGTCTGTACACAAAGCCAAATAACTTTTTCCCATTACTTCTGTAACTGCTACCAAAGACTAAGATGATATGGGCCAGTGTAGTGATACAGGCCTTTGATCCCAGCACTCAGGAGACAGAGTCAGGCAGAACTCCCTGAGCTCAAAGCCATTCTGGTCTACATAGGGGTTCCAGGTCAGCACTGGAAACACAGCGAGACACTGTCTCAAAAATAAATAAATACCCAGGAAGTATCACCAACATGCTGTCAAACATGACCTGAACAAGGACGGCGCTGACAGCGAGACATGCTAATGAGGAAGAAGGAAAGCACACAGGGACCCATCCCTATACAAAGAACCACAGACAACTAAGAAATGCTGAAGAGTGCAATAGTCTTTCCCAGGCAAGAGCTCACCTCTTAGTTATCCAATACCAAACGGTGAGCCTGGAAAACAGACATATAAATAACACTGTACTGACAACAGGTTATTTTATATTTAGGAACACACACACACACACACACACGAATGACAAAAATTTGAACAAGGGTTGGGGTATGTGTGATGGTTTGAAGGGAGAAAAGAGAAAATAATGTAATTCTATTATAATCTCAAAAACTAAAAGCTTTTAAAAAATAACTAGATTAAGAAAGACAAATCTGATAGAAAAAAACAAAGAGATAAAACATCCCTCAATCTGATCACATTTCCACATCTATGAAGACCACTGGTCCTGTGCACAAAGGGGCATCTTACACAAGAGGGACAAAATATTCTGGAAGCACTGGTTTCTGCAGAATGTGCCACAGTAAGCCCTTGTCCTGGGCTACCTACCAAAACAGTTTTCCAAGGTCATTTCTCAGAATGTTTGAGATGGATGAGCTCTAGTTTCTCTGCAGGGAAACTGAGGCTTAGAAAAACCAAGCAGCCTTCTCAAGGTCACACAGATACTTAGTAGCTCAGGGAGGCCTAGGACTTGGGTCTCTTGGTTCCTGCTCAGAGGCCTTTGTTTGTACTGTGTTCTTAATCCAGTTATCTTGTTTGAGCCTCACAATCCTTTGTACACAGCTGCACCTGTAACTACTTGTCTAATGTATGACTTCCCTGTTAGACTCTAAGTCATTTGAAAGAAAGACTGCTTTCTATACAGAAGCTGACCCAGGGCTACACACATAGTAAATGCTGGGAAGTAGCCCTGTAACTGAATGAGGGGACTTGCTTAAGCCATGAACCATAGGAGTCAATTGGGAAGCTGGTACCAAGTACCCCTGTACTTAGTTAAGAGTACTTTCTCCATATGGGAGCCTAAAGCCATGTTTCCAGCCAGAATCTCTAATCTCTTAAAACTTGGTGTGCCCCTAGAGCTTGCTTCTCATAGGTCCAGTACTCACCGGTTCCAGCCAAGAAACCAGGTAGAAGAAATCCATTAACTCAAACTGGCCTTGGTTGTCATTTGCCTCCCCTTGATCAGTTTACACTACTCTGAAAGCCCCAAATCCCCTGTCTAGCTGCTGTAGCTCCCTAAGGTAGGACTCCTTTGTCCTCAGGCTCACTCCGAGCCTCTTGGAGAGGAGCCTGGCTCTCCTTGCAGCTTTTCTTACCATCCAATTTGTTTACCAGGCAGCAACCACAAAGCCCAGTGTTAGCATCCTGCCTCCCCCAGTCAGGTCAGCCAACTCTCTCTCCAGCTAGAAAGACACAAAGAGCCCCTTCATGTGCCCTGGGCATTCCAGCCAAGCTATGCACCTTAGGGATATGACATAGCTAAGTCAGCAGCAGCCCACTGTAAGGACTCTAGGATAGGCCCTGTAAGAGGCCTTTCCACCTCTCACTCACGGGGCTAGTCACGATCAAGCTCTAAATGATTTGCCAGGCTCTGCCTCCCATTGGCTATAGATTTCTTCAGAGTCCTACCAGAGCTCTTTTGGCCCATCTTGGATTCTCATGATACTCTCATCACCTGAGATCTAAGTCCTCTTTCTGCCATCTTCAACAACTAACTCCTCTAAAACACAGGTCTCAGGCTGGCATTCAAGGCTGTCTGTCTAGCCTCTTTTCCAAGCCTAACCTTGCTTCCATCCTGCCTGCCACCTCTGCTCTTAGCACACTAAACTTCTTTAACAGCTGGCTTTTTGGTGGAATGTTGCACATAAGTCCTCTGTTCAATGAAAAAACCTTGCTTGTCACTTCTGAGTGCTGGGATCAAATGGCACTTCTTCATAGGCTCCTGTAGGCAAAGCTGCTGCTTCCTCTTGTTGACTCTAAGAGCAGCTGCACACCTCAATTACAGCCTTTATCACTCAACATTGCTAAGATTTGTTTGTGGTTCTGTCTTCCAACCAGTCTGAAGTCCTTGAGGGCAACAAGACAGAGAGGTCTTGTTCAGCGTGCCCCGATCACAGCATCTGGCAGAGTAGACACTCAAAAGAGGGTCTGGGAAACAATCTCACTGCGTAAGTATCTAAGCTAGCAAAACAAAGTCTCTGGCTGGCTGGCTGGCTCCCCAGGCTGCTGCATCGGCTGACTACCTCACCACCTAAGCAGAAGTAAAGAGCCAATCTGTGCCAGCCTCTAAAGAGCCAGACAAGGAACAGAGCAGGGTAGAGTCAGGGTAGGAAAAGTGGAGAAAGGAAAGAGGAAAGAGAAACCCAAGTTTTGACAGCTGCTCTAAAACCCTGGGTAAAGGAGCTTCTAACCCAGTCTGCTGGTTTGCCAGTGGGGCAGCCAGGCCAATTTTCCCCCTTCTAGGATCCTCCACAGAACCGACCTGGAAGGGAAAACCTACCTGGTCCAGCTGCTTCAGGATTTATCAGGTGATAAATTTGGGGCACACTTTTCTGTAGGCGCTTGGGCTCAGAATGGAGAGTGAGGTTCACCTGAATTATGGGTCTCTCTTGCCCACAGGGCAGGGCCTCACTGTAACCTGAGATGGGAGGTGCATTACTTCTCTAACTACTCCAGTCTTTATGAGGGAAGAAGATTCACTGAGCACCTCTCTGTCTCAGGCTCTTTTTACACATCAGTTCATTTAAACCTCACAGCAAGCCCCAAAGGTCAGTATTAGTATAACCTTTACATGGGTGAGACAATGGGGTCCAGAAATGAAGCAACATGGTCAAGGTCAGACAGACAAGCAGGCTCCAGAGGTTGAGGGAGGAGAGGGAAATAGACTGGGTGACTGAGCCTCAGCCAGGTATTGCTGTCCCCCATCCCCAGGTCATGTTTCAGGCCAGATGCTGGGAAGACAAAACATCAAGCAGGCTCCACCGCTTATCTCTTTCCCACAGCTTAGGGTTTCTAGCAAGTGGACACACAGGCACCTTCCCAGGACAGCAGCTGGTGAGCTGGCTCCTCCTTTACCAAGTCAGATCTTGTCTGAGAACAGGGCCATCAAACTGGATTTTCCTTAGAGGCCAAGAGAAGAACATGGAAAGAAACAAATGGGGGGGGGGGGGGGGCTCATGGTCTAGAGTCAGAAACCTGGACCGCACATAAACAGCCATATTCTTCCAAACAGGCTACCCAGGGATGCTCACTGCCAGCTCCGTGCTCTCCTGGGACCTGTCAAAGCCCAAGAGAAGTGGGTTGTCTGAGCTTACAAAGTAAAAAAGGTGGCGGTGGCACGGCAGCAAACAGGCAGGCTCTGGCTTGCCAGGAGGGGCCTGGCCCCACCTCTACAAAAACTGGCATAGCCCAATCTGTAAGGATGCCAATTAAGCCAGTTCTATGACTTTCAAAGTCACTGGTCTGACGTAATTGGTTAGAAGTAGAGGGAACTGGGGGGTTAAAGAAGACAACATGCTGTTCCAGATGTTTCTCCCTGAGCTCAGCTCAAATCATTTGCTCCCCTAACAGGAAGCCAATGCCCACAGGATCCCAAAGAGCATAACTTCTGACTCATCTGGCCTACATACTGAGCAGATTGAGGCTGGGTGGGAAGGAAGCTCCAGCCTCAGGCTAGTGCTGACAGTCACATGGAAAAAGGAGAGGAATATTAGGGATTTACCTCTTCAGCTACCAGGGGTTTTGCTTAGGACCACTCTGGACCAACTTTCAGCTGCAGAAAGACCATCAGACGGGTTGCTCTTCCCTTCCTACCCTTCCCTGCTCATTATACCTGGTCTTCTTGGGGTTTCACTGCCTGTGCCTGTGCCACCCACAGGGCCATTCATGGGCTAGCTGCTTTCTTGCTTTTGGCCAGTGCTCAAGAGCAGTCAGGGAACACTTCAAGCCCACTAAAGGTTCCCTACAGAGCAGGCTGAATGGCAAAATGAAAAGGTGAAAGAGCATAGGGAACTCTGTGCTGAACCCCCAGCTTTTCCCCTAACAGACTGAGAAAGAAAGGCTAATGCTCTTTCACACTGGTCTGTGTGATAGGGCCATCTCTAAGTCCACTTTCATTCAGTCTCTGACTTGGAATAAGCCTGGCTGGTCCAGCCCTAAGCTCGTTGGACTAATGACAACATGCTTTACCCTTCTGGTCATTCCTGTTAGCCTCCTACACTGCTGAGGGTGTCTGAAGTGCTGAGGAAGCAAGGGAAGGTGATGGCAGGCAGACTCCTGTTAGTTACCTTCACTTTACCTGTCTGCCAACTCATTTCCTGCTGGGGGCGGCTCTGACTTGGGAGTCTGACATCCTGCATCCCAGTTCTAGCTCTATGCTATGTGATCTTATGTATGTAATATGCTATGTGATCTTATGTATGTAATATGCTATGTGATCTTATGTATGTAATATGCTATGTGATCTTATGTATGTAATATGCTATGTGATCTTATGTATGTAATATGCTATGTGATCTTATGTATGTAATATGCTATGTGATCTTATGTATGTAATATGCTATGTGATCTTATGTATGTAATATGCTATGTGATCTTATGTATGTAATATGCTATGTGATCTTATGTATGTAATATGCTATGTGATCTTATGTATGTAATATGCTATGTGATCTTATGTATGTAATATGCTATGTGATCTTAAGCAAGTTTTTGCTTCTCTGGCCTCTGTTTATCTTCTATATAAAGGCTATACTAGTCAATCTCTTAAGATCTATTCCAGCTCAGCTCACAATTTTATGATATACTTTAGGCCAGTATGCAACAGACACCAGAGTGAGGAAGCCTCTGTTTTCTTTCCTATTCCCACAGACCTTGACAACCACCAAAACTGACCTGTGCTGGGACAACCTTTGGCCCCCGATGTCTGAAACAGACCTTTAATCTGGAGACAGAGTCTCCATCCGGATTCTGCAGGCCATTTGTGCTAATGTTTCACTTCTCTGGGATAGCACATGTACTCCTAGCCCTCAACCACGAGACTAGGTTCAGGGCGGTCACAAACTTCCCCTCGTATGGCCTTGGGCAGGGACTTACTTTTGGCTTTTTTCAAAACACAGTATAAACTAAACAAGGAAGATCCAAGTTCTCTGATACCAGAGATTTTGCTAATGGACAAGCTGAAGGAAACGAGGCAGGGAGACAGAAACAGATCTAGGGTCTCACTTCAGACTTGGCCTAACAGACATCAGAGACGTGGAGGGCACCTGTGGGGTTGTATCCTAAGTGTGCTATTGGAAGGTGGAGAAGATGAACAGCAGGCTGAGATTTTTGGGATGAGAGCCAAAGGGAGGTGCTCCCATTGCGTCTCTTCCCACAAATACCAGAGGTACGCCCTAATTTTTCTCTTCATTTCTCAGACCCTTAGAAGGAGAAAGAAAGCGATTTCTTGGGCTATTCCTGTGCCAGGCATGGTGCGGGATGCTTCCATATATCCGGTTTCATGTTCCTCAGCAGCAATGGGTATACACACTACTTTTTCCCTTGACTAAACAGGCTAGGGACTCAAGATCTACCCAAGGTCACACAGCCAGCAGGTAGGATCCCTAAATCTGGCCCTTCCTCACTCTATCATATCGCCCTGCACCCTGAAATCTGGGTAAAAATCCAATAACCACAGAAGAGTTCTCATGCTTTAGAATTTACCAGCAAACGTGACTGTTACGTCCAAGACCCCACAGATAAAACTGAGAATTCCTTTCCCACCCCCTCAAGACCTCACCCTTCCTGGGCCCCTGATCCCTGAGGAAGGGCCCAGGAAGGGTCCCTGATGATCTTGCCCCAACTGAAACACAGCCTAAACCCTCTCTCTAGGTTCCCACAAGCTCATACAGGGTGAAAGGTGAGAATGAGGGCTTCTCCTGGTTCTGAACTGGACCAGGCTTAGTCTAATGTGAGCAAGAAAGAAAGGTTGGAAGAGACAGATCCAGTGGGTGGGAGGAAACATAGGTCAGAGGCCTGGATTTAAAATTTTCTCCTTCTAAGGAGGAGGAGGCCTCGTGAATAAGAGACTCTTGGGGAGGGAGGGTGATATGGTGGAAGTGACATTTATATGGGACAGCTTCATGGAGTGGGTTCTTAAGATAATCAAGCACTTCTGTAAGTCCCAAGAACAGCTGGGGACATCCTGGGCAGTCACAATCAGTCAGAGGAGAGGGAGAATATATACTGGCGTAGGGCTTCCATGGTGCCTGTGAGGCTCTATAAACTGGGAGGTACACTATGACAGGGAGGCTTGTCAGTTCTGGGTATGGCGCTAGTCTCCTATCACAAGACAAGTGGAATGAAAGCAGGATCTAGAGGCCATCTTCCTGAAGAGACCACCAGATCGCATCCGCAGTCTCTGGGAGGGCGGGCTTCTAGGGGTTCTGCTGTGTACAAATCTGTAGCCCAACATGCTCAGCTTGGAGGGAAGGTGTTACTCCTGCCTCAGCTTTCTCTAATGGAAAGCTGGGTACCTGGTAGCTCAAGGGTGGGGTGCTGTCTCCCTCCTTCTCCAGTCCTAGATCTGGATTTGGGAAGGAAGGACATAAACACGGCAGCCTGGGAGTCTACTGGCTGGCTCCCCTGTGATGAAGCTGACAGGGGAGTCCTAGAGTTGAGGTGCCCTATAACTACTGGGAAGGAGTGTCGGCCCACCTGTTGCCTGTGACAATGGACAAAGCTGCCTTTTGGCAGAGGGTGTGTAATGAGGAGAGACCTTTCCATGATGAAAAGAAACTGGGAGTCAAGATGGGACCCTCTGGGAGGGGGCTGGCCAGTGTCAATCCTTCTGAGATATGTGTCTGGAGGTAAGGGTTAGCGCGACCTGGAATAGCTCGGAGTCCTGAAGTCTTAAGATTTCCTGGGGTGCCGATACTGAGGTGGCGAGACAAGGATTCTGTGGGGTAGGGGGAGATGGAGAATAGCTGTGGGCAAAGTATGGGGCAGCCATCTGTGCGCGTGTCAGGGGGTGGCAAAGCTTTAAGGCCAGAGTAACCTGCGAGATTATGAGCTGGAGATGGGAAACCCCCATCGGGGATACTCTCCTTGGAGGGTATGGATCAGTCGGTTTGGGGAAGACCAGGAGGAAGGGAATGGCCTTTCTGTTCGTAGGTAGAAAGTAGGCTGCCGCTTGCGGCGTATCTGTGGGGTTGGGACAGTGGAGACACGTTGGTGGGTCAGGCCCACGCCTGTGCTGGTCCCGCGCCCGGCCCAGACCCCAGAGCTACTCACGCGCCCTCGGCGCCCTGCGAACCCACGATGAATCCGAACTTGTCGATGCGGCGCTCGGCGAAGCCGTTGGCCTCCGAGTCGGAGCCGAGCGAGCTCAGCTCGTCGGCGGTGGCGGCGTCGGGGCCCTGGGCCAGGCTTTCCCGGGTCCCAGACAGGCTCCCGCCTGCTGCGGGCTCGCGCGGCCCATTCTCTCTGCTGCTTTTCGCCATATCGGCCGCGCCCGCCACCAGAGCGCCAGCGGCCACCTCAGCCGCCTGAGCCGCCCGGCCTCCGCCGACGCTGCCGACGCCCCTCCCACGCACTGTGCCCATTGGCTGCCACAAAGCTGGGGGCGGATACCCAGGGAGCTCCCACCACGCGCCCAATGGGTGCCGAGGGTCCCGAGCCTCGCCCCTCCTCCAGCCTGGCGCCAAGTGGACCGACGTGAGGGGGCGGGACAACCGTCACCAAGGGCCCGCCTTCCCTGGCTGCCAATCACAAAAACTCACCTGGACTAGCTCGTCTGGCTTTTCCGGGTTGGCCCGGAGCTGGTGTGTCACCTGCTGCTGCTCTCTGGCAGAAGGTCTAGGGCTTCCCTAGAGGTCCTAAGGTCTCTGCCTCCATGGGAAACAGGGTCGTGGGTAGCGCTACTTCGCCAGGTCATTTTCAAGAACAGTGATGAGACGCAAGTGGGCTTAGGGATCTGAACCACCTGGCTGTTCTGCTTAGGGGGATGCAAATTAGCTCGTGGGAGACCCTATAAGAATAATACAGAACAGCCGGGCAAGATGGCTCACGCCTTTAATTTAATCTCAGCACTTGGGAGGCAGAGGCAGGCGAATTTCTGAGTTCGAGGCCAGCCTGGTCTGCAGAGTTAGTTCCAGGACAGCCAGGGCTACACAGAGAAACACTGTCTCGAAAAACCAAAACCCAAAACCAAATTATATATATATATATATATATATATATATATATATACACATACACACACACACACACACACACACACACACACATATATATATATCAGACCTAAGCTCTACCTTTTTCTTCCCAACACCTTTCTGGTGAGGGTTGATTTGTATTGTTTTTCTTTGAGATAGGGTCTCCAAAGTGGCTTTGACTTTACTATGTAGTCTAGGGCCCTCCCTGTCTCCCAAG
This sequence comes from Mus musculus, assembly GCF_000001635.26. Taxonomy (NCBI): domain Eukaryota; kingdom Metazoa; phylum Chordata; class Mammalia; order Rodentia; family Muridae; genus Mus; species Mus musculus. The sequence goes on along the minus strand of NC_000077.6, from coordinate 4,185,959 downwards.
TGCTGGGATTACAGATGTGGGCTATCCTGCCTGACTCCCCAATAGTTTTATTGAAATATGGTTAGCATACCACCACTTCCATCTATTTAAGGTATATACATACTTCCTATATTTAAATTCCATCACCCCACCGACACACCTACACATGCACAAATACATAAAAATTAAAGATAAATTAGGCATGATAACAGATGCCTGTACTCTGTAGGCTAAAACAGTTTACAAGTTCCGGACAGACTGACTGGGCTACAAATAAAAATCCTATCTCAAAAAAAAAAAAAAAAAAAAAAGTACAAAGCTGGGCGTGGTGGTTTTTATCCCAGCACTCGGGAGGCAGAGGCAGGCAGATTTCTGAGTTTGAGGCCAGCCTGGTCTACAAAGTGAGTTCCAGGGCAGCCAGGACTACACAGAGAAACCCTGTCTCGAAAAAAAAAAAAAAAAAAAAAGGTACAGTCCCATGGTTCTTTAGCATCCGTACAGAGTTGTGCAAACATTGCATCCTCCTCCTAGGAAATTCTACCGAAGAAAAATGAAAATAATGCTACCTGGTCAAATAGAGAGAAAAAGAAAAGAAAAAGAAAAAATATTCAAATGACTTTCACCAATTAAGAGTGTATAAATGTGGTATGTCCATACAATGGACATAATTCAGCCATGAAAAGAATAAAGCACTAATAAGTATGCAATGTAGATATATCTTGAAAGCAAAAAAGAAAGGGTAAGCAAGACAAGACCCTGTCTTAAACAAAGAAACAAACAAAAACTGAACACACAAAATCATTAATAATCATAGATACTGGAATATCTAGAAGCAGCAAATCTGTAGGTACAAAGAATAATGGTTACCAGAGAGTGAGGGAGGACTGGAAATGACCTTTACCGAATAGGAGTTTCTTTGGGGGAAAATGCACTTTTAGTACATGTCTTTTAGTACTTTTATACTTGCCCAATTTTACAGGTAGGTAAACCGAGGTTCTATAAAGTCAAGTCAGTTGTCTAAGATCCCAGGTTAGTTTATGGCAGTTCTAGAACCTCAGTTGTCACAAAATGCTTCTATTAGAATTGGGCTAATTGAGACTGGAGAGATGGCTCAGTGGTTAAGAGCACTGACTGCTCTTATGTGAGGGTCCTGAGTTCAATCAAATCCCAGCAACCACATGATGGTTCACAACCACCTGACGCCCTCTTCTGGGGTGTCCGAAGACAGCTACAGTGTACTCACATGTAATAAATCTTTAAAAAAAAAAAAAAAAAAAGAAAGAAAAAAAAGAAAAAAGAAAAAGAATTGGGCCAATTACACTCCTATGCACTTGACCCCAGCATACAACTTTCAGTCCTAAAGTTTGTCAGTTCTTAGAGTGGTTCCTCATTCATCTTTTGTATAATTTCCCAGGGTCATTTGACTCTCCCTAGATAACGAGGAGAGACAAGCTACAGAGTCTGAAACAAGCTCCAAGAAAGGGATTTAGCACAGAATGACTCACCACCCATTTTTTTGATGCCACATAGCCTGACATTCTTGAAGGCCTGCAGTTTACATTCCAATTGCTTCTGGTTTTCCATACAAATGGCAATAGCAGACATAGGTGCAGGCATAGGCCATTTTGCTCTTAAAACACTATCTGGGAGGAAATTCCTCCTTCCCATAGCTGAACGGAGATCCCAGGAGGCACAGAGTGCCTATCCCAGGGATGGAGAGAGGAACCAGATAGAACCAGCAGATAATGTAGTATCCCTGTTTGACCTCATCTTGGTCCTATGGTTCTATCTCCCAAACACCTTATCACTCAGCCTTCCAGGGGCAAATATACAGATTGTACTTTTATTAGTGAGTGAGGCTCATGTATTTGGGGTCACAGTTTGAGTATCCAGTCAGTTACTGAGAGGGGGTAGTTAGTAGTTCTCCTTGTTCTCGCCCTGTCTTGAGAGAAGTCTCCATCCACTATGTAACCCCTGAGATACAAGGCATGTGCCACCAGCTCTTTTCCTGCACTTCAGCCCATGGAATGGTTTCCCTAACTTGTCACCCATGTGGGTCTTCCTCTCCAGGTCAACCTTCCTGGAAACAAGCTCACAGAAATGCCCACAAGTTTGTCTCCTATGTAACTCCAAAATCTAGTCCAAGTTGACAGTGTAAACACCACACAGATACCCAGAAATCTCAGGGTAGCAGATTCAGAAACAGAAGAGACCATTCTGAGGCCTAAGGCCCTTTTTTTTTTTTTCTTCCTGAACCAGGGCCTGTTACTTGGGCTGCCTTCCAACTCCTGGGCTCAAACAATTGCCCTGCTTAATCACATTCAAAGAGCTGGAACTAGCATGCCCAGCTTCTTTTAGACTATTTCCTCATCAGTAAAATGAAATACTAGGAAAAAAAAAAACAAACTTTATTTTGAGATTTTAGTGTGACATGTTCTTAAGCACTTGATACTTGGTAATTCCCAGTAAACAGTGGGCACAGGTAATAAGTGTTCACAACTTCCAAGTTCATGTTTGTCTTGTTCCCCACCATAGCCTACAGGGATAGCAGTGGAGTTAACAGTTTCAACCATGGCACACTTTCACGGCTGTCCTAAATTAGTATGTGTCCTTGTGCAAAGTCATTGAAAGAATAGAGATGTCAGTTATTTGCTTCTTAAGCCTCGAAACAAGAAAGGCACATTTGGTGTGTGTCAGGGTACATGTGTGTACACAGGTGCATATGGGTGTGTGAAAAGCCACGAAATGGCAAGGTCTCCCTCAATTACACTCCACCTTATTCTCTGAACTAGTCTTTCAATGAACTCAGCAATTCAGCTCCCGGGATCTTTGTGTCTCTGTCCCCCAGTGCTGAGGTAACATACGGTGTGATGTGACTCCATTTTGTATGGTGTAGGCCCCCTAATTCAAGTTCACATGCTTATTTGGTAAGCATTCTCACAACTGAAGTATCTCTCTACTTCTCAATGCTAATTTCTTTAAACTCCAGAACACTTCTAAAGTTTTTTTTTTTCTTTCCCCTATGTATGTGTATATTATGTGTTGTGACCCACCTGACATGGATGCTGGGAACTAAGGTCCTCTGAAAGCAACAATCTATCAGCACTGTTTGTAGTCAACGGAGCTCATCATGATATGGCTGTTGTACCTATGGATTCATAGCACCAGGCCTGCCTGCAGGAAACTGGACTTAACATCATGGACGGGAGATGATAGTGGGGTAACCCTAAGGTACTACCCTCCTTGAAGACCTACAGGTAGGTAACAGATGCTGGGAAGAGGAAGGTATATTCTTTAGTGGTATAGCCATTAGTTAGCCTTGATCAAATAAACAACCCTAATTAGATGCAGTGGGACACACACACCACACAGACACAAACATGAGGAAACTTGTTGGAAAGAAGTGTTTGCTAGGAAAAGATGAGGATAATGGAGGGCGTATGACCAAAGTAATTTATACATAATACATATAAAAATGATACTTATTTTTTAATAGAACAACTTATTTTTATAAAAATGTTAAAACTTACATTTGGATAAGCACTTTTTAAACTTACAAGACTGTAGGACATGCAGTGCTAGAAAACAATCTTGGTCTGTGGCCACCAAAGGTCACAAGGCTCTGTGGTCAATGAGCCTCCAAGTGAATGTGAGTCAGGACAGGCACTCATTCAGGAATTCTGGGAACTGTTAGCTCCCGAGCCTGGATCAAAGGGCCCATTCACTTGCATTCTACCCAGTCACATTCTTGGTCTCATGTCACAGCCTCAGCCATAGAGGCACTGTGGGGTTTGCCAATCTATAGAGGCATATGCCCTGACATAATGCCATGTCCTTAATACCAAAAAGGAGCTCTTAGGCATGGATTCTCTGAGACTTCCTGATGCTCCTCCCATACAACAGTACCCCCTCCTCCTCCTGGAAATCCCTCCAGGGGATTTCTGGTGCTACCCAACTAGTCTCTAGCACAGTGTGCTTGTTTCAGGCTCCTAAACCAGAAAAGCACACCAACAAACCAAATTTTGCACTAGTTCCTAGGCCAAGTCACACAGGGGTACAGACTAGCATGACATCAATGATCTTAAATGTGCGCCTAACAATGTGTAATGGAGCCAAGTGACTGGTGCTGTAGAGGCCTCGGCTGAGAAAGGAAAAGGTGGAGGGGCTGGGAGTTAGAATACTGCTTCTGGACTGGGAACTCTGAAGCTTTCAGCACATGCAGTCCTCCAAAAAGAAACCAGCTTTGTTTACAGCTTATCAACACACTCTCCACTCTCCCCTCCCTCTGAATACACACAGCAACACCACCCATGCCTCCACAAGACCACAACTCCAAAAATAATAACCCACATCAGGACAGCAGTTAGTGACCAAGAGCGAGGCACATGTTTTGGATTTACTCTTCATCTCTGAGCCATGGGATGGAGGGCATGTGACTTGCCCTAAGTACCTCGAACAAGAATAATCACACAAGGACTCCACAGGTGCTACACAAGTGCTTCAACAGGAAGCAGTGTCAAGCTTGCCGGTCCATGCCTTTAATTCCAGCACTTGGGAGGCAGAAGCAGGCTGACCTCAATGTGTTCAAAACCAGCCTAACCTATATAGCAAGTTCCAGTGGAGCTATAACAAAACCAAAGAAAAACAAAAATACCAAATACAACACAGTAGTAGTAAACTAGATACAAGGCCCTTAGGTCAGTATGTGGATTTGGCATAATTAACCACACACATAGTAATGAACGGCCTTTGCCCACCCTAGAGCAAACCACTAAAACTGCTATGCCTATCAAGTGATGGGCGATTTGAGGTATGGAAAAAGCTACTGATCCTTGTTCTATGGCTACTGCATGGTGGAGGGTCCTGAAGCTTTACAAATATAAAACGTACAAATATAGAACGTGCGTATCTCTATAAAGCCATGCTGCGGCAAACACATGGAGACCAGAAGACAGCCATAGGTGTTCACCCTTGCCTTCCAGGTCTTTCTCATTCACTGGCCTGCTAGGATGACTCTGCCTGTCTTGTCTCCTAGTGCACAGGGTAGCAGTGGCTTGTTCTAGTGGCTCTTACATCAGTTCTTGCACCGTAAGCACTGTACTCACCAAGGCATCTCCCCAGCCACGATGCTTTAGAAGTACTTGAAAGGCACGATGGCAGCAAAAACATATTATAAGCATCAAGACTGCAGAGACCCCAAAGCTCAGCGATCCATTTGTTTCCCTATTAATTGACTTGGAATTTCACCCTTGTCCTTAGGAGAGTTGTTGTGCACTAGCTATCCCTGCATAGGTAAGAATGGCAGAGCTTTCTAAGCCAGTCTGTGGATGGCAGGGACAAACTGCTTCCATGAAGGTCCAAGAAGTGTTCGGTTTTTAATTAAAAACAAAAAAAAAACCCACCAAAAACAACAACAACAACAAAAAACCAAAACACAGTATCTCACACAGCCCAGTCTGGCCTCAAGCTATACAGCCGAGGTGAACATTGAACATTTAATTCTTCTGCCCACACATCCCAAGTCCCAGGATCACAGGCATGCATGTACTATGCCTGGCTTCAAGAAACCAAAGCATGATACAAAATGATGAATGGCATTAACCATATTCTATTAACTAAGCATCACTCGATAGTGTGAAACTGTCCTGTGGGACAACCCTGGGTATTCAACTTCTAATGGACTTCCTTGAAGGACCTCCAATCCAGAATTGAAACAAGATATTCATTCCGTAGACTGGCTTTGAGGGAAACAAATGCCCAGGCTGTGCCTGAGGCCCCAGGGACACTCCTGGAATTGGTGGTGCAAAGAGGTACAATGGCAAGGTTTCAATTGCAGTATCTCTTGCTACTTCTTCCTGCCGCCTCTCTCCTTGAGGGCCAAGTGGATGACAGCACCACTGGCCATGTTGTAGTAAGCCAGGGAGTTGGAATCCTTGATGAAGATGCCCTGGAAGACAGACAAATGTCTTAATGGACACCACCTGTCTTTGACCACATGCAGCCTCACACAACTGAGCTTACTGCTATTCTAGACTTCACTACTATGGAAGCTTAAGGGAAGGTCAGCGAAGTATGGAACTTTGGCTTCTTCTAGAACATCTCTTTTTCCTTCCTTCTTTCTAACAGATGCAAAGTAAGGAACTTTGTCAACATTTGGTTTAGTTTTCAACTTCCCAAACATTAGCCATGACCAAACTAAAAGGCACAGCTGACTTCTCAGGTCAAAAGACCTTTAGTGATTATCTTTTTCAACACCCTATTTCACACAGGAAGAGAGGAAGCCCCAGAAAACCTGAATACCCCTTTGCACCTCCATAAACAACCAGGCTGCCTAAGATCCCATCACTGGTCTGCTCCCCATCCAGAGACCAAGGCTTTTAGACCCGAATTATACTATGCTGTCAGAACCCAGCACTATTAGGTCCACCTGCCCCCGCATTCCAGCTGGATCACTTCTAGGATGGCCTCATCCAGGTCTCTCTCCATCATACTTTCTACAGATTGTTTCAGGGATGGTAGAGGAATTGGAACCTAAGGGGCAGGACCCTTGCTTACTTCATACTGTAGTTTCTGTTTCCCCGCAGGCATGCCCGTGGCTTCATGAATCTTCACTTTGATGACAGAGACCTGTGGGATCACAGAAAGTTCATTCATTCTCTTGTTAAGACCATCTGGAAAAAGCTGACCCAACCCACTGACTCCAAAGCACCTGTACCAACTGGGGGTGGCAAAACATACCTGGTCTGTGAGTGGGAGAGTGAAGACCAGCCCCTGACCATTCAGCTTCCATTCCGTCTTATCCTGCATGTTGGGTACCTGCACTTTGATGGATACTGGACCCTGCAAAATGCAGTGCTCATTATGTCTGGAAAGCCCCAAGCCAATTAGGAACTATGCTGTGCTATCAGTTGCTCATCCAAACAACGACTCCTGCCCCTCTCACCCCTTTACTGCTGATACCAGGTGTGACACTACACAGGCTTCATTTCTTCTTTATTTTTCTAGACAGGCTTAAAGGTAGGGGTCAGGGCTAGCCTAGGCTGACCTCAAACTTCCTGCCTCTAGAGTTCTGAGATTGTAAGTGTATATTATCATACTGTTTCATTCCCATTCCTTAAATATTCCTTAAAATTCCACTGAATTCTGCAAACTCAAGGACCAGCAGGGTAAAGATATGGTCTGTGAAGTACTGGTTTCAAACTCAGCAGACAAGACACCTAAGCTTGCCTGTGTCAAAACAGACTGGTGGGAACACTAAAGAGAATAGTCTGAACCTTTGGTAGGTGTTCAAAGAATAGACACACATTAGCTAGTTTGTCAAATTTATGGGCCAAATCTCTTGGGACTGTCACTGCCTTCTCACCAAAGCCTAACAGCTTTGTCAGAGACCACCAGTACCAATATAGAGTCCTTATTCCAGAATGCCAGCAGAATCCTACTCCAATGAGCACCTTCCCAGAGCAGGGAGAGAGAGATCTGAATTTAATAACTGTGCTGAGCGAGACTTCCTAGAGCTGGTTTAGTGATCTGTCACCTCACTCCTGTGATAATGTCTTAGCAGCCGCATCTCCACAGGAGTCCACACTACCACAAGCTCCCAGCTACTGACCTCACATTACAAACATCCCCAGAAGCTTCGTATGGCTGACTGACATCCCAGGAACTAAAGGCATGGGATAGTACATAACTGGGGCTTGGGTAACCCATGCTGCTGCCGGATACTGCAGGGCACAAGCAGTTTCCTGGGTCACAGACCTTGTTCCTGCGCAGGAATTCTTCCTCAGGCATGAGACTGTCCTCGGTCTTTAGTTTCTTGGATGGAGGCTCATCCTCCATAGGAGGTGGGGGGTGTACAGGAGGCATTGGAGCTGGGGCTGGGACTGGAGCCACAGGTGGGGCAGGCACAAAGGCTGCAAGGACAAGGAACAGTTGCCTAGTGAGTACAGAAGAGGTGAAGAGGCCCAAGAGGCAGGACTAGGGAGATTTTGCCGGGTGATTTCGAGGCTTTGCTCTGTAAGAGGTGTGAAGTGCCATGCCTTGATGAGTCTGTCACTCAGCACATTCCCTGGCAGGGAGCCTTGGGAGGCTGCCCGAATTAGGCAGCAGGAAAGGGGAGGCAGTGCAAGGTCAGCCAAAAAATAGTTATTGTCAGGCTTCTGGACCTGTCAAGGACCCGACCACCAAATGTAGACACACTAGCTATGCCATCTCAGTCTCTTGTCTCTCACAAGAAATATGGCTCCCAGGTCCCAGTTGAGACTTCCTCTGGGATGGATACTCAGTGGGAACAGCCATCATTAAGGCTAACCACAGCTTTATGGACTAACCCATGAGATGAGAAAGCAACACTACACACCGACCTGTTGGCACAATCATGGGAGGTGGGCGGGGCGCCATGATGGGAGGTGCTGCAGGAGGCATAGGTACCACATTGATCCTGGGTGCGTGGATGATGGGTGGCATGGGGGCAATCACTGAGCCTGGGGGCAGCCGGACCACAGATGCCATGGGTGGCCGAGGCATGACAGGTACTGCAGATACAACAGTGGTGCGGACTGGAGGTGGCATCTGAGGGTAGGAGGAGACACATAAGCCACAGGAAGCCAAGGCTCAGCTTCAAGAACACACCAACTGGTCACTCAGGATGGGGGTTGGACAACTTGGACTCTGCTCATCACTGAGACTCAAGTTTCACCTCAGGCCAATGATAGAAACTTGATGCTGAGAGTTCCAGGGTAATACTTTTTACCTGGGACTTAGTGGTTCAGATTCAACCAGCAATTCATGGCAGACAGCACCATTAAAGAGGCTGACCTTGACCTCCTTTACTCAATAGACCACCAGTTCTCAAAGAACCATTAAGCCCACAGTCCTCTGCCTCAAATCTGCTTCCCCATTTGCCTCTCAGCTCACTCACTAATCCAAATCTCCGTTGCAGTAGAAAATCAGGCTACAAGTTTCTACTTAGGGTTTCTCTGTGTAGCCCTGGCTGTCCTGGAACTCACTTTGTAGACCAGGCTGTCCTCGAACTCAGAAATCCACCTGCCTCTGCCTCCCAAGTCAAGGGATTAAAGGTGTGCACCACCACCACCCGGTGAAGTTTCCACTTTCAACTTGATTTTTTCTCTTTCAACTCCACCCACTGTAGCATCCCAGCCCTACTGTAAACCAGTTGCCCTTCCTACACGAGAGCATCATCCCACCGTAAGGACCAAGGTTTAGAACATGTGGTCACAGGGTGGCCTCTGACTCACCGCAGGTGGCCGGGGCACTGATGTAATGGGGGGTGCTGAGCTGGGGATATTGGTGGCTGAAGATGGAGGTGGTGGCTGCTGAGGGATTTCATTGGGCTTGCTGGGGCCAATCTTCTCCTTAGTGTCATCTTCCGGCACCAGGCCCTTGGCCTTATGGATGGCCTCAATCTGCTCCTGGAGGGTGATGTTGGCCTGGGCAGCCTGCTGGGTCCGGGCCATGCTGCCTGAATGGCCATCCCAAGTCACCTGCATGGGAAAGCGAAGACATAGTTTGTCATGAACTGGCATGTGGGAGACAGAGGGCAGGAAGGCACTAGGATTCACTGGAAATGCACCTTCTCCTCTGGCTTCTGGATCTCCTCTTCACCAATCTTCTTACCAATGGCTGTCTCTTCTACCCCAAAGATGTCAGTACGTCGCTCAGCCAACTGCTTTAAGCTGCTCTCAATATCCAGACCTTACACAACAAAATAGAAAGGAAGGGAAACTAAGCATGTACCCACCCTTCTGACAAGTCAGCAGCTTTCTGGGAATGTAGAGTGAGCAGATCCACAGCACAGGCTGTGGGCCCCAACATGTCATCATCCTCTAGGTCTGGGGAGGGCCAGAGCAGCAGTAAGCCTAAGACGTGATGCCTGTCCAACTCCTAGTAACAGGACCGAAGACCAAGTCCCAAGCCTTAGGTAGCACACCCACCTCCCACTTCACAAAGGCAAGGTCTCTGTGTAGTCCTGGAATTCTCTTAAGCAGACCAGGCTGGCCTCGAACTTACAGAGATCCAACTGCCTCTGGCTCCAGAGTGCTGGGCTAAAGGTGTGCACCACCTCATCCAGTCCTATCCTTCTGCTTTATACTTGGCAGTGAGACTAATTAGTGAGTGTCACTCAAGGAGCTTTAACCACAAGTTCAAAAGAACAAAGGAATAAATATTCCGATTGCTAGATCTTGTTATTGGATACCAGCAGACAAGTGACATCCCTGCCAGTGCCAGATTTTGGAGGATTCCTCTACAGTGTCCTGGGAAATACATACATCCTTTGCAATATCATAGGCTATACCTACCTACCTCCCAAACTCTCATTGACCGCAACCATTTTGTATCTGCATAAAAGAAGCTACAGGCTGGGAGCCTCCATCCCATCTCACCTGGTGCATAAACCTCATCATCACTCTGCTTCTCTCGGATGGAGCGGTCCCGCTGCTCCAGCCAGCGGGGGTCAAGAAGCCCAATGCGCATGTGCTCCTGCATTTTGCTGGCAGGAATCTTCTCCCCAGTGATGGGGGATACAAGATACTCATCGGGAGCAGGGGCTGGAGGGAGGGGCTTGGAAGCTAGAGGAAACAGATGTCTAAGTAAGAATACTGGGTTAAGAAAGCGGTGTATTCAGACATCGTTCACGGAAAACATCCACTCATTACCACGTGAACCTGGAGATGACTGCACTCTTTCCCACCATGAGGCCTGTAACATACGGGCCACCTCAAACTCTCCTAGAAACAGCCCATCTGAAAAGCACATAAAACCAACCACGACTCTCTTTAATATAACAAGGACTGGGAGGCAGGACCGTACCTTTGGGATCATAGTCCTTCCGCACAATGACTTGGTCTGGTGTTGGGGGCAGAGGTGGAGGCATGGGTGTCTCTGGGGGTGGAGGCACTTTCTGCCCTTCTTCTTCATCATCTGAACCCTAAAAAGCAAAGCAATGTCACAACTCAGGAAATGAAAGGCCACCTCCCAAAGCTCAAAACCACTGGCAGCTCTCAGGGTGGCAAGGAGCCTTAGTCCCTGCCAGCCAGTCCCCGTGCTAAGTCTCCTGGGGCAGCTAAGGTCAGGCGGCAGCAGGCCAAGCTGCTTCCTCACAACATGAATGGGAACATCAGAGACCGCGGTGCTAACGCTCCACCCAGGCATTTCCAGCAGCTGGCACCAGGCAGCCCCAAGAGGCCAAGTGCACTTCACATCCAGGGGAGAAACACAGGAGCCAAGTCAGCACTAAATGGTAGCTGCCCCCAGAGCAATGCTGGGAGAAGGAGAAGGAGTCAATTCCCACAGACACTGGGGCCCTTTCTTCTCAAGCTGTACACAAATTCTTTCAGAGTGGGGAGAGCAGCTTGGCTCAGGATTCTGTGCTATTGGAGGGCCGGGCTGGAAGGGTTAGAAACGTCTGAAAGGATGTGTAGGCTACATTTAGACAGGCTTGGGAACTAGTGATCCTTTAGGCCTAAGTACTAGAAAGGCATCAAAGCACAGGGTGGTAAGATCCCCTAGCAGGGCTGTTGGAGGGTGGCTTGGGACCAGGGACGCTGAGCCAAAGGGAAGGCAATAAACATACAAGGCTGGCACCGCTCTCAGATGTTTCCCATGACTCAATCTTTGTTTCTGGAATTGGAAAGAAGCGATGTGCTGCCTGGGCTTGAACAGTTGTAAGGCGTCTCCCGAGTTCACTACCTTTTGAGCCTTGGCTCCAGGAAAAAGGTCAAGCTTAACCTCCCTAGGAATTTACCTCATCCATGTCCTGTACTTGAGTATCCTGGTCCAGCTGGGAAGGAGTCTCCTCGGCCTTCTCCTGATCTTCCTCATCTGACTCAACCTCCATCTCCACTTCCTCGCTCTCCCCAAACTTCTCGTAGCGCTCCTGAATGAGGATCCGAGCTCCCAGTTCCTCTGGTGTTGTTGGGGGTGGAAAGTTTCCTGAAAAGGGTAATCCAGGGAGAAAAGCATTCAGGGTTGGCTATGTTACAATCAAACAGCTTTGAATCCAACACTTGGAGGGCTAAGGACAAGTGGACTTTCTGTGAGTTTGTCATCAGCCCGGTTTACACATCAAGTTCTAAGACAGCCAGGGCTACATATAGACCCTGTGTGATGGCTATTCTTCGTTGTCAACTTGACTACATCTGGAATTATCTAAAAACCCAAGCAGCTGAGCCTGTGAGGGACTTAGGTGGGAAGACCCATCCTGATCTGGGCCATACCTGCTAGGGCGGCCTATGTCAAAGGACATGGGAGGAGGCTTTTGCTTTTCACCCGCTTGCTCACACTCCTGCAAAGTTTACATAGCCTGCTGCTCAAACATTCTTTCCCTAGTTAAGTTTCCAATGAAGACCAGCTGAGACATCCAGCCTTCTGTCCCTAGATCACAGCCTGTAAGTCCCTCTAATCCTCTTTTTATATACACAGATTCATTCTCTGAGTTCTGTTCCTCTAGAAAACATAAGCTGTCTCAAAACAAAACAAAACAAAGAGAAGAAAAGAGGCCACCCTTATGTCTGTGAGCTCCCCAGAGGCTGCAGAACTGTCTCATTTCATTACCTATAGGATATCAGAACCTAACATAGTAGTAAGCTGTTGAATTGCATTTAACTTGGGCAAATGAAGCCCTCTGAAATAGAGGGAAACAAATACTAATAAAGTCCAGTGCCTGATTCTGCTGCTCCCTGGGACCTTTAGGGTTCTGGCTCCCACCTAGAGGCACTCTCTTGCCAGACCAACCTTGCTCATTGGGTTGAAAATCCACTGTCTCCACCACCACAAAATCATGCCAGTCAATCTGAGCATAAGCTACTCGCTCCTTCTCTTTCTCCTCTTCTTCCTTCTTCCTCTCACGTTCCTGAAATTTGGCCCATTCTACTCGGTAACAAACCTATGGAGACAGGAAATAGCACCTACAGTGAGGCGTCATGATATCTTTCCGAGGGAGTTGTACCCCCTATATTCATAAGGGGACTTCCACCAGAGTTAGAAAAGGATTCTGTGCTCGCAGCAGCAAACTTCCTTGCAGTAAATATGCGTGAAAACCTAGTAACTGGTACTGTAAACCTGGTCACAAGTTAGTGGCTACTGCAAGTGGCTGCATGGCATTGGCCCTAGGGGAAACCAATCACATCCCCCAACCCCTGCCCTTTGTTGTTGTTTTATTGCGAGGTGATCATGTTGTTACAGTGTTCAAAGTTTATCAAAGTTTATATCACGATTAGTTCTCAGCAGAAAAACTTCTTACACCCTGCGGCAGTCAATGCAGAGACTCGTGCTGGAGATAAAGGACAGTGGTATGCTCAGTGCAACGGGACATTCATATTATCCTTTCGTGGACATTCATATTATCCTTTCGTAGGTGCAGTGATCATTTGTACAAGAGAAAATACAAAGTGTGTAAGAGGGGCTGATGAGATGGCTCAGCAGGTAAGAGCACTCACTGACTGCTCTTCCAAAGGTCCTGAGTTCAAATCCCAGCAACCACATGGTGGCTCACAACCATCCATAATGAGATCGGATAATGCCCTCTTCTGGTGTGTCTGAAGACAGCTACAATGCACTTACGTATAATATATAAATAAATCTTAAAAAAAAAATGTGTAGGAACCAGAAGATGGGAGCTATGCAGAGAAGTCAGCTTCTGTACCCAAACCCCAGCTGTGCAGCTGTGGCTACCCGCACAACACTGAACCCTCCAGCGGGTCATCAAAAATGCCATCCCTCCTTGGGGGACTGTGGACTGCTGGCCATTAGGGGTGGCTTAGGTTAAGGGTGTCATATTCTTCAGTGGTGTAGTCCCTGATAAGTGGGCCATGCTCCAGTAAATGTCTCATCCCGTGTTTGTGTAAACAACTCTCCACTAAACTCAGTAGGTCACTCCCTGTCCCCAAAAGATGGCATGAAAGTAGGAAGGGGAGTGGAAGGTGCAGAGGAAAATGAAAGAAAATAAAGGGGGAGGGGCAAAGACATCTAAAAATCAGTATTTATATGTATGAAACGGAAAGACGTTTTTGGGGGTGGGGAGGGCTTTTTTTTTTTTTTTTTTTTTTTTTTGAGACAGGAGCTCCTTCTCTAGCCCTGAGTGGCCTTGAACTTATGAATCTGTGGTTGGACTAGGGACTAGGTTGGACTACACCTGGCAAACATTTTTAAAAATTTAAAAAGAAAACCTGGCATCTATAAAAGCAGCCCCAATCTGAGAGTCTTGAGAAATGGCTCTCAGTTAAAACCAAGCAGCACCAACATGCCTGCTCAACTGTGAAACCCTGGTAACTTCAAAAGGAGCCTGTCCCCCTGCCGTCCAGGGAGCTGCTTGGGAAAAGGGTTTTCTGCCCAGAGGAGGGAAGAGAAAGTAGCTAAGGCTTCTGGAGAGAACAAAGGAGACGCACACCCCAGGCCTAGGTTCAAGCTGACATCCCTCCTCGCCTGAGATGCTTTGGTGTTTGTTTTAGTGGTGTTTCTAGTTTTGGAATATCTGCATAGACATGATAAATTAGAAACCCCGGGATGGAACTCATGTCTAAACCTGAACGGCATTACATACAATACGTACATATTGTACTTGATCTCATGCACAGGCCTGAAGGTTAATTTTACATGACATCGGTGTACCTGCACTTTGGAAGTGACCCATCACATGAGGTCAGATGTGGAATTTTGCATTCCTGGTGTCATGTAGGTGCTCACAAAGCTTCAGATTCTGGAGTGTTAAAATTTCAGATTAGGGAAAGTCAACTTGAACTGCTTCAAAGATGGTTTCCAAACAAAAACAAAACCCACACAAAGAGAACCCACTGCATGGTTGCTGGTAATAGGAAATTCTGTGTTTACCTGGTCCAAAACTTCTCGAGGATTTTCAGCCTCTTTCTTGAGCTTTGAAAATAAGCCTTTGGGTGGAATCAAGATCTGAAAGAGGATGAGAGCAACTGTCAATATATCACATAGGATCTAAGACAAAGAGGCCGCCTTGCTGGCCCATCAAAGGACACAAGAGATGAATCCCAGCTCCACCTGTGGAGCTTTTAGGCAAGTTAACAATTAGAACGTGCTTTTCCTTCTCCAATGTTGATGCTTCCACTTAAGAAAGCACCTTTAGAGAAAGCCATTTCTAGGACTCCCAGAAAAGTACTTAAACCATAGGCAGGTTTCCTAGAACAGGCTGTTATAGTTGCTTAAGTGACACTGATGTACCTTTATCATTTTGAAAATGAAAAGTCCTCCTCTGCTGTCCCGTTCAGGACCGCAGCTACCTCTTTCCTTTCTTCCCAGTATTTCTATACCCTCTACGCAGAGTAGCTATCTCCATCCAACACGCAGGCTCCACACCTGCATTCTCCTACCCACTAAGAATCTCCATCAAGACAGACTCCTGTCTTCTCACTGCTAGAACTACAAATAATGTGTAACGTGCATTTCCCGAGGAATGGAACACCGACTGTCTTTATTCTAGCAGCCATTCCAATCCTCCCAGCTTCCACCCACAAAGCAGCACAATTTTACCTTGCCCCTCTTTGGATCCCTACCCCTAGAATCTATCTGGTAGAACAGCTTTCTCCAGTGCCAGTCAGTTATGAGTCAATGCCAATAGCCGAAGTCAGAGGAAGAAACAAAAAAGTAACAAAATAGAGATGAGAACTTCTACTATGGAAGCAGCTCAAATTGAACCTAGGCCATACTTAGAACTGATATGGGTTAGAGAGACAGCAGCAGCTAGAGCAGGGCCTGTTTTTCAGAGGTCTGTGTTTGATTCTCAGCACCCACATGGTGGCTCACAAACATCTATAACTACAGTCCCAGGAGATCTGATAGTCTTTTTCAATTCCACGGCCCCACACACAAGTGGTGCAGAACAACTCATACACAAAAAATACAAATAGATACAACAACATTTAAAAATCCACAACCCCGAGACTGTGTACTTTAGAATCCTGTGGCTTTAGGTTTCGGTCATTGCTTTACTGCTCTACCAGATCCTAGATTTGGTCATTTTCTAAAAACACATTTTTGTTTGTTTGTTTTTTGTTCAAGATAGGGTTTCTCTGTGTAACCCTGGCTGTCCTGGAACTCACTCTGTAGACCAGGCTGGCCTCGAACTCAGAAATTCGCCTGCCTCTGCCTCCCGAGTGCTGGGATTAAAGGCGTGCGCCACCATGCCTGGCAAAAACACATTTTAAAATACTTCAAACTTTATTCTTCAGAGACAGTACTTATAAGTCCTTTCAACTTAAATCTCTAGCACTGCTTCTAAATATTAGTAACAGATGTAGGCCATTCCACTAAAAAGAAAAACAAGAAAAACATGCCACTGGTAAACCCACAACAGATGAGAAGCCTTTGTAACATATCAAACATTTTATTGTTAAAAGAGAAAGTTTCTCAAAGAGCTCAGGCTGGCCTCGAACTCCTAGTACTCCTCAATCTTCATAGAACTTAAATTACAAGTGTTAGCTACTGTATCCAGCTCTCTGACAAATTTTAAATGTTAGATTACTGTATCAGATTCTTTTTTTAAAGACAATTTCAGTCTGTAGGCAAGGATATCCTAGAACTTACTATGCAGCACGAACTAGCCTTGAACTCAGTGATCCTCCCTCATGAGTGCTGGGATTTCAGCAATCAGGAGGTAGAGGCAGGCAGACAGATCTCCCTGAGTTTAAGGCCAGCCTGGTCTACAGAATGAAACCACACTATAGGAGGAGACCCAGTCATTTGACAAACAAACAAACAACAACAAAGAGTGCTAGGACTAAAGGTGTGCACCACCATGCCTGGCTTGCCATGTTGATTCCTGACTGCAGCAGTGCGACCTAGGGTTGAGAGTAAAGAAAAGTGCCAGCTCTCCAGTCCCAGCTCTGCAGCATCTGTGTGACTCCAGGCAGGATAACTGAGAACAGTGGCTGCTGTACACATTATCAGGGCCCTTGGGAAGATGTTGCACATGTGTCTTCAATGTTAGTTGATTCATACTGAACTTTTTCTCATGTAAGTTACTCCATAGGATAAAGACAGCCAAGGCTTGAATCTCAGCAACATCGCTTACAAGCCTGAGGCCAAGCAATCATGAATGATTTCACACTTCATCCCTTTTTGGTCTTTTTTCCTTAAGAACAGTGCTGAACCCAGCACCTTATGCTAGAGAAGCAACTCTACCACTGAGAAGAACCCGAGCCCCATGAAACCATGGCTCTTAGCTGGTTTCTGCTTGTGAAAGTTGAAGAACACCACTTTAAAAGTTCTGTGAGAATTAAAGTAGGTAACAGTTAAGAGCTTGCTTCTCAGGCCATGGAGCAGACAAGTGGCAATGCAGACACCTAAAAGCAGATAGTGCTACCTAGTCTTGTCACACAGCAAATGACCACCTAATAACAGCAGTTTATAAACACGTCTCTTCAATACCAAGAGGTATTTAAAGAGAACAATATAAGCTGGATGTGGGGACCCATGTCTTTGATCCTATAGACAAAAGGATTTCTGAATTTGAGGCCAGACTGGTTTACAGAGTGAGTTCAAAGGTCAGTCAGGGTTGGGGTTACACAGTAAGACACTGTCAAGAGAGAGAGAGAGAGAGACAGAGAGAGAGAGAGAGAGAGAGAGAGATGGAGGGAGGGAGAGAGGGGGGGGAAATAAAGATTTAAGGTACACTTTTAATCCCAGCACTCAGGAGGCAGAGTCGGGTGGTTCTCTGAGCTTGAGGCCATCTTAGACTACAAAACTAGTCCAAGACAGCCAGAGCTGTTACACAAAGAAAACCCTGTCTCAAACAAAACAAAACAAAACAAAACAAAAAGATTTAGAGCCAACGAGATGGTTCATAGGGTAAAAGCACTTGCTATGGAAGCTTGAGAGAACTGAAAGCTGTTTTCTGATGCCAAGCAACCTCCATGGCAGGGCACAAAAGCACCTACACACTCGCACTTTCTCTCTCACACATTCGCAAATATATAAAAGCATTTTAAACCAAAACTTTACATTAAGCTGGGATTCATATGTCACACAAAGCAAATATCCTTGTTGACAGAGTGGATGCTGCATACCCAGTGGTGAGATACTATACTACCCCGGACCCAAACCCAGCACCTTGGTATACTGCTCCACCAGCTTTGTGAAGTAGTTGAAGAGGCTGTGCTGGGGTCGGAGAAAGTCAAACTGGTAGTTGCGCTGCTCTTTCTGCATCAGCTGGGTCAGAAACTGACGCCCATTCCTGGCCACAAACTGAGCTGTCAGCTTCACTACATCCAGGTCGAAGGCTGAGATGGAGGGGGGATCAGCGATGAACTCAAACTCAGGAGGGGGCTCCTTCGGTACTATGGTCTCTTGGATCACCTGGGCTTGGACCTAAGACAGAGAGTATAGAACACGAACAGAACAGGAGTAAACTAACCCTGAAGCAGAACAGCCAGACTCTTAATTGAGAATATCACTGGAACTTGCTAGAAGATTGGTGTTATCAGTGTCTCACCCAACTGTGCCTCAACTCCCTAATCTGCTTCAAGTGAGACAGTCTACAGCTCTACTCCAGTCCTGACATCAGAGGTTTAAAGAGGTGGCAAATATATATAGGAAATCAGATGTAAAATACGACTTAAGAGGCTGGAAATACAGTAAGGTCCATGTGTGTGTAGTGATTCCTACTGCAAAAAATTCCATTGATGACTTCCAAGAGAAGCAGGAAACTTAACAGGTACTGTGAGTAGTTTTACACATGAGGAAAGCCACAGCAGCCTTAGGCCCTACAAGCAGCAATTGCAATGCAAGGCTTCAAACATGACTTCAACTTTTATTTCTCACAGCCAAATAAAAGGTTGCCTTTTCCACAGAAGTCTGAGAAAGGTGCAAAATGATGAGACCAGGCCAGTTCTACCCAGCTGACAAAACGCACTGGTTCTCTGTCTTCACAGACACTCTTGACCGTCAGTACTCCTGGGCCCCAGCACCAACTGGGTATTGAAGCAGCCCCAACAGAAGGGAAGGAATGGCACAAGGCTACATCACTTCCTTCAGCTGAGCTGGGCCAAAAGGTTGCTCCTACACTACAATTAAATTAACCCTCACTCCTTGGGTCAATAAATCATAAGCCTTGGTTAAACAGTTGCTCTGCTGGGCTCTTCACAACCTCAGCCTGGAGGACAGAGCTTCACAACCAGTGTGCAGAAGCTTCTAGAAGCTGATGGTAACTTTATTTCTGCCCATGGTGGTTGTGATCGTGCACAGCAGAGATAATTATGCCCGCCCACTAACCCACAAAGAGAGGCTGGACTGCAAACCTTCTGGGGCAGCTGCTGTTGCGTAGCTTGCTGCTGCTGCTGCATAACCTTGGGGATGGCAGCTGAGGGCTCCTGAGCCTTCCCCTCCTTGAACTCGCTGACCTTGTGGCGGTAGTAGGCATGGTAAGGGTCATTGGGATTTAAGAAATTGAACTTGGGGTTGTTGATCTCATTCTGTCGAATCCTAGCTTCAAATTCAGGCCCATTTCTGTAAAAAATTAAAATAAGATAAACAACATACCAAAGAATGAATTCACTTGGGAGGCAGAGGCAGCAGGATTTCTGAGTTCAAGGCCAGCCTGGTCTACAGAGTGAGTTCCAGGACGGCCAGGGCTACACAGAGAAACCCTGTCTCGAAAAGCCAAAAAAAAAAAAAAAAAGAATTCTACAACCTCTGTGACCACTCAGACCCAAATCTCCTTCTATTTCACCATCTGTGCCACCACCCACTCACCAAGCAGTCCATGCCTAAGGATAGGAGAGCTGCCCTGGAGCACTGAGGAAGCTGTTTGTTTTTTGAGCATCAAGGAATCAGTCGGTGCCACCAGACAGTGTGGGCCTGGCTGCTTCCACCACAGCCGTTCCTTAGCTCCCCTGCCACTTCTGATACCCACAATCAGCTGAGCAACTGCTTAGTTCTTGTAATAAAACACTTATTCTTTGGCTAAGAATGCAGCATAACTGTAGAGTACGTATCTAAGGTCGAAAAGGCCCTGGATTGGGTACCAAGCTCCATAAAAACAAAAAGGATAAAAACCTTGAACAGCTAGTAAGTATTAATGTCTTGCCCAAGTACTGCCTAAAGTAACTTCATTTATGACTGGGAGGTTCACGAAGGAAAAACTGCTCTGCAAGATTTCTATCTTCTGTATATATCCTGGATAAGGCTACAGTGTGGTGGCTGAGTGCGTAAAGGTCCTTGCTGACATGATGGACACTCTGAGTTCTGGTTCCAGTTGGTAAAAGGGTGGGCGAACTGACTCTCATCAAGTTATACTCTGTCTGATCCATGTGTATGTGTGTGTCCATGTCATGCACACATACGGGTGTATACCCACACTAAAGAAATGCCGTACTCCAGGATAATGAAAATGTTTGGAGAATCCTGATATTTAGGGTCTCAGTGGATATAACTCAAGAACCATAGTTTTTTTCTCTTATTTGTTGAGATACAGTCTCCCAAGTCCAGGCTAAGGACTGGCCCTGCCAGGACTTGCCTACCTTTACTTCTAGGTGCAGTTAAGTGTGCCACCAAACCTAGCTCCGAGTATCACACTTGCTAAAAGGCACATAAGTCTTAAAAAGACACAAGATACCTTCAAGTTTCTTGTTCACTACTTTTTCCCATATGTCAAATGTGGCTAATACCACTTTTCCTCTGTATCTTCAAATACTGAAAACATTTACTTAAGTAGTATTTAAGGAGATGCTCAAGACTTTTTGAATACAATGGTCTGCAAACACAGAGGGCAGCTACCACTGTGTAGCTTAGAAGGGGCAGTTCCACCAACACTGGAGATGACTGGCCTATCAGGAGATACCCTGGGGGCTTCCCCTGATTCTCTGGCCAGAAGCCTGCATTCAGAGGTGCCCCAAATATACCAAGCCAAGGTTCCAGGGACTAGTGACAGATAGGCTATGCTTTCTCCAGACTTTCACACCCATGGTTCTGTCAATTAAACAGAGCAGCAGACAAGATGCAGGCAACTTTAAGGTTAAGATTAGCCATCACCACAGATCCAGAGGCAGAGACTGTGGAAGCCTTGGCCTCTAGCAAGTTCTGGTCCCGCCCTGTAGCGTGACTAATACATGAGGTCTCAATCTGACTGTGCACTAGGCCAATTAGAACCTCATGCTGTGGAAAGAAGCATTTCCTACCTCCCTATGTAATGCAAACCATACACAAGCAGGATGGATACAGCTCTGGGTCCTGCCAGATCAGGTCCCATGCCTGGAGGTCTGCTTGTCTCTTGCAGTACTGCCTCCTAAGCCATGGTCTCAACACATCAGGGAAGGCAGATGTTCTTATTCCAAGAAATTCCAGTGCTCTAAGTTGGCTTACTGTTAATTTTAGAATTAGATCCTCTAACACAAGAGACAGATTTCAGCAGAAGAGCCTGACTCTAACTCAGCCCAGCTGGCAGGGCTTTTTGAAGGTAATTTCCAATCTAGCTTTCTGAAAGGAAAATGCAGGAATGGGAAGACTCGACAGAGAAAAAGCTCCTTTTACAAAGTCAGACTTGACTGCAGATACCCACCGCCTGCCTCCTGAGTATGTGGCCTAGCAGAGGAGAGATCTAAATACCAGCTCTCTCAGACCAAGATTCTGACCTGCCCCTTAACTGTAAAACATGCAAAAGCAAGATCTGAATTTATTTGCAGTTTCTGAGGGGGCGGGGGGAAAACGCATGTGTTTATGCTCACATGGAGACCAGAGGCCTCCTGTATCATTTTCATTCTTAGTCTTTGATACAGGGTCTTACACTGAACCTGGAACTCACCATTATGGCACGGTTAGGCAGGCTGGCCAACCAGCAAGCTCCAAGGAGTGGCCTACCTTTACTCATCAGGGCTGGGGACAGACAGACAGACAGACACACACACACACAGGCGCACTCGCGCACCTCCCTCCCCCAAGCACCCCCCCTCCCCCAAGCTTTTCTGCAGTTGCTGGAGACCCAAGCTCAAGTCCTAATGCTTGTATTGCAAACATTATCCATGGAGTCATTTCAACTTCAGATTTTAGAATCCCTACAAAAATGATCACCACGGATAAAAAAACCCATCTGGAAACATGGTGAGATTTTTACACTACTAGAAATAGAAATCATATTCTATACATGGAAACACACACTCACTCTATCACTAAGCTACACAACCAACTCATTTATTTTTTGTTTTTAGCTTTGATTGATATAAAACTCACAAGACCAGAGTGGCCTTGAACTCACAGACATCTACCTGCCTCTGCCTCATACATTATGGGACTTGAAGGTATGTGCCATGACTGGCTGCAATCCACTTCGTTTTCCTTTTCTAGGAAAGGAAAGGAAAGGAAAGGAAAGGAAAGGAAAGGAAAGGAAAGGAAAGGAAAGGAAAATTGACTCTGTGTAGGCATGTGTACATGCATGTGTATTCAGATTCTGTAAGTTGTGAGTTGCCTGACATGGGTGCTGGGAGCCAAACTTAGGTCCTATGTAGGAGCAGAAAGCGGCCTTAACTTCTGAGCCACTTCTCCAGCCTCCATTTCCTGTCATTAAAACAGGGCCCACTGTGTTACAAGGCTAGTCTCTACCTTCCAATAGTCCTTTCTAGCACCAAGATTACAGGTATGTATCATGCCATGCCCAGTAATGAGTATTTATTTTTAAGAGAATTTAGTTGTGTTTTTTTATTATTATTTTATTTATTTATTTATTTATTTATTTTTGGCTGTGACAGCAGGATAACATAATTATAGGAAGCTACTCGGGAAAACTGCTTGAGATGTTTCTAAGTGCATGCTTGTGTGCACCTGTACAGAGGCTGATGTCCATTGTCTTCTTCAATCATTCCCTGCCTTATTTTATTTAGATTTATCTGAATATTTATTTCAGATAGGGTCCATGCATCTCCAGCTCACCTGAAATGCTATGAAGACCAGGGTGGCCCCAAACATAGAGATCAACTTGCTCCTACCTTCAGAGTACATGAATACACTGGCCCCACCTTAGTTTTTGAGGCAAAGGACAAAAGCTCTCTCATTGAATATGAAGCATAGCAATTTGCTCCAGGAATCTGTGTCTCTATTTCCCAGTACTGAGGTTACCAGACGTAGCCACTGCTCAATCTCGCTTTAACATGGGTATCCATGGAATATACACCATGGGATCCAAACTCAAGTTCTTGTACTCAACACCTGACTGAACTGAGGTGTCTCCCCAATCCCTGAAGCTTTCAATGCTCTCTTAGCCGTTACTGTTTCACACAGAGTTCCTTCTAAAGAAAACTTCTAGCCGGGCATGGTGGCACACGCCTTTAATCCCAGCACTCAGGAGGCAGAGGCAGGCGGATTTCTGAGTTCGAGGCCAGCCTGGTCTATAGAATGAGTTCCAGGACAGCCAGGGCTACACAGAGAAACCCTGTCTTGAAAAACAAACAAACAAACAAACAAACACAACAACAACAACAAAAAAGAAGAAGCCTTCTATAAGGGAAAGACAGTGTGCAAACTCCTCTTACAGCTTCACTGACCAAGTGGAAACACTGGAAACCGTCTCAAAAGAAAACACATAGCCTGGACACTGCAACCTTTCCATAGAAAGCATGCAGCATGAGGGAAACTAAAAATTAGGAAATGTTTCCAATTTAGCATGCAAAGAAAATCAAGACATGACAGTACTTGTGTTGCTATTACTGTATCTAAAAAGGATGCCATGGTCAGAAGGAAACAGCTAATGGTGACAACAGCTGACAGGGGTTGTCCTCACAGTAAGATTGCTCTTCTTCATTATGCAACAGCCTTTCCCCAATTATTAGCATCACAGGAGAGAGGGGGGAAGGCATTAGGGTTATTATTAAATATTAGCCAATCACACACAACACTCAATGCCCTATCGTGAGGCATCTTTTCAGTGAAAATCCAAATTAATTAAAGTCTGCAAAGTGATCTGAACTCTCACGGTGTGCACAGTACAATTTACCAATCAGAATCTCTTTTGATGTGTCACTTCATTAGGAAGGTGGGAACAAAACAGTATTAAATGATTCAAGGTGGTAGGGATGCTCGCTAAAGGGAGTGACAAAGTGTGGGTCCTGGACAACACACGTCCTGTACACACTTCAAGGCCAAGAAGCTCTGCCATGTAAGAAGCAGCCTGGTTCAGGAAAAGCCAGAAATTCAGACTGACTGTGAAATCACCTCATTTCTAAGTGTGGTAATAGGATTTTTCTCTTTTAAGGATTCTAAGGACAAACTAAACATCTGCAGACTGGATAATGATGCTGGCTGCCAAAAGAATACTCTATAAGTGCCCTAAGCCAGGAGATGTGTTGACCGTTGGAAGTCAAGTGGCCCTTAGAAGATTCCATCCAAGGGTGCAGAAGTATGTGGGATGAGGAGGTTGAGGAATCCTGACCAATGTTCACCTTGCCTGGAAACTAGCTAACATGCTGAACAGCTTGCTCTGGATTCAGCTGAGGCTCTGGGAAAGTCGTCCTTTCACAATGAGAATAATCAACTCTTCTTTTTCTTTCTTCAGGTTAACACAGCATATGCACATCAGCAGCCACAAAGAAGCTACCAGGAATTTCCACAGACTTGTTTTGGAAGCAGAAACTCCTAGTGACTACACAGCTAGGCATGGCTTTCACTGCGATTACTGTTGTGGTATGTCAACCATACCAGTCCTATCTATCACCTACCTCATTGCTCTCCTGTGGTTTTGGAAGAAGTAAGGAGTCTAAGCCAGAGCCTCTAGAACTCCCCATGATGCCCCTGTGCTGCTTTAAAAGACCTTTATACTACAAGTTCCCTCTGTGCAGAAGCAGCTGTTACCTGGCCACAAAACTGGCAGTCTTGTCGACGATGTTCCTGACCTCCGGGGGAGGGTAAATAATGCCGACCACTGGCTTGGAAGGGGTGGGATCCTCCTTTGACGATGCTTCTTCTTCAATTGGCTGTGAAAACAGAGAAAAGGTAGTAAGGGCTTCAAGTCCCCGGCTCGGATTAGGCTATCATAAACGCTCCATGATACTGACAGGAACGTCTGTCCTGTAGACTGCAGACTCTCTTGGGTTAGCATCCGAGGACGCAGTTAAAAACAAAACAGGGCAAGTTTCCTTAGCCATACTGTATTTACGCAGCCATTCCTAATCTAGGGGAAAGAATGATTTGCTTAGCTCTCCTCTTTTTGAATGGAGGCTTCGTGGTTCACATAAGACCCCAGAGGAAGCCGGGGGTGCAGGTCCGCATGCTGGTTTTGAAAAGTCCGGTTCTAGGGATATCTTTTTCGAGACCAGAAGGCAACTCAGCGCGCTGACTCCTGGGACTTGCAGTCCCTCCATGTCCTTCGGGGTGGCCTGAGCTTCCAGCAGCAGTGCCACAGCGCCCGCGCGGAGGGGAGGAACGAGGCCTCCAGCAGGCCTGCAGGCAGGGAGCGCGGGGCACGATACCTGTTTGGACTCAGTGGCTACTGGCGGCGGCGGGGGTACCGCCTGCACGGGTCCGGCCTGCATGACTGCGACGCTCAGGGCTGCCAGTCCACCTCGGTGGCGACAACCGGTGCGACGACAAGATTAAAGATCACCACACGAAGTATCCAACTCAATGACAAGATGGCGGCGACCCAGAGAGAGAAGCCGCGGGAGCACTTCCGGTCCCGCCCTCTCGCCGTTTCGCACTTCCAGCCCCGCCCCGCCTGCTCCGTGGCGCGGTACGCCGTTGCCAAGGCAGCGGCCTGGGCTCCCAACTTAGAGTTGCGAGGCATTCTCGGAGCCTCAGACGCTCTGGAGGAAGTTCTGTGAGCCAGACAGACACAGAGCTGAGGCTGCGACGCCGGAGACAGGTAAGCCATTCCACATCCTCTGACTCTGAACTTCCCTCCTGACTCTGGCCGGTTCCTCGCCCCCTCAGCGCCCCACCCCTCGCCCCTGTTTCTTTCCTGTTTGGCCTGGCATTTTGAAGATGCCATAGAGTCCCACTTACTACACCTTTAGCCCCATTTTTTGGTTCAGCACCACCTCCTCTGCATCCCTCCTTACAGAGTCCAGGACATGGTGCTAACACCTTTAATTCCAGGAGACAAAAAACGAAGCAGATCTGAGTTCAAGGCCAGCCTGGGACAGAGCAAGTTCTAGATGAAGAAAAGCATAATTCAGGCGTAGTGGTACATATCTTTAATCCCAAGAGACAAAGCCATGCAGATCTCTGAGTTCAAAGTCAATTTCCTGAGCAAGTTTCAGGATAGCCAAGCTTAGGCAGTGAGGGAGTTGAAAAACAGAAAGCTGGTAAGATAATAAAGGGGATCAGGTTCCAGCCACAGGAAGCAGAATTTGGCTGTGTGGCTCTGGCTTTAGAGTCTAGAGTAGAAGGGATTGCTGGGACAGTTGATGCTGGTTAGCTGGAGCTAAGAAATTAGTGATTAAGACGAGACCAGCATCACTGAGGTGAAATCTTCTGGGAAGTGTTTTCTGAGAGCACAAAGAAGCTGTGTTCCAGAGATAGCCATGGTTGTTGCTGCAGCTGTACTTGGCAGTGTGTAAGAGTTACCCAGGCAGTATTAGTTTGAAGGCATGAAGGTGTCATGAAGAGCAGCTGAGGCTTGGCACCGTGAGAGGCCAGGGAAGGCCATTGGTGAAGGTGCAGTTACAGTTACAGTTGATGGCCCAGGACTGAAGGGGTCATGCAAAGGAGTTGAGGCTTGCCCCATGAAGAGAGCCTATGAGAGGCTCTTGGTGAAGCCTAGTTGCAGTGGTAGACCCCAGTGTATTGGAGATGCCAGTACGATAAGATGATAACCAGGAACAGCAGCAGCAGTTGGCTGGAGTCAAGCAGAGCCTAGAGTGCTTCAGAGGGCAGAGCTGGAGAAGTGATGCCAGCCCTTTAGAGGATCCCCAAAAGATCATGTGTGGATCCCAGACATTGGAATAAAAGTTAGATTAAGAAGCTGTAAAGTTGAAGTTGCCTTGGAGACCCCAAGATGTTAGAGATGCCAGAGTCATGAGATACCTGCCAAGGAAAACTGCTAGCAGGGAGTGGGACCAGCCCAGGAGAATGAAGTCTGCTGCTGCTGACTGCCAGATCTGCCAACAGCAGTCGGCAAGGATGAAAGGAGCTGACGATCTGAAGAGCGCTTTGACATTGGATGTGGAGACATGGACTTTGGAGTTTGCCCAGCTGGTTTTCTGTCTTGCTTTGGTCCCAGTATTTTTGACTTTATATGGGATTACAGTTAAGAGACTGCTTGAATCTTAGAAGAGACTTTATTTATTTATTTTTATTTATATGAGTGCACTGTCTTCAGACACACCAGAAGAGGGCATTGGATCCCATTACAGATGGTTGTGAGCCACCACGTGGTTGCTGAGAATTGAACTCAGGACCTCTTGAAGAGCAGTCAGTGCTCTTAACCGCTGAGCCATCTCTCCAGCCCCTGGAATTTTTTTGAACATTGCTGAGGCTGCTATAGAGTATGGGAACCTTTGATGTTGGACTAAATGTATTTTGCATGATGCTGTGTTTAGGTATGGCCCCCATAGCCTCATATGTTTGAACAAGCCTATGGGGGCCAGGGAGTGGAATGTGGTGGTTTGTATATGCTTTGCCCAGGGAGTGGCACTATTAAGAGGTATGTGTGGCCTTGTTGGATGGAATAGGTGCTGCCTTGTTAGATTAGGTGTGCCACTGTGGGTATGGGCTTTATTACCCCTTCTAGCCCCTTGGAAGCCAGTCTTCTGCCAGCTGCCTTTGGAAAACGAAGTGGAACTCTAAGCTCCTCCAACCCACATCTGCCTAGACTCTGCCATGCTCCTCCCTTGATGATACTGGACTGAACCTCTGAACCTGTAAGCCAGCTCCAATTAAATATCATCCTTATAAGAGTTGCCTTGGTCACGTTTTCTCTTTACAGCAGTAAAGCATTAAGTAAGACAGTCAGAGACTGGAAATCGCCATGTAGGTGGTTTTAGAGTTTCAAAATGTTTTCTTAGTGGTGACTGAATCTCAGTGGGCAGGCTGGCATGGACTGCAGATGTGGCAGCAGTTGCTTGAGAAAGGGGGACTTGAGGTTTGAACAGAGAGAAGGAAAGGTTCCTACCCTTCTTTGGGAATCAGGAAACATCAGGTAACATTATTAGCTGCTGCCCCTCTCATATCAAGCCGGTTCCATTAGAGCCAGCGCCTGTGGGGTCCCAGAGCAAGTCCATGTCATAGGCTCTTTCACTTTCCACACTATGCATCTGCCTGTGCATACTGCAGCATACTCTCTGTTTTTAAAGGAATCAATAGACAGTAACCTTGAATATTCTGTGTGTGCTCATGTTTCTGGTGCTGACGATTAACCCAAGGCTTTATACGTCAAGCAAGTGCTCTACTGCCAATCCATAATTTCTGCTTACTTTTGAATATTCTTGATGTTTTGACCCAGACTGTCATGGGATTTGGTATCCAAGGTGGCCCAGGAAACAGATCAATACTTTTGGCTCAGGAATTTAAAGTGCTTTGCCTCCTGAATCTGCTTCTCCCCAGACTGGGGTTTCTTGCTTGCTTTCTTTCCTTCATGGCCTTTCCAGGATGTTTCCTTTCATTGTTGCTCTCCCCATTGTCCCCACTTCATTCCTTGGGGACATAATCTCCTGGGCTGCACTATCTCTCCAGAGGCAGTTGCCAAGCCAACGCATGGGAGATATGAGTTCAGTGTGTTTGTTTGGATGTGAGTGTTATTCCTTGTAGGGAAACTCAGATGTACTTAGTGTTCCTGAAGGATCTCTCTCCCCTCCTCCACAGTTTCACATATAGCCCAGGCTGCCCTTGAACTTGCACTCCTCCTGCCTTAGCCTCCTAAGTGCTAGGATTGCAGGCCTGTGTCACCATGCCCTGCCTGACCCTAGCAGGTAGCAGATGTTCCATCTTATTGTTGATGAACACAAAGCATTTGAGCCTCTTGCTGTACTTTAACCACTAGCCAGTCCCAAGTGGCCTTCAAGGATTTGAAATAGGGCCAGGTGTGGTAGTAAACACCTTTAATCCCAGCACTTGACAGGCAGAGACCGTGGATCTCTGAGTTTGAGGCCAGCCTGGTCTACATAGTGAGTTACAGGACAGCCAGGACTATGTAGAGAGACATTGTTTCAAATCACCAAAAAAATAGTTATAAATTTCATATTTCA
Organism: Mus musculus; assembly: GCF_000001635.26. NCBI lineage: Eukaryota > Metazoa > Chordata > Mammalia > Rodentia > Muridae > Mus > Mus musculus. Next base: position 4,156,836 of record NC_000077.6, on the reverse strand, counting down.
TAATTGAAATAGTCTCTGGTGCAAATTGATATGAACCATGAGGTTCAAATAAACACTTGACTTGGTGGTTTAATAAATATTAAAGAAAACGTGAAAGGGCTGGGAGGTCTAGCTCAGTAAGCACAGTGTTTACCCAGCATGCACAAGCCCGAGTTCAGACACCAGCATCTGCAGGATATGGTGGTGCACACCTATAATTAATTGCAGCACTTGGGAAGTACAGGCATAAGGATTGGAACTTGAAAGTCTTGGAAGTCATCCTCCTCAAGGTCCAGGCCAGCCAAGCAGACTGCTGTTTTGATTTTGGTTTTGTGAGACAGGATTTCTCTGTTTGAAACTCACATTGTAAACCAGGCTGGCCTTGAACTAGCTAGAATTGAAGGCATGGGCCATCATGCTCACCACCAAACTGTCTTTTTAAAAAAGCCAGGCTGGACAGAGAACTCAGCAGTTAAGAGCATGGATTGCTAATTCAGACAGCCAAACCTGAGTTCAATTCTGAGCACTTGTGTCAGGTGGCTGAGCTGCCTGTAACATCAGCTCTGGGGGATCCAGCCTGTAAGACTCCATGGGCACTCACAAACAACATACAAATAAGTAAATAAATATAAATAAAATTAATTAATTAAAAAATGACTAGCTAGGCATAGTGATACACACCTTTAATCCGAGCACTCGGGAGGCAAAGGCAGGTGGATCTCTATGAGTTCAAGTTCAGCTTGGTCTATGTAGTGAGTTCCAGGCCAGCCAGAACTTCATAGTGAGACCCTGTCTCAAAAATTAAAACATAATGTATGAAAATATTAATTTCATACTGAGTTCATGTTGAAGTAATATTTTTAGTAATTTGTGCTAAATAAATTAAAGTCCCTTTCTAGTGTTTTTCTTTTTTTAAACAAAATCCTTTTGAAAAAGACTTATTTATACTAGTATGTGTGGGTGTTTTGCCAGCAGGCATGTCTGGCGACCACATGTGTACAGTGCCTGCAAAGATAAAACGGCGTCACATTGTCTGGAACCAGAGTCACAGATAAATGGTTGAGGGTGCTGAGACCTAACCTGAACCCTCTACAAGAGGGCCGTCTCTCCAGCAGCTTCCTTTATACTCCTTCTGATGATGTGGCTTAGGTGAGGGAAAGTAGTATTTTAACTTACTCATCTTCACGACTGAGAACCTTAAAACTAATAAGACATCTAGTCAGAGAAAAGAAAGGAAAAGAAAAGGGAAGAAAATAAAAGAAAGAGAAGAGAAAGGCAGGACTGGATCCACACATCTTTAATCCCAGCATTTGGAAGAGGCAGGTGGATTTCTAAGTTGGAGGCCAGCCTGATCTATATGTCCATAGTGAGTCAGTCTCTCTCTCTCTCTCTCTCTCTCTCTCTCTCTCTCTCTGGTCTATATGTCCATAGTGAGTCTCTCTCTCTCTCTCTCTCACACACACAAAACACACATAAACATAGAGAGAGACAGACAGACAGACAGACAGACAGAAAAGCATAAAAATGTATTTTGCTGTAAGGACTGAAAGCTGCCTCAGGTTACTGGCTGCTCTTGCAGAGGACACAGGTTTAGTTCCCAGCACCTACATGTGGCTTATAACCACGGGCAACTCTAGAGGATCCACAGTCCTATTCTGACCTCACAGGCACCAGGGATGCACATGCAGGCAAAGCCTTCAGAAATGTAACATAGAATAACAAAGACATTTCAAATGCTTTGTCTTAGTTACTGTTTTATTGGTATGAAGAGACACCATGACCAAGGCAGCTTATGGAAGGATGCATTTATGCATTTACGGAAGGCTAGCTTACAGCTCCTGCAGATGAATCCATGATTATCATGGAGGCAGGCAGGCAGGGTGCTGGAGCAGTGTCTGAGAAAGATGCAGGCAGAGAGATAGAGACTGGGCCTTTTGAAACCTCAAAGCCTACCCCCAATGACACACCTCCTCCAACAAGGCCACACCTCCTAATCCTATCCAAACAGTTCCACTAACTGGGAACCAAACATATGGGCCTGTAGGGACCATTTTCATCCAGACTATCACATTCTGCCAGGCGTGGTGGCGCATACCTTTAATCCCAGCACTTCGGGAGGCAGAGGCAGGTGGATTTCTGAGTTCAAAGCTAGCCTAGTCTACAAAGTGAGTTCCAGGACAGCCAGGGCTATACAGAGAAACCCTGTCTCGAAAAACAAAAACAAAGAACAAAAAACAAACTATCACATTCTTTAAAATATATTAATTAATTAATTAAAAATTAAATACATTTTCATGTTTTGGAGCTTTCAGAAGCAAAGACCCCAAAGACACAAGGAAATCTTTGTATTTTTTTTTTTTTAAAGATTTATTTATTTATTTATTTATTTATTATATGTAAGTACACTGTAGCTGTCCTCAGACACTCCAGAAGAGGGAGTCAGCTCTCGTTACGGATGGTTGTGAGCCACCATGTGGTTGCTGGGATTTGAACTCCTGACCTTCGGAAGAGCAGTCGGGTGCTCTTACCCACTGAGCCATCTCACCAGCCCCAAATCTTTGTATTTTTATGAACAGCCATTCAAAATAAAATAATTGGAAGATAAAGTCTATGCTCTAACAGTAATGCAGAGGGGAAGCTTAGGGCATCTCTTCTTGTTGCCTCAAAGAGGAAAGATTCATTTTGGCTCTCTAGCTCAGAGACTTAAGTTCCCCCTTGACTCTGGGCTGGTGGTGAGATGGCAGGAGCAAGTGGAGGGGGAGGCTCTTTACCTGCTATAGACAGGAGGTCCAGGGCAAGCCATGGCCCCCAGGGACACACTTCTGGTGACCTACTTCTTCCCCATCTTCTACTTTCTACTACCTCCCAGAAATGCCATCATGTTATGCATCTATGGACCTAATAAATACGTCAAAACCTTCCATATCAGTCACCTCCCCAAAGCTCACCATCGGGTAACCAAGCCACCAGTAGATAAGCCTGTGCCAGACAAGCCACACACCAAAATAGACCTGCTCAATTTTATTCCTTTTAAAAACTTCACCTGTTTACTAATATAAACGTGTTCATGTGTGCGTGTCCACATGTGTAACCGTGCTTGTGTGGCGGTCAGAGGACTGCTTTTATGAATCGATGTTCTCCTTGTCTCATTGGATGAGCTCTGCAGGTCACACTCAGGTTGCCAGTGTTTCACCTGCCTCACCATCTTACTGGCTCCAGGTTTGGTTGTTTTTCTTCTCCTGTGCTATTCCTTACCACCTAGCTTTTCCAGAGGATGCTTATCACATGAAGGGACGGAGGGAGGGCCGTCAGAGTGCCTGCTTTACGGCATTTCAGGGAAGGGAGAGGAAGAGGGGGATGGGAAAGTATCCTTGTGCTTCTGCTGTTTTCTTAGTTTTCAAGGCGCCATTCATTGTGCTATAGGGATTTTTTGGTTTGGTTTGGTTTGGTTTGGTTGTGTGTGTGTGTGTGTGTGTGTGTGTGTGTTTGGACACGGCTGCTCTAGAAGCAACATGGCCTAAGGATGGAAGAAAGATGTTAGACTATAAATTCCTCCTTGCCTGAGTGGCTTCTCTGGACTCAAGTGTTGGCCTGTCTGTATATAAAAGGGGCAGCTTTGGGGAGGGGCAGCACCCACTGAAGCTGCCCACTCTGGACGGGCTGAAGGCGGCGTGCTCCCCACTCTTTCCCTCACCCCTTCCTCTCACCTGGGGCAGCTCTTCTTCCAGCATATGGCTCCCATCCTTCAAGGATGCCTTCTTAACTGAGTCCTCACTCACTCTCCTGTATATCCATTCCCAGGGATGGGAGGGCCGCTTGCGGCCGGCCCTGAATCAGGAAGCCAGGAGCCAGAAAGCCAGGCACCTGCATGAATCCCAGGCCTCCCAGCCTAGTCCAAAAGCTGGACATAGTCAGCCACTCCAGCTTCATGGGCAAACATCTGTGAGAGGTAAGGGCAGAAGGAGTCATCTGGGAAACCCAGAGTTGGCTACAGACCACCCTGGGTATCTCTTGAGTTTCCCAGTACCTTTGGGCCCAGGCTGGTCCTCAAGTCTCAGACTTGGTGATCAGGTCATGTAGTAATGAGCTCAAAGGGCACAGTGCATGTGCTCACTGGGGTGGTGGATAGTGGGGTTCTAGCATCCCCTGTCATGCTGAAGCTGTGATGTGTTTTGGCTGTGTCTACTGCCATGACTCCTGATGCAAACCTGACATGGGATGAAGAAAATACAGACACAGAGAAAAGCTAAGATTGGGATAGAGAAACTACAGCATCCCAGACGGATAGTGTGTTTATTAGTGATGAACAGGGAGGGAGGGTTATTGCTGAACAAGGAGGCAGGGTTACAATAGATAAACAAGGAGCACAGTTGTGGGGCTGTAGCTGTATCAAGGAGACAGGTTAAGCTAATCTTGGTAGACACAGTCTCTGAAGGTGTTCAGTCTTCAGGCTGTGACCAGCCAGCTATGTTGAAGCAGCAGGGAGCAGGGAGAAAGCGGTTGTGGACATGCACTGTCAACACTTGAACTCAGTACCTCAGGGATAGCTTGCCATTCCCTCGGGGTCTGAGGCGCTGCAGTCCTTGATATTGCTGTCCTCATATCAGTAGCATACATCTATCCAGGACTTCACTCATTCAGGGCTTCCTCTATTCTCTATAGGTAGGAGATCCATCCCTGCTCCCATATAGCAAGGCAGGCCTGGGGCAAGCAGGTTCTCTGGAGGTAGGGTAGTCACAGGGAGGAGTTGGTGAAAGGGAGGCTGGCCAAGACATCCAGAACCAAGTTCTAAAAGGCTGATCACTCAGGGTTTCTCCCTAAATTCAGAGGTAGATGTGGAACATGTAGGCAGGATGGGGGTTTTATAAGGCTCTCCTGGCAGTAGCCACACCACTTTGGCTGGCCATGGCTCCTCTCTCAACCCCAGGAGCTGTGGGGATGGCACACCTGCTAGGCAGCCAGGCTTGTATGGACAGCCTGCGCAAGGACCTCACCGACCTGCAGGGCACCATTGTGGATGTGTTCTCTCGTGCTGGGCCTGTGCGCTTCCCCTCCTGGAAGTTCCCTGATCGTGTGGCCTGCGACCTTGACATGGTGGCCCTTCTGGAGCACTATGACCATGTGCCAGGTGACCCTGAGTTCACACAGTTGTCCCATGCCGTGCTGCTGGAGCTGGTCATTGACAGGTGAGGCCTGGACCAAACCTGGACATTGAGAGATGTACTGTGTTGTGCCTCCCTGTCCTGTCTGCCTCAGAGTGTTTGTCCTTATCCCCACTCTCCCCTCTGCTCTTACTTCCCACAATACTACAACTCTGCCTGCTTTCACCTCAGGTTTCTGTGTGTCGGGAACACTACTGCATAGCATTTTCATCCCAGGCTCTGGCATCTTGTGAGCCGTCTTCTCTCTCTGCATCGCAAGACCAAAAACGGGAGGTGTCTTTCCCATCCCCAGCCCTGCTAGAAAAAGGCCAGTTTCTTCCCTGTCACCCCACCATCTCTACATTGTCACTAAAGTTTCCTTGTGAGGACCACAACCAAGGCTCCTGGCACTGAAAACCTGCCCATGCTAATAAAGCAGGAGGGGACCAGTGGGCATCCCAAGTGTTGCAGGGTGACCTTCTTGGAGACAGAAGGCAGGGTAGTCCTGTAATGCCTGGAGGCACTCTGGATATGAAAGCACCCTCTACAGGGCTGCTGGATGAGCACAGAACACATCCTCTCCCCTGGCTTGGCATTGTGCTGTTGCTCCTCCAGGCCTGCCTGGCTCTGGCAGGGCACCCCTTCACCCACCAAGGCCCTGACCACCCATTTTCTGTAAAAGGTGCTGCTGACATACCTCCCCCGCTGAGCTCTGCCTCCTTCTGAGTTAGTACTAGCTTCCTCTGTGTATAAGTGATTCCTGTGTCTAAAAGGAACTTCTGCCAGAGGCCACTGAATCTAAGCTCACTCTGGGAACCCAAGAGCAAAGGCCGTGGCCTCTGTCCAGCAGTGTGGCATTTCGAGATGCTCAGGACATATCAATGGTGGGCCCCTGGCTAAGGGTACATCGATCATAGCATCTCCCACCATAGGCCGCTCTCAGAGAACACAGACTGTTCCCAATGTTGTCCCGATGACCCAGAGGTCGGACCTGGAGGCAGTGGGTACTTCCTCTCAAGGCCTCAGGGTTGGAATGCCACACCCCCTGCTCCAACCCCTTACCATCCAGGTGTGTGTCACAAACATACAGTTCTGCCTTTAAGGTAAGTCTTAGCCATGAAAATGTATACTTTCTAACACCTGTGTCCCCTAACACTAGTACTTACTCGAAACTTGAGCTTAGCATAAAGAGACCTAGCTGTCCTCACCCCAAGTCTCAATTGTCACAAGACTGCTAAGCCTGAAGGAGCTGCCTCTGACTGGAACCAGGAAACCATGCACATGCCCTGCCCTGCCCTGCCCAGCTGGCCTGGGGACACTGGGATTCGCTTGCAGTTTCTTTCTGTCATCTGTAAAGGAAGGCAGCTACTCACCTAGAGCTTTCCAAGCCAGGCCGCCTTTCCTCAGCTCCTTGCTCAACCAGGGAACCACATGACAGAAGCTACAGGGGGCACCTGATGGGAAGTGGGCCCTGGGTTGAACATGAAGCTGGCATGGATTCTCTTTAGGTTCTTGATGTCCAGGCCAATCCCCGAGAACTCAAAGGCCCTGGTATATGAAGACTGTATTAGTACCAACCTTGGCCCCAGCCCACCCTAGCAATTCTGCCCACAGGCTCCTGCTGCTGCTTCAGAGTTGTGCCAGCTACTTGGAAAACCTCAGTGTGGAGCAGATGATGCCTCCTGCCCGGGCTGCAGGGCCATGCATGTCCGTGGGACTTACAGTACGGCGCTTCTGGAGCAACCTGCTTAGGCTGGGCCTGCTCTACCAGCAGGCAGTCCCCCAGGTGGGTCATCCCGGCCCTAACTGTGGGTGCCCTCACATACTGTTACAATTCTAGCTTCTTACCACACCACTGCATGTACCTCATCCTTTGCCGCCTCCCCACTGCCCATGTCTCCCATTCGAGGCCCGCTGGCTTTGCAGTCAAGAAAGCAGGCCTTGGGAGTCATGTCTAGGTTTCAGGGTTTGCCATTTATGCAGTGAGACTTTAGAAAATGCCTTCCCAGTCTGAACCTCAGTGTGTTTATCTGTGCGTTGTTTGTTTGGTTGGTTGGTTTTTGGTTTTTGGTTTTTTGTTTGGTTTGGTTTGGTTTTTTGAGGCAGGGTTTCTCTGTGTATCTCTGGCTGTCCTGGAACTCACTCTGTAGACCAGGCTGGCCTTGAACTCAGAAATCCGCCTGCCTCTGCCTCCCAAGTGCTGGGATTAAAGGCATGCACCACCACCGCCTGCATCTGTGGGTTTTTTATGAGCCTGATTTGTTAACAGGGTATCAAGTCTCTCAGTCAGCCCGTGAGAAAGCATACTGTCACTGCAAGGGGGAGGAGCCTGATACAGAGAGGTTAGGGTGGCATGAGACCAGGAAGAACCCAGCAGCCATTGCTGTGACTGATACCGGTACAGCTAACCGGTACCCTCTCAGTTCCCTGCATATGTAACCAGGTAAAGCCTAGGGTGCGAGCAGAGAGAGCAGAAGAGAAGAGGCCAGGCCTTGGTTGCGTTTGAGAGAAAAAGAAGGTTCTCTGTGATTTATGCAAGTTTACTTAACACCTGAAGATCTAAGCATTGGGCAAGGCTGTCACTCCATGCCTATCTCTCTCATCTGCCTTCCCTTTCTTTTCTTGACCCCAGAAAAGAGCAAACCAAGGGGAGATTTCTATCACCAAGCCCACAGCTAAGGGTGAACCAGCCAGGAGCCCGGAATGTATGACTGCCAAGTTCATCAAGCCCCCTTCCCCGGTGCCAGGCTTGCCTTTGATCTGCCAAGGGTTGCAGAGCATCCCTGTCAGAGTCTCCCTGCGGAGCCCAGGTGGAACCTCTGAGAAAACTAAGAGCGTCTACTCCCAGACCGTCGAGACAGCCTTGGTGCCCTGTGATGCTTGCACCAGTGTCCAGGGCAGCTTGTGGGAGGTGGGCAAGGTTGTTATCAGCCTGTGTCAGAGCCAAAACTTGCCTTCATCCTTGGGCCAGTTCCAGAAGTTGGTGAAGGACAGCCTGGGGCTTAAACCACTGCCAGCTGCCACCGTGGGCCACTGGGCAGCAGAGCAGAGCAAAGACCTGACTCGTCTCAATAAACATGTGGGGGCCCTCACCCAGCTTGTTGGGCCCCTCAGGGCTCAGCTGGAAGACGCTGAGGGGCAGAAGGATGGGCTGAGGAAGCAGGTGAGCAAGCTGGAGCAGGCCCTGCAGCAGGAGCAAGGGCAGCGGCAGCGGCAGACAGAGGAGGCTGAGCGGACCCTGGCCAAGTGCGAGCATGACAGGCATCAGCTGCTCACAGGTCTACTCCCAGAGGCCAGACACTGGCATGACCTTAAGATGACCATCCCTCCTCCCTGTCAGAGACCAGGCTTTGAGTACCAGCAATCTGCATGGAAAAAACCCAGGCTAGGGAATGGCCAGAAGTCCCTGGACAGGAAGGCAGCAGGAAGGGTGTAGACATCCAGCTGGTGACACTGGGCCACTGGGGCTCTGTCCTCTTAGGGACTAACTCCTGGAGCCCAGCTGCAGACATGCCCCATCAGAAGGGGAGAGGGCTGGGTTGTTACTCTAACTTCACTCCAGGTGGTCATTCCTAACCCTACCCCAACACCCGGCCTTAACAGAGCAGCCTCTTAGCTTTGGCAAAAGCTCTTGGGCAAAAGGAAGGTATTGGGACCCACTGTTGCTGGCTGAAGGCTTAGGGCAAGAAGTCACTGTCATTTCTTAGTCTCACCATTATATCTGTGGAGAGTGCTGGGTCCAGAGAGCCACAGGTAATGCAGCAAGCTTCCTGTGGAGTGTGTAAGACCCAAGGCCCCCTAGAATTACCCCAGGTCTCCCTTGACAATGCAAGTAGCCCCTGCACACTAGATGGTTGCCTTCACCATGTAGGCTGCACTGGGCTTAAAGGCCATGGGCCCAAGTAATCCTCTTAAAGGCCTCTCTCTTGGCTGCTATAGAAACATGTGACCTAAAGACAAAGGTGGCCGTTTTGGAGGGAGACCTGAAGCAGCAGCAGAAGTCCATACAGGCCATGGGTAAGAAGCCCCTTTGTGGGACCCCCATTCACATCTCCAACTCACCGTATAGCCAGGCATGTACCTCCGCTTCCATTGCAAGCCTTTAGAGCAGAGAGAATAGGAACCACAAGCGGAAGGTTCTTACTTTCTATGCTTTGATGATGGTCCCAACTGGAGTCACAATATCAGTGCGCAGAGAGTGCCTTCTGTATTCCATTCCCACCCCATGGTTTCCTGAGCTCCATGTTGTGATCTGGGCTTCAGATCTGTGATGTGACCTCCCCTTAGTCCCAGTGAGAGGTGTTTTAGAGACTCCCACCCAGGGCTCCCTTTTGTATCTGCTCCCTCAATCCTGCAGAGGCCAAGGCTCAGCAGCTGGAGGAGGAAGGGGAGCGTAGGGCAGCAGCTGAGAGGCAGGTGCAGCAGCTGGAGGAGCAAGTGCAGCTGCTGGCGGGGCGGCTGGACGGGGCTAGCCAGCAGATCCGCTGGGCCAGCACGGAGCTGGACAAGGAGAAGGCCCGCGTCGACAGCATGGTCCGTCATCAGGAGGTGAGGCTTACAGTCTGGACATTGGGCTTCAGGCTTTGCAGCCCTCTTATCCTTACTCCCTGCTGTAACAGAAGGAAGTAGATACTTCTGTTGTCTCCCAGTTTGTAAATGGAGAAACTGAGCCCCAGGCCACTGAGAGGCAGAGCCAGGACTTTATATTTAATAGGTGCCAGGGTACAGGCAGATGTGACACTGGAGACTTAAGGAAGAGAGTGGGAACTGTATGATTGGAAAGAAGTTGGGTCATCCACTGCCTTCTAGACAGTGTGTCCTGGACTTATCCCAACGGGCATACATCTACCTGCTGCATGTTAACAACTGCGTGCTGGTCTCTTGTATCCAAGCATAGCACAGAAGGTTGTAGACACCACATTGTAGCCCCCTTAGTCCAACGAGGCTAGTTTGGCTGCAGGGTCCTTACCTCCGCCCTGCATATCCATCCCTATTTAGTCCCTGCAGGCCAAGCAGAGGACTTTGCTACAGCAGCTGGACTGTCTGGACCAGGAGCGGGAAGAGCTGCGGGGAAGTCTGGATGAGGCTGAGGCCCAGCGGTCTGAGTTGGAGGAGCAGCTGCAGAGCCTCCAGAGCGATAGGGAGCAGGAACAGTGCCAGCTACAGGCCCAGCAGGTGCAGTGGGGTAGGGTGAGAAGGCAATCCTCACCTCTGAGGAGCCTCTAGCATTGTTGATGGTTTTTTTTTTGTGTGTGTGCCTTTTCTGTGTCCCCAAGGGAACTTAAAGCCAGGTCTGAGCTTTTCTTTGCCCCAGGAACTGCTGCAGAGCCTGCAGCAGGAGAAACAGGACCTGGAACAGGTGACTACAGACCTGCAGCTGACCATCTCTGAGCTACGGCAGCAGCTGGAGGAGCTGAAGGAACGGGAGCGGCTGCTGGTGGCCTTCCCAGACCTGCACCAGCCAGAGGAGGCCCAGATCCAAAGTAGGGGCCTGGGGTACTGCTAAGGGCAGGGTGGGGCCCGTTTGGGCATGGAGCTTGCCTGGATGTGACTGGGTTTGCTGCTGTTCTCACTCTCAGCCAGAGGAGATGGGGGTGGGGGCAGGAGGGCAAGCCTGAGCCGTGTGGCTCTAGAGCCACCAGCACTTCATCTGTTGCTCACCTCTCTGGAGCCGATGCAGGGCACAGGCCTGTCTTCCTTCAGCACATGCTCTGCCCACATGCCAGGCTTTCTCAACTTCCAGAGTTCCTTTCCTACTGTCATATACCATGGGACCATTTTTAGTGACACAGGCCCAACTGTCCAGTATCCTGGACCCTATGGTCAGGATCACTGGGCACCTACACTGTCACAGGATCCTGTCAGGTGATTTCGGTTCTCCTGCCAGCATTTCTAGAGTTCTAAGGCCCTAGGTTGGATGGATCCTCCCCAGAGCTGTCAGGAGGTCCAGTGTTGCTAAGCTGGTCAGTGAGAAGTCACTGCTGAACGCTTAGTGCCAGCCCGTCTGCTGCCCACAACTGCCTCTGAGGTTGGCCCAGACCCTCTTCTTTTAAAATTAAAAACCTTTTTGTACATTTACATTGTATGTGTGTACCTGCCACCTCAGGAGTGTGGTCAGAAGACAAACATGGAAGTTGGTTTTCTCCTTTTGCCACATGGGTCTAAGTGTCCAGGAAGTAAGCTCAGGTGGCTTGGTGGCAAACATCTTTCTTTAGCTGCTAAGCTATCTCCCCAGCCCTACAAATTTTTTTTTAAATCATTTTTTTTTTTTTTGCGTATGGATGTTTTGGGTACATATATACATATGTATATATACATATATCTATGTCTGTGTACTGTGTTGGTGCCTGGTGCCTTAAGGCCAGAAGATAGGGTAGATCCTCTGGAGCTGGAGTTGTGAGCTGCCATGTGGGTGCTGGAAATTAAATCCTGGTTCTTTGGAAGTGCTCTTAAGCACTGAGGCATCTCTCCAGCCGACACCTTTTTTATGAACTAGAAAGCTGAGATCTAGTATGGGCAACAGCTTGCTTGAATTTGTAGAGCTGGATGCTTTTCATTTGCCCACTGGCCACAGTGTAAGGAAGACCATACATGGCGACTTCCTGTGACCCAGTAGTACCATTGCCAGGCCAAAGACAAGTGGCCTTGAATAAAATCCATTCTATTTTTTTAAAAGATTTATTCATGTATTTTATGTATATAAGTGCTCTGTCTACATGTATGCCTACACACCAGAGGAGGCTATCAGATCCCATTACAGATGGTTGTGAGCCACAATGCTTGCTGGGAATTGAACTTAGGACCTTTGGAAGAGCAGCCAGGGCTCATAACCACTGCGCCATCTCTCTAGTCCCAAGACCCACTGTTTTATTCAACATCCAAACCTGCAAGTTCTAGGCCTTCCCTGGCTCTCGCTGTCACAGCAGGTTGGCATCAGGGTGGGGTAAAAGCCTGGACAGGATAAGTGCTGGATGCCTGGGGTGCTATCCCTCTCCACCCTCGGAGGCCCTGTCCAACTGGACACAGAGGCAGACTCTGTGAGGTGGGGCTCAAATCTGTCTCTGCAGGCTCTAGCAATGTCACGCAGGACATGGAGAGGCAAGTGCAAGCCAATGCTATCCGTATCCAGGTCCTACAGGAGGAGAACAAGCGGCTCCAGTCGATGCTGACCAAAATCCGAGAGGTGGCCCAGCAGGGAGGCCTCAAGGTGAACCTTTGAAGGGCTTGGGTATTTTATTTGGAAAGGGTTCCCACCAGGCAGGATTTGAGATTGTGTCGTGAGAGCCACTTCATGACATGTGGCTTTAGGCCACAGTTAAAAAAGGATTTCCATATGTCAGAAAGTATGAGACTATGAAAGACCAAGCCTTCTAGCTCACAATCCCACTACAGCCCCTCATGAGTTTACTTCAAGAGTCAGTATATATTGCCTGCCCCAGAGTTTGCAGCTGAGGGTGGCCCTTGGGTGGCTTCCCAAGCCCTGTCTGTTAGTGAAGAGGACTTGTGGGTTTAGCTTGGGATTCTGCCTCTCTATCTACCTTATGGCATTCTATAGTGTAGGGAGGGACTCCTGCGCCCTTCTGTACTTTGCCTTCTTTGCAGATGGTCCCGCAGGGCCAGCTCTGGTCCCCTCCCTACAAGGGCATCCAGGGAGCAACCCCTCCAGCCCAGGCCCAGAGTGCATTCTCAGGGTGAGTAAGGCTTTCCTTGAGGCCAGGCGGATAAGTCATAAGTGCTATGGTGCCTTTGATCACAGGGTTGCTGTTCCTTTCTTCCCTTAGGTTGACAGGCAGACGGCAGTCTCCTGGCAGCAGGACAAGCAGCACAGGCAGGACCCATCCTGGCGGGCTCCGTACATCCCCGTCTCGGCAGCCCGGCGGCTTGCCCAGCAAGTTCTCTTTGGGGGATGGAAGTCATTCAGCATCCTGCACCCAGAATCCCATAAGGGCCTTGGCCAGGCTGAGGAGAAAGCTTTCACCGAACCGTCAGGCTGGTTCTACATACCAGCCCCAGGAGCGGCCCACGTAACCCGCAGCAGGGGTAGGGCTGGAGGGCAGGTGGCTAGCAGTCCCCCATGGAATAAAAGCCCCAGCCATCTGCCCACTGCGATCTTGGCCTCAGTGTGGCTGAGCTGGAGGAACAGACCTCCCCTTCTTGTTGGGTAAGGTCCTCCGTGATCCCACCATGTTGGTTGCTGGCCAATGGTAGCCTCGCGTGAGTTGGGAGCTTCCTGTCTGTGTCTGGCAGGCGCTGTGGGAGGACCACATTGAGAGGCAGCATCTGAGCCAAGTGAAGCCCAGCCTTTGTGTCCCATAGAAACGGCTGAGGGGTAACTCCACATCCATTGGCCAGCACTCGGGGTAGGGCTTGGGGTATGAGGACACATCTGAAACAACGAGCTAGGCTAGGAGCTGGACCTCTGGTTCAGCAAGGCAGGCAGAGAGCAGTGTTGCCTTTGCCTTCCACCTGGGCTCTACATCTGATACAGGACCAAAGGGCACCAGGCAGCTCACCGGGAGCTTGTTCCTCTAGGAACAACTGGGAAGTCCCTCTTAAGTCCTAGAAGTCAGAGCCCCACCAAATCATTGGAGGACAGTCCAGGCCTTTGGATACCTTAGCCAGCCGTGGGGCTCACCCAGTTACAGGATGACACAAGATGGAGCAAGGATGCTACCAGCCACACCATGCACACAGTGGTCATTCTTCTAAGCAAGCCACTAGCCTACCTTGAGTTGTGTTGTTTGTGATGGACAGGCTCTAAATTTTTACTGAGGATTTCTCAGGGCACACTCACCTAGTGTGGGTGGCATTATTTATTGTGTAGGTTTGAGTGCCTAAGTCAATAGTGAAGGTTTCCCAACCTGCTTCTTTTTTGGAGAGGGGTGTATTTCAAGACAGCACTTCTCTGTGCAGCCCTGGCTGTCCTAGAGCTCTGTAGACCAGGCTGGCCTTGAACTCACAGAGATCTACCTGCCTCTGCCTCCCAAGTGCTGGGATTAAAGGTGTGCGCCACTACTGCTGGCCCAACTCTGCTTCTTAACAGCCCAAGGGTTCTGGGGGAGACTGGAGGCTCTGAGCCACTCTACCTGGGGAGAGCCAGCTTTGGGCACAGCTCCCCGAGAGAGGCCCTGTGACTGCTGAAGATCCCATGCCTCTGCTGAGTCAGCATCTACTTACTCACTCTCGCTTGTGCCAGGCAGTAGGCCAGATCCTTCTCATTTAGGTGACACATACCCTAGGGAGGCTGAAACAGGAAGACTGAGAGCTTGAGGCTAGCCTATGCCATATAGCAAGGACCTAACTCAGACAACACATGGACAGGCATAAAACGATAGGAAACAATCAAAAAAGTCCAGAAGTCCATCTATTTGATCAGGCCCTTTGCTCAGGGTGCTCAGAGGGGGAAACTAAGGTATCACTCAGGATGGCTCCTTTAGATGGCTCTGGGCAAGAGTCCTCTTACAAGCTCCTGGCTGTGACAGAGCTTTAGGCTTAGGCTTAGGCTGTGGGGTTGGAGCCTTGCTGCTTCAAGGAGCCTTCCTTGCCTGGCTTCTTATTGGTACCACCCATCTTCAAGAAGGCAGCAGAGGTGGGCATGGTAGCACTTTAATCCTGGCACTCAGGAGGCAGAAGCAGGAGTCTCTCTTTGAGTTTGAGGCTAGGCTGGTATACAGAGAAAGCTCCAGGACAGCCAGAGCCACTTACAAACCCTGTCTCAAAAAGAAAAAGAGAAAGAAATGGAGGGTGTGCAGCAGACAATGTGTGTCCTGTATGGGATGCCCCAAGGTCCTCTACTTCCTCCTGCTTTCCGTGGGCTTGTGTGTTGGTCAGATGCTTTCCTCATTTTTATTGTTAGTGTTTAGTGTTGGGAACTGAATTCAGGCCCTTGTGCATTCTAGGCAAGTGCTCTACCAGCTCCCCATGCCCCAGTCCTTGCCTCTCTCATCTGAAGGTCACTTTACATAACCTGTTCACAGGGGCTAAAATGTCTTAGAGTCAATATTTTAAAGATTATGCAAGGTATGTTTGTGCAGCCCAGGAGTGCAAGGCCTTGAGGAATTTAAGAATTCTACCTGTTCCCAGCAAGAGAAACCAAGGTGACTGGTATTTTGTTTGTTTTTCTTTTTGAGAGTAGCCCAGGCTGACTTCAAACTCCCTGTGCAGCCAAGGATGATCAGGAGTTCATGATCCTCTGGTTTCCCTTCCCAGAGGACAAAGAACAAGGGGATTGCAGGGACTGCCCAGCAGCCTTGAACTTTTTGTTTTGTGATGTTATATTGAGACAGGGTCTCTCTGTATAGTGCTGGCTGTCCCGGAACTCGCTATGTAGACCAGGTTGGCCTTGAACTCACAGAGGTCTGCCTGCTTCTGCCTTACCAGTGCTAGGATTAAAGGGGTGCACTGCTATGCCCAGCTGGTCTTAAACTATGAATCCTCCTGTCTCCACCTCCATGTTTCTGGGATTATTGGCATATGTCACCACATACCCATCTTTTCCTTAATATCTTAAAGCATCACACAGATTTATGTCTTAACAGATTTATGTTAAAATAGATTCCATGTTTATTTTACTATTAAAACTTCCCTACCCAAACATTTGTTTTGTGTTTTTGTTTTTTCCTTTTAATGATGCCCTTGCAGATGCACCACATAGATTCTGTGGCCTCAAGTATCCTGGTCAGTAACATTTAGCCCAACCAAGAAATACAGCACTAGATGGTTTCTAAGGCCTCTGAACCCAGCCAGCCTGGAAGAACTCAGCTGGACAGGCAGCAGGTCACGGAGCAGGCTCACTTTAAAGTCATTGATCAGGCCCTGGCCTGAAAGACAGGTTCCTGCCAGTGGGTCCCATGGCCACACATCTTTCCCCTCATCTATCCCCCAATAGATAGCATAAAACTCAACACTGACGCTCCGGAGTGCTGGGGACAGGTGTAATGGCCGTATGTTCTTCCCAGAGTTGTGGGAGCCGCCTATGAGGACAGACACAAATACCCCAGGTTTGCAGAGAAGGGCTCTTAATGATTTCTCCTTGCCTGCTGGGTCCGGCTCTGTGTTCAGCCTGGAGCTGGGAGGCCCTTCTACCCGCCATGGGCATGGTGGGACCTTTCCTTTGCCCACAGGGCTAGCTGGTCTGTCCATCCCACTCTCCTGTAGTGTAGGCTGGGAAGGGTCCGTCCCGAACTGCAGACTTTCCACTGGGGCAGTTAGTCATCTGAGTAGTGGTTCCCTGTAAGGAAAGGAAAGACAGGGAAAGAGGCATCAGGTGGGGCTTAGGGAGTTAGCCCAGGATCCCACCTGGCCCCTGGTGCTCACCCAGGACGTTGAACTTGCACAGTGGGCAGGTCTGTTGTAGCATCAGCCAGGGGTCCACACAGTCTCGGTGGAACTCATGCTTACAGGGCAGTACCCGGAGCCACTACAGGGTGAGAGGAGGGGCACAGGCTCTAGATGGGAGCTAGACCTGTGCCCTTCACCGGGACTGTGCATATAGCACTCTTAGGCCATTGCCAGGTATGCTTTTGCCAGCCATAATAAGGACTGGAAGACAGTCCTGGTTGGAGATTTGAGGGTCTCTTGGGAGCAGGATTGGGGACGCCACAGGCCAGCTTGTAGCTGACTGTGCCTAGGTACTAACTTGCTTGTTACAGAAGTAATCTAGACACACAGCACACGTCTCAGTGCCCGGCTCTGGAAGGCTGTGTGCTGCCCTGCTCAGCCGGCAGCGCCGAGTCTTGAGAGATGCTAGCCTCCGAACCACACGGCGTTTGAACAAATCCTCCTGTGGGAAGAAGATGGCCACAGTCTTGCAGGCCCAAGGGCTGCGGGTATGAGGGCTTCCACCGTCTGGCTCCCACCTGGCCTCCAGGCTCCTGCTGGTTCTGTCTTGACGCCTGCCGTTGGGCCTGAACCACAAGTCCTGTACACAGGAGCATGGCCACAAGCAAGATGGCGTTCCATAGCTGCTGCAGGGGCTTCTGCGAAGGGAGGCAGATGTCAGGGCACTGAGAACGCTCCACATGCTTCCCCCAGGGATATTAACCCCCGAAACACTGAGGGGCTCTGCCTGTGGAAGCCCCTCGCTTGCTCTTCTGAAGTCTCCATGCCACTGGCCTATGTGCTCTCCCGGGTCTGCCCCAGCTCCATGGAGAGTCGCATGTCTCCCTAATACCCTGTTACTGTGCCCCAGCACAGATCTCCTCCTCGGCTGTTCTCAGTCCCTACATCCTCCACTCACCGTCATCTAAGCTGATGGTCACCTGAAGCCACAGACAAAGCTGGTGGGAGTGCTTCTGTGCTATGGTCATTTTCTCTTCAACCAGAAGCACGAAGCACTCCCCACCCCCACGCCCAGGACATCACCAGCAATCTGACAGCCATGCCTTGGTCTCCTTTGTCCCTTGCCTTGCCACACTTCCCCTGTCATGAAAATTGATCTTCATTGTCCCTTCTCTTCACACCTTTGACCTACTGCTCCAGGAGCATCCCCTGACGCTCAGGGTAAGTGCTCCCCCTGCCCAGCCCTCCTCATACCCATAGGCCATGGGCTCTCTTGCTGCTGTCCTGGGTAGTCCTCCAGGCCCTTTAGTATGACATAGTCATATTGGAGACTCAGTCTTTGGGGGAATGAAACTGAAGTGGCAGAAGCAGCAAGCCACAGGGGCTTTCCCACCCAGGCACACCATTTTACACCGAGTTTAGATGTACTGTGACTGAAAAACAATTCACTTCAAAGTCCTCAGCTTTCCTAGTAGCTCTTTGTCACAGCAGACGGGGGGGATGTCCGAACAGCCCTATAAATCCTGGGACTGTTCTTCCTAACATAGGTTTGACTCCCATCACAGCAAAGGAGAAGGGTCAAAATGACCAGACAAAAGAGCTACCATCCTAGACCAGTCTGGGAGCTGTGAATGCAGCAAAACCAGCCCTTGCTTGGGGTGACAGCACTGGGATCATTAGAGGCCTCTTTCCCCTCTAATCACAGTGGAGTGGTGGCATCTAGTCTGAGCCCAAGGTTGGGCTCAGGTCTTTTTTGCTTTGACCTGGAAGAGCTTGTGCCTGCTGCCAGCTTGTGGGTCAGCCCTACGGAATGACAGTGGTTAGCTGCTCCCTGGCCACAGTGCAGACTACTGTGCAGTGTGTACTACAGTGTGGCAGGCCAGTCAGCCATCAAGAAGAGCCTCTCTGCAGCCTGTGGTCTGGAGCAGCCAGGACTTGATTCAGCGCAACTTCCACATTCCCAGCTCAGGGCAGTTCCTAGAGATGCCTGCCCGGCTATCATTTGAACATTTCACCTGCCATGGCTGTATAACATGGAATAGCCACCCCCATCTTGGCTGGCAGTACCTTCTCAGCTATTCAGCTTTGTCCTCTGTCCCTGCCAGCCTGGACTAAGCTATACATTCTCACCTCCAGGCCACAGAGGCCCTTCCCCAGCCTGCTCTTCTCCCAGATGTAACCTATCCCTCTGCCCTTCACCAAATGCTTCCCGTCCCCCCAATAAGTGAGGGGAGAGAGAGGGGGGGGGAGAGAAAGGGAGAGAGGGAGGAGAGAGTGAGAGGGAGGAGAGAGAGAGAACAGGAAAGCACCTGGCTTAGGTAGTTCACCTAAAGTTTAGGAGCCAGGGTTTTAACCTGTCTGACTTGAAACTGGCCCACATCACAAACTATTGGAATCTATGCAGTAGAAGAAGAGAGTATGTCTACTTCCCTTCAACCTGTACAGATTGGGGTTCAAGAAATGCTGTGGACTTGAACACCTTGAATCCCTGGAAGACAAGCACTGGAAGATGTGGACACAAAACACAGCCATAGCCACAAGGACACACAGTCACTCTCTCTAACATACAGGCTTAGAGCTTCTATGGCAGTGCACAGCCCAGGCATGCTGAGCAGACAGTGGGGCTATGAGCAGAGGAGCAAACATTCAAAGCAGGAAGGCAAAATGAGCGATGAGGGGTCCACGAGCCAGCGGAGGACTGAGAAGAGGATCGAATACCAATCACTGGTCGGGCCCAGAGGCAGGAAGTCAGGGTGCGTATGGGAGCTGGAGAGTAAGGCACACTGTAGGTGGCAAGACATGACCCAGTGGAGGTGACATTGTCTACCAGAAGCGTTGTACATTGCTTAGCATGTACATGGCCCTGGTTCTATCCCCATTGGGGAAAAACTGGCTCAAGTAAGAAAGTTGTGAAGGCCACACTGAGCAGAGACCATGAAGGCATCAGCAGCCATTGCCCACCACCTAGGCCAACTGTCATGGCACTGCTAATCATCTACTACTACATGATCCACTCTAAGTAATCAGCCGAATGTATGTAGGGCTGTCCTAGGATCCATTGGGCCTACCTGCTCCTGGGCCTGAGCACCTCCCAGGCACACCAAGTCCTGCCAGCCTCCGTAGCCATCCTTGGAGAGACCACAGGTGGTCCACAATGTCAGCTTCCACTCGATGTTGGCTGAAAGGGACTCTCCACTGCTGATCTCAGCAGTAGCCTGGGTCCTCCTGAGAGGAGAGTCATGGGTGGGAAGCAGACAGAAGGCCTTTGGGAAGGGAGGCCTACACTCATCCTCTTGCAGTGGATACACAAGGACACTGTTGCCATAGGCCTTCTGATTTGGCTCCCAGACTTTTCCTGGCTGCTCTTTGCCCGTGTTTTTACGCAGCCAGACCAAGGAATAGCCTGTCAGCCAGGCATCCAGCTTCCTCATGCTGGACTAGTCCCCTCTGCCCATAGGGCAGCTCTTTTCCCAGATCTTGCCTCTCCTTCCCATGCCATCCCCCAGTTTCAACCTTAGGAGTTTAAGGGCCAACAGGTAAGGGCCTTCTTCAGAGATAGTCTCCTCCCCTAGAGCCCATCGAAAAGCAAGAGACCCACAGCACTCAGGCATCAGACCACCCAGAACAAACGGAACTCACTGCAGAAGGGCCTCCAACAGCTTGGTGACATTGGAGGAGTAATGGAGAACAATCACTGGCCTCAGCAGAAGCTGGGATACATCCAGCTGCAGGAGACAGGCAGGGTCAGCAGGCTTCCGGCCCCTGTCCCCTCACCTGCTCACCCTCACAGTCCAAGCCAGGTTACCTCTCGGACCACACTGTGGTTTAAGATGAGGAGAAGCAGGGCAGAGGCTCCCAGGAAAAGGGCTCGACGCATCTGCAAGGGAAGACGGAAGGTGGGAGGCTGTCACACACCTGCCTTACCCACGGCCCCAGCTCTCAGGAGCCCGACATCTGGATAGACTAGCTATAAGCTCCCTGAAGTCAAGCCAAAGCTAAGGGATGGTTTTGGAGGCCGAAGAGATAATGACAGCCAAAGGCAACACACGATGGTTGTGGACTAAGGCAATATTTAGTTATGGAACATAGATCACAACATTTTATAGATGCTAACTTTCCTACACCATAGTTACATAAAGAATATTCTTGATTTTAAGAAATTTGTACATTATCATGTGTGTGAGAAACTTATGCTCCTTTCATTCTGTAGGATCCAAAATTCTTTTCATTGGCCCTAGTCCTAGCAAAGCAGCTCTCCACCCTTGCCAGCTCCTATCACCAGAGCAGGTCCACTTTCCCCAGCAAGTCTCTCCACCTCCTCCCCATCACACTGCTTTGATGCTCCATACTGGTGTTTGCTGACCCACTCGGGCCCAGGGCTTCTCTGGAAAGGCTCCTCATAGGCCACCTGTTAGCCTGGCTCTAGCAGATGTTTCGAATGCATTTTCTTTCTCCCCTTCCCTCAAACACCCTTTGCACCTGCTGGACCAGAGCCTTGGGATATGCCTTCTGGCTACTGCCTTGATTCTCTTGGTGGAACTGGGCGACCTGCTCTTTGCCCACATATGCCACTGCAATCCAGCCATCTACGGGTATCTCTTGCTCAGCATCCACGACATCCATCTGTGTAACGAGGAGCCATGAAAAGAAGGAGGCAAGGGGAATAGAAGAGGCAGCCCGGGTCTGCCACAAAGCACGCAAGGTCAGGGTACGGGTACGGGAATGAGTGTGGAAGGGGCATGTGGCTGTCAGGTTTGCCAACTCCTGAAGGCTGGGAAGTAGTAGCATTCTGGGCTGTCAAGGGCTAGCTTCTGGATGAAGACAGCGGGGTCTATCCGAGGGTCATGGCAAGTTTAGGCGGGGCTGAGCTCACCAGCAGCAGGCGGCCACCCAGCAGAGGTTCCGGACCGTCTTCCGGACCGATTCTGACGCCCTCCAAAACCAAGGCGTCCTGCCGCGGCAGTTTCACATCCACTCGCACTGAGCGGGCTCCGCCCCGTCCCTCCCCGGTCGCCGGCTCGCTGCCGTCCGCCGCCGCTCCCGGGCCCATCAGGCCCAGCCACAAAGGCAGCAGAGGCAGCAGTAGCAGCAGCGGCGACGGCGGCGATGGGGGAGGGGGCGGCAACGAAGGCGACCTCAGCGCGGGGCGATCGGCAGAGCCCATGATCCGACCGGAGAGGTGGCGAGGCCGTAGTCTAAGGTCCCGGGGACCGGGAGAACAGAGTGAGCCAGGCCGCGCCGGACAGGGCGGGGCTCGGCACCGGGAGGGGCGGGGCCGCAGCCGGAGGGGGCGGTGCGGGGAGGGGGGGGCTGAGTTGGTGCTTGACAGCGAGAGCGCCTCCTGGTGGCTCCTGAGAAACCTAATGTAGGAGGCCTGAGGAGCTGCGATGGAGCAAATACCTTAGAGCCTTGGAGAGCTCACCAAGTTGTCTGTCAGTGGAGATAGGTGCGGTTGTCTCAGGATTGGAGAAATGTAGGGGCGAGGGAGGTATAAGGGTCTGGGCTGATTGACCTACGGTGTTGTCAAGGCTATGTCTCATCCTCCTCTGGGTCAGTGTTCTTTCATGGGATCAGCGAGCAGGCTGCAGAGAATCACAGAAAGCAGATGGGGAGACTGAGGCCATGGTTTTAAAGGAGCAGGGAGGAGGGCTGGGCACACGAAGCTGTACAAACCAGGCAGAGCCATAGTGGCACGGAGCACTGGGCTGTCCTCGCCTGTAAAATGGACTTGATCTAAACCTGCACTGCCTTGCTTCTAACATGATCGCCAGTGCTTACTGGAATGAGAAGGTTCCGCTTTTGTCCGAAAATTTGTCCTTCAGCCCAGAGGTTTGTGGTTGCTGGTAGCTGGCTCAATCTGAAACCTGAGCCTTTTACAAATTGTACCCTGATAAAAGGGCAAAGAGCTAATGAGCTGCAACACCCCCTCCCACTTTGTAATAAAATATTAAAATCTACAGAAAATAGAAACCTGGTTAGCCACCAGGATGCAATGACTAAAATATTCCCAGAAGGAGACAGAGATGTAGAGAAGAAGCTCGGCTGGCCTGCAAACAGGGAATTGACATAAAATCAGTCAGCACATATGTAAAATTGGTTGTCAGAGGAGGTATTGCACTTGGGGA
Source organism: Mus musculus (assembly GCF_000001635.26). NCBI lineage: Eukaryota > Metazoa > Chordata > Mammalia > Rodentia > Muridae > Mus > Mus musculus. Next base: position 4,134,311 of record NC_000077.6, on the reverse strand, counting down.
CCTGGGAGGAGGTGCTATGGCTTGCTCTTTGCTAAATCACAACAAAGTTAGGTACCACCGGGAAAAGACGTGAAATTGGACCCCTACTGCACCGTGCATAAGGAAAACCATGTGAATTAAAGACTCAAATACAACTTTAACATTTTAATAGAGAACACGATTTTGATGATTTCAAGTGCTTGAGAGCTGTTTGTTTGTTTTTTTGGTCTTGTTTTTTTTGTTTGTTTGTTTTTGTTTTTGTTTTTTTGTTTTTTCAAGACAGAGTTTCTCTGTGTAGCCCTGGCTGTCCTGGAGCTCACTTTGTAGACCAGGCTGACCTCCGACTCAGAAATTTTCCTGCCTCTGCCCCCCAAGTGCTGGGATTAAAGGTGTGCGCCACCACACCCGGCTTGTTTGTTTTTAATGACAGAAAAACTACATTATGATGGGCATGCCTGTAATCCCAGCACTTGGGAGGGTAAAGCAGGAGTTTGAGACCAGCCTATTATACAGTGAGACCCTCTTTAAAAAAAAAAAAAGATGTTAAATGACGTGTGTAGCAACTGGAGAGATGGATCAGTAATTAGAGCACTGGCTGCTCTTTCAGAAGATCTGGGTTTAATTCCCAGCACCCACATGGACTGCGAGTTCACAATTGCTTGAGAGTCTCAGAGGATCTGTCGCCCTCTTCTGGCCATTGTAGGCTACTGCATGTGTATGGTACACTTCATGCCTGTGCAGCAGGCCAACACTCATAGAATAAAATAAAAATGAAAAAAGTTCTTACATAGAAAATAGGGTTGGTAGGATGTCTCAGTGGGTAAAGCCTGGTGACCTGAGGGCCTGTGTTTTATCCCTGGGACTCATATGACAGAAGAAGAGAGCCAACTCCTGCAGTGTCCTTTGGCCTTCACCCATGACTTGACATTCCCCCACTCACATCCATATTTTGACGTACATTTCCACACATGTGCCATGATACATGCGATCTCCTTGCATGCAGAACTAGATATAAAAATGTGCTGGGCAGTTTTATATCAACCTGACACAAGCTGGAGTCATATGAGAGGAGAGAACCTCAGTTAAGAAAATGCCTCCAAGCCAAGCAATGGTGGCCCACACCCTAATCCCAGCACTCAGGAGGTAGAGGCGGCTGGATCTCTGAGTTCAAGGCCAGCCTGGTCTACAGAGTGAGTTCTAGGACATCCAGGGCATCCAGGGCTATGCAGAGAAACCCCATCTTAACCCCCACTCCCAAAAATGCCTCCATAAGATCAGGCTGTAGGGCATTTTCTTCATTCTTTATTGACAGGGGAGAGCCCAGTCCATTGTGGGTGGTGCTACCTCAGGGTTCTTGGTTCTCTAAGAAAGCAGGCTGTGCAAGCCATGTGGAGCAAGCCAGCAAGCCAGTAAGCAGCATCCCTCCATAGCCTCCTCATCAGCTCCTGCCTCCAGATCCCTGCACTGACTTCCTTCAGTGAGGGACTATGATGTGGAAGTGAGAGCCATGTAAACCCTTTCCTCCCCAGTTGCTTTTGGTCATGGTGTTTATCACAGCTATAGGAACCCTATTGGACAAAAAGTATTAATAAATAAATAGTATTTAAAAATAAATAATGTGCCCACGATAAAGTGAAAAATAGCACACTAAGGCAAAAGAAGGGCTGGGGAGACCACTCAGCAGGGGAGACTGCGGTGCAGGTGTGGGAACCAGCGATCACCTCTAAACACTGGTTTAAATATTAGGTGGCCACTGGGCTATAATCCCAGCTCCTGAAGCTGGAAACAGAGAACCCCTTAAGCTAGCTAGCTCAAGTCCAAGTGAAAGACCTGCCTCAGTGTATGAGTGGAGATCCAGCTAGGAAGACATGTACATGAACCAAAAAAACAAACAAACAAACAAACAAACAAAAAACCCTCCATGAGCATGGATGTAAATAAGTAAAGTGGTAGAAACCTCAGCCCCAAACTTGAAGAAAATATTTGTAGCTAAACGACTCATCCCCGGAATGTATAACGCTCAGGTAAACGAAGGCGACACCATCAATAGGACTGGATGGACAAGGGGACAAGAATGGTCTATACATGTGGAAAGTCTGCCGAGGATGTGGGTCATAGATGGAACACGTGCTTTACATACATGAGCCCTTGATTCAGTCCTTCGTGGTGTGGGAGGTGTTGAAAAACTAAAAGTAATTATTCTGAGGGGAGGGGAGTATTCAAGACAGTTTCTCTATGTAGCCCTGACTAGTATTCACTAAGTAGACCAGGTTAGCCTTGAACTCAGAGATCCACCAGCCTCTACCTCCTAAGTGCTGGAATTAAAGGCGTGTGCCACCACAACCTGGCAGAATTAACTATTGAGCAAAAAAAACCAAGAATTTTAAGTCCTGTGAGCTGGAGTCGGACAATGTCAGGTACTGTTTGGGAATTAGAATTTCCGCTCAGCTGAGGGGTTAGGATTTAGCTATGCTGCTGTGCTAGCAAGGAACAGCCACACTAGAAAACTATTTTCTCCAAGGGAAACCGGATGCATACATTTGTGTAGGCATTCTAGTTATAAGTATCTAGTTTAGAATTGTAGAGCAGTGGGCATGAGGGAATAAAGGGAGTGGGAGAAAACCTGCGTCCCACCAGAGTTCCGGTGCTCTGAGTGGCCAGACGTGGTGAACTGCAGTATGCTTTCCAAGCGGCCCAGAGTGGGTGTCTGGCTGTGGGAAGCCATGGTCCCCGGCCCACGGGAGGTGGACAAGAGGCAGTCTGAGGTCTCTGGGTCTCACAGAGGCCAGAGATAACAGGCTTTCAGTCTTGGGCATCCCAGACGCCGCTGGACACCACAGAAGAACTGAGAACAAAGTGGAGGCCCCATGGGCAGCTTGGTCAGCCTCAGGGCAGAAGTGAGCAGAAGGCAGGGGGAGAGGGGACGCTGGGTGGTTCCCACGCAGGCGGGAGTCTTTGGATAGTCCGTGGCTGGAGCGCAGGAAGGCCTTCTGGCGGGAGGTTAGACGCGGTTCTATTGTTCAAACACTTAAGGGCCTTGATGAGCAGAGTCGGTCTATGGTTTTAGAGCTTTATTGTAGAAAGGCAGAGAGAAAGAGAGAAGGTAAAAGAAAGAGGCCGCCATGGCCACGTGGAGAGAGGGGGGAAGGGAAGGCTAGAAGGAGAGCTAGAGATTAGAGTAAGAAAGGTGAGAGCTTAAGAGAGAGAGGAGGTCCCAAGCAGCTCCTTTCATAGTGGGCTGGGTTATCTTGTAGTTGCAGGGTAGCTGTGGAGAGGAGCATGCCTGGCTATTGTCAGGTAACTGTGAGGGTGGGGTTTAGGGATTTGTCTGCCAGACTGATAGTTACAGAATTATGGAGTTGGGGCCTCTGTGGTGTCAGGCACCTGTCTCTGGGAACGTGGCTCTGTCCCTTGTAGAGTTTTCTACTGAGTCTCCGGAGCAAGCCTCACTCAACCAAAGCAGACTGCCTTTCACGGTCCCACATAGAATAATGATTATCCACGCAGACAATTAATACTATTTTTAAAAATAAATCTTAAAAAATAAGCCTAACTAATCCTAAGATGCTGGGACATGCCCATACACTAAGCATTTTAATAGCAAGCATTTTAGTAGCAAGCAGATTGTGGGTTCAAGGTCAGCCTGAGCTACAAAGTGAGACCCCGTCTGCAAACAAGCAATAAAACTGGATGCTGTGGCAGGCACATGCAATCCCAGATCCTCAGGAGGCTGAGGCAGAGGGACTGAGCCCAGGAGTCAAAGCCAGCACTGCCAACATAGCGAGACCTGCCTCAAATCAACAGTCCAACTTCCAAACCTCTGCCCCCTAAGTCATACTTAGTCACTCCGTATCAGTACCACTGGAGGCAGGCTTGTTTCTGTTAGTTGTAAAAGGGTTTCCAGAGAGATAATTCCCATGTAAGGTCTTGGCTGAGAACCACCCCACTGTGATGTACAAAGCGAGACTGCACTGTGAAAGACTGGACATAGCCCAGCTCTCTATGACTAGGAGAAGAGATGAAGAGCGCATTCTTCATATGCAGACTATCACGCACCAGAGATGAATGCTTTGCAGCACAAACGACTCTTACGGGATGCTAAGTACAAAAGGCACTTTTTGTTTGTTTGTTTGGTTGGTTGGTTGGTTTTGGTTTTTTCTTGACAGCGACCCACCCGGAGTCATGAGCGGCAGGGGCGAGCAGAACAATGGCGCTCCCGTTCTGCTTCCCGAAGAGGAAGTGCTCACGGATCAGGGAAATTTTCACAGGTCTAGATCCAGAAGAAGTTCTAGAAGGCATTATACAAGGTCACGATCACGATCTCGCTCGCATAGACGATCCGGAGCAGGTCTTACAGCTGAGATTATGGCAGGCGCCACAGCCACAGCCATTCTCCCATGTCTACTCGAAGGCGTCATGTTGGGAATCGGGCAAATCCTGACCCCAACTGTTGTCTTGGCGTGTTTGGGTTGAGCTTATACAGCACAGAAAGAGACCTAAGAGAAGTGTTCTCTAACTATGGCCCCATTGCTGATGTGTCTATTGTATATGACCAGCAATCTAGACGTTCAAGAGGATTTGCCTTTGTATATTTTGAAAATGTGGATGATGCCAAGGAAGCTAAAGAACATGCCAGTGGAATGGAGCTTGATGGGCGACGAATTAGAGTCGATTTCTCTATAACAAAAAGGCCCCATACCCCAACACCAGGAATTTATATGGGGAGAGCCATTTATGGCAGCTCACACCGCCGAGACTATTATGACAGAGGATACGATCAGGGGTATGATGGCGGGGGCTATTACAGCAGATCACACAGAGGAGGAGGTGGGGGAGGTGGATGGAGAGCAGCTCAAGACAGGGATGAGACTTACAGAAGACGGTCACCTTCTCCTTACTACAGTCGTGGAGGATACAGGTCACATTCTCCATCACGATCCTACTCACCTCGTCGCTACTAAAGCATGAAGTTGAAGACTTTCTGAAACCTGCCATAGAGCTGGGATATTGTTTGTGGACAATATTTTCTATTGTCTCCTGTTTAAAAAGTGAACAGTGCCTAGTGAAGTTAGGGGACTTTTACACCTTTTATGCCGACTACTTTTGGTGGAGTTGAAATGCTGTTTTCATTCTGCATTCGTGTAGTTCGGCGCTTTGTTCAAAGTTAAGTGTTTCCAGAAAAGTATGTTTTGCATGTATTTTTTTTTACAGTCCAAATTTTGACTGCTGGGAAGTTTCTATTGTAAAAAACTTCATTTAGAAGGTTTTCCTACGGAATCCAGGGTATTCTGAAGACGGAAGCCTGTGTGTAAAACGCTGCCAGACGGCAAAGAGCAACAGTAAACAAGTTTGATTTTTACTTTTCTTTCTAAATATCAATGCTTAACCAGAACCATTCTTAAGTTATTAGTAAAAAAAGTAAAAAGTTAAATAAAAATAATTTTCTTTCAGGAGTCCATGAAACTTGCTATATTCAATATACCTGCGATTAAGTGTTAAAAAATACACTGTAACCCTGTGCTGCTAGTATTAGAACAAAAATCTTCCCATACAGCAAGTGCTTAATGCTTACATTAATGTGGATGTGTCGGCCTTTATGTAATCTGTATATATATAGTAGGGAATAAGAGCTACAGATACATGCCTTTAAAGGGCTGTTTCTTAAGGCTGTTACAAGGAGATAATGGTATTTCAACTAATTATCAGCAAGTGACAACACATCCCACCACAGATGGACTCTTGTTCTTCTAGCATTTAGACGATATGAAAATACTGGGTGCTTCAAAGTATGGAAGGAGCGAAGGGATCATCAAACCTTGTCCTGGATGAAGACTGCCTGTTCATTTTTTAAATATGATTTTCAGGTCCTTTGCTTACCAAAGGAGGCCCAATTCACTCAAATGTTTTGAGAACTGTTTAAATAAAGGCAAGAAAAATTTAAAAAAAAGGAAAAAGGCAACCTCTTTTTTTCTACAGATTTATTTATTTATTTTATTTCATATATCTGTGTACACTGTTGCTGTGTTCAGATACAATAGAAGATGGCATTGGATCCCATTGCAGATGGTTGTGAGCCACCATGTGGTTGCTGGGAGTTGAATTCAGGGCCTCTGGAAGAGCAGTCAGTGCTCTTAACCAATGAGCCGTCTCTCCAGCCCAAAAGGTAACTTCTTAAGAAGAAGCCCAACAAGCTCACTGGGGTGTCTAAGATCAACACACAAAAGTCAGTCTGCTTTTATCTGCCAGCAACAGACAATTTTAAAAATAAATTAAGGTAGTAACCTAACATAGTAATATTATACAAAGTAATGAAATATCTGTGGATATTAATACAAGCAAGGAAGTAAAGGACGCGTGCGCTGGAAACTATAAAATGTTACTGAAATGCATAAGAAGACCAAACAGACAGACAGACAGACAGACCCAGAAAGGCGTCTGCACTGATGGAGTAGCAGAAGGAATATTGCTAAAGCACTAGTGCTACCCAAAGCAACAGAAAAACTGTGCAATCCCTGTCACAGCTGTAATGGCCTTCAGTGAAGGGACTGAGCCCAGCCCCAGTGCTTGCGGAATTATAAAGAACTCAAATATCCAGAGCATATTGAAACAGAGGACTCCAGAATCAGGAGCCACAGGATTCACTCTGAAAACTCCAGCAGTCCAATGATGTGGCGCTCACATGACAGAGGATGGAGAGATGATTCAGTGCCCAAGAGCTAGTCCTGCTCTATCTCAGGCCTGGAGCTCTCGGCACACACATCAGGCAGCTCACACTCATCCATGACTCCGACTCCAGGGGGATCCAATGACCTCTCTGACCTTCTAATGCACTGACACTCACGTATGGACCCATACCCACCCCAACATGAAAACACAGAATTAATAAACTAAAAAATCTTAAAGACACATAGAGAGAGAGCCAGTGAACAATGGAAGAGAATTGAGGAACCGAGAGTCTAGATAGAAATCATCCATACATCCACAGAGTTGATTTCCTGTTCTACTTTTTAGGATTTCTTTTTATTTTATGTATATCTGTGTACATGCAGTACCAACAGAGGCCAGAAGAGGGCAATGGGTCCCCTGGAACTAGAGTTACAAATATAATTGGCCAAGGGTGTGCTGGGAATTGAACCTGGGTCCTTTAGAAGAATGTCTAGCATTTTTATCCTATGAGCCATCTCTCAGGTTTCACAGAACTGATTTGAACAGATGGCAAGATCATTCAGTGGAAAATGGAACTATTTCATCAGCAACCTATAGAATGATAAAGTCATAGGCAATGTCACAGGCAAAATGAGTGCAAAATGGTTCCTCAGCAGAAACATACGACAGTATAGTCCCTCTGAAGACAGTTACTCAAACACTCTGTGACAGTTCCTTAAAAGCTGGAACATGGTACATGTTAGTGAAGGTGTGGGGAAACTTGAATCCTTGTCCATGGCTGGCAAGTTCTCAAGAAGTCAAACACAGGCTGGGGAGATGGCTCAGTGGGTAATGCGGTTGCTAAGGCAGCAGGAGGACCCAAGTTCAGGCCCAAGTACTCACATAAAAACCGGCAACGGATGGGTTTCTGTAACCCTAGCCAGTCTACAAAAATACCAAGTTCGCTGGAGTGAGTGGGGCCAAATGAGCAGGGCTGGAGTGAGCAGAGGTCCTGAGTTCAATTCCCAGCAGCCACATGATGGGTCACAACCATCTGTATAGCTACAGTGTGCTCATATATGTAAAATAAATAAATAAATCTTTTTTAAAAATTACAGAATTCACAGTTCAATGAGAGACCTTGCCTCAAAAACAAAGGTGAAGAAGCAACGGAGGCATCCTGAGGGCTGGAATGAGAATGGCGCCCAGAGGCTCACATGTCTGAACACTTGGTTCCCACTTGCTGGAACTGTTGGAGAAGGATTAGGAGGTGGAAGACGTGAGTCACTGGGGGCAGGATTTGAGGTTTTCAAAGCCTCATGCAAGCCCCACTGAAATCTCTGCCTCCAACTTGCCATCGAGACGAGACCTGTGCTGCTGCTCTAGCCAACGATGGTCATGCTTTGCTCCAGCATCATGGACTGGAACACTCTGGATCCTTATCTCACTTAAACAAACTCTTTTATGGGTTACTTTGGTCATGGTAGTGCCTTATTACAGCAATCAAGAGTAACTAAGACAGAAGCTGGTAGCAGGGAGCAGCCTCTTGCTATGAAGGGCCTGCCTGTGCTATTCTGGGGAAGAATATAGAAGTCTTTGAAACGTTGGACTAGGAAAATGGTTGAACACTGTAAATGGGGATTAATGGGGAATCCTAGTAGGAGCTTGGGAGGCAGTAGTACTGAGAGCAGTGGAGACTATGGTGGCCCATGTCAGAGGGGACAATATTAGCACCTGGGCTAGAGACCATTCTTGTGATATTTTGGCAGCCTGTAGCTATTTTTCTGCTCTTGTTCCAAGAATTTGCCTGAGGCTAAATTGAAAAACAATGGACTAAATTTGTTGGCAGAGGAGATTTCAAGACAGACTAACATTGACTCTGTCATGTGAGTTAGTAGTGATCACTCTACAATGAAAATGAGCAAACAAGGCAAAATGCACAGCTTAAAGAGAGAAAGGGCACCAGGGTAACTTAATGTTGGAGCCAAGGCTGGTGCTGAAAGAGGAAAAGAGATTAAGGAGAGACCTGTCTGAAATGGAATGAAGGGAGGGGGTCCCCGGGCAAGACCCCACAAGTTAAGCTTCACAACTGTGAGAGGAGAAGGCCTAGGAATTTTCTGCTCTTAAAAAAAGCCACAAATGAAAGCTGATGCTAGTGTGACTGAAGGGGGGGGGGCAGGTTCCATCCCAAGGGCACAGTCAAGCTAGGCAGTGCTGTCCATGTGTGTCTGGTTTCAGTGTCACGAAGGAAATAAAAGTGAAGAGCTTGTGGAATCTTCCTCCATGCTTAAAGAGAGCTGTTGAGGCCAGGCAATGTGTGGCAGGGAAGTCCCTGCCTTGAAGACCCTGAGAGGCCATTCCATGATGCTGTGAAGGTAAAAACTGGGCTGCACTGGAGACCCCATGATGTAGGAGGTGACTGAGCTGTGGGTACCTGCAAGGAGAGCCATAGACAGGGAGTGGAACCAGCCTGGGGTTGGCAGGAGGTTGGGTGGGGAGATGTTGCAGGCAGCAAAGCTAGAAGGGCAGAACCACAGAATTTGAAATTTTCCCTGCTAGATTTTGGTCTCCCTTGGTACAATATTTCCTCTCTGTGCTCCCTTTCCTGCCGTTCAGAATGGTTTGATATTTTCTGCCATTGAATGTTAGAAATATGTGAATTTGTAAGGACAAATTAGGGGGTAAAACTAAGAGATTGCTTTCAGTCTCAGAAGAGACTTTGAACTCTTGACTTTAAAGTATCGAGACCAAAAGGCTATGGGAACTTCTGGACTTGGACTGAGTAATTTTGCATTATGATATGGCCACGAGCCTATGGGGTCAAGGTGCTTTGGATGAGAATGGCCCCATAGGTTCATATATTTAAATGCTTGTTTCCCAATTGGTGGAATTGTTTAGGAAGGATTAAGAGGTGTGGTCTTGTTGAAGGCAAGGACTGGGAGCAAGGCAGACCATCCATTCCCAGCAATGGACAGACGGGATGCTCAACACCTTCAGTGCCTTTGAAGGAGACAGGTCTGCAGCTCAAGCTTGCTTGACTTCTGGGACAGGATGGGGAGCCAGAAGGGACAGGACAGCTATTTCCCCATCACGTGCTTCCAAGCAAGCCACTTGTCCTTTGGCCAGCTTGTATGGATCTTGGATGAAAAGATTTGGGCCTTTTCACCCCACATGCTCTGATTCCAACCCGCTTGTTTCTGGTTATACCAGGCTTCCTGACCCTGGCCTGGAAACGGAGGGGACCCCAGTTTCTATCTTTTCTTAAGTCTTAAAGCCCTAGGAGGATCCAGACTGAGGCAAGAGATAGATATGTCCCCCAGTGGCAGATGAGGGGACTGGTATCAGTAATGAGGAACACAGTAAAGTCAGTGAGGTGAGCCCCCCTCTCCAAAACTCCACCTAACAGTGAAACTTCATTTAACTGTGAAATGAGTTCCTCCAGCAGGTAAGGCCCAGCAAATGACATCAGGGTAGGTGAGGCATGCCATGGACTGTGGTGCTGGCCGGAAGTGCAGACTACATGCAGGTTATACGCTCTAACAATCGGGAGAGCCATGCTGCACACTACCACCAGGGGGCATCCTAGCCCCAGGGGAAAGGTTGCTACCTTGGAACTCCCGGTTTGGTGGGTTATTTTGTACAGAAAGAGCCTTAAGGGAAGAAACGCCCAGGTCACTCAAATCCCAGGCCTAGGGGCCTGAGATTCCATTTGATAACAAGAGACATTCTGGTTCTAGAGTTGGTAGGAATTTTAAACATTAGGGATGGCATGCATAGAATTCTGAAGTCTCTCCACCTTGCAGACATGAAACCCAAACCAACACAGGAGAATTGTTGATGGTCCCTGGGGTGCCATCATAGCTCCCTCTACCCACCTGGATGCCCAGAGAGGGTCACTGGGTCAGTCATCCAGGGTCACACAGGCCAGATGAAGAGTGGCAGCAGGCAACTGTCACACAGTGTGAGGAGGAAGGGACAGACTGGCCCTTCCTTTGTCCATCCACCTGAGGTCCAGACACTGAGCACACAGCTATGGCTCTGGCCCACAACGGCTCCTGCCCTTGAGAACAGAGAGTAACCCTAATCACATACCCTGCCATCCCATTCCAGACCACAGCTGAGCGCCACACGGAGAACAAAACAGAATGAGGTAGGCATGGGGGTCGGGGCAACTTCAGTCTGTAGTCAGGCACAGGAAAGCCACTCCCAGATGATTTGTGGGTGGTGCCTACAGAAAGTCTGGGGCAGGAAACAGGAAGTGAGAGCAGACAGAAGCTGCTGCGTTTGCTAGGTTCTAGGTATCTTTTCCATAAACTAGTTTACTTAACCCCAGTGGTGAGGTAGTGAGGTTCTCACTCCCATTTCTCAATAGGAACCTGAGGACTGTGACAACTAACTTTGTTAAGTAACAGAACCAGGTGGTCTGGTTCCAGAGTTGGCGGGCCACCTTTCTGTTTCCCAAGTCCATGGTGGGGAGTGAACAGACCTGGTGCTGAGAACTGGCCTCCATCTTGGATGCAGGGTAAGAGCAGACGTGTTAACACACATTCACTTGGGAAGTCCCCAGCCTCTTGCCGACTAGTCCCAGACTGAAGTAAGGCTTTCAGGGACCCTTCCAGTCCTCTAGTCTCCTCTGAGGCAGTCCAGAGGCCCCAGATCCCTGCCCCCAGCCTCTCCCTTGGCAGCTAACTGGGCCACCTCATTCTAAAGGGATTTGACTCTCTGAGACAACCGGAGACTGGTGAGAAAGGACTTAGGGATTAGACAGTGATACCCGGGAAGGGACTTAATCAGAGGGCTTCAGGTGTGGGAAGTGGGTCTGGGAGAGGATTGGTATCTCTTGACAAAGCCAGGGTGGACTGGGGAACGGAGGAGGAAGTGGCAACCCAGGGGAGAGAGGGATGGACTTAGTTCTCATTTTCTCATTGTCTTCAAATAACCCATGACAACAACAACAACAATAATAATAACAACGACGTCCCGCCCTCCCTGTGCATTCACCACTTTCCCACAGTGGCCCCAGGGGAAAAGGCAAGGATTAGTTTGCATGCTAGGCTACTAGCACTTGGAGAAGAGAGGTAACCTGAGGCCCTTGCAGCCCCACAAGGCAGGGCTAAGAGGAGAGGACCTTCCTCTGGGGCTGCCCTTTGAGTTCAAGGGCTTTCCAGAAAGTTCCTATGGCCCTGGGGTTGTGGAAGTAGAGTGTTCCACAAATATTTGTTGAAGGGTTTAAAAGAGCGGGCTGTGTTTCTGTCTCACACCCCTGTGACAATCTTTGTACCACTTTGTCTGCTATGGGCATCAGGAGATCTGAGGTCAGGGCACCAGGGGAGGGACTTTGACTCTGAGGCCACTGTTCTCCATTGGGTGAGGAGGCCCCGGAGGCACAAGCAAGTGACCACGGAGGGAACACGGTGCCCCCGTTCTTGCTGTCACACCCATGCATGCTGGTGCTGAATAGCCCCCATAACACTTTAGTTCTGAGGTACAGAACAAGGCTGACACTTCCAGTCCAGAGCTCTTCCTGTGCCCAGTGCTGCTCCCTAGAAGAATTTAAATCCCAATGCCCTAATTCCTAAAATTAAAGCTCCTGAGTTCTTCTCTTAGTTGTCCATACCTCCTCTGCCTCAGTCCCCAGCAAGGTGCACTCAGAACCACACACATTATGCCTCCAAAGCTTACGTCCAGGCAGGCAGCCTTACCCTGGCGGTCAGGTCCTTCCTGTCAGTCCAGGTGACAGTCACAACAGGGAAGAGTCCTCCTGGTGAAGGACAAGAGAGGGCTTCTGGTTGGCAGAGGTCACATTCCAATGGGCAGATAGGGCAGATGGTGCTGGCAACAGCTTTGGGTCAGGGCTTTGAGGGCCAAGCAAGAGCTGGCTGAAAGAAGTAAGAGTAGTCAACAGGGGCGGAGGGGAGACATGTGCTTAGGGAACAGCAGGGAACATCTCTGACCAATAAGGAAGTGTATGGAAATGGGGATTTTTTTTGGCAGTTCAGGTTGCAAAGAATGCTGGGAAGAGATGGAGTAGCCTTGAAGCCAGACAGTGGGATGGGGTGACTTCTGAAGGGTCAGCAAGTGATGGCTCTTGAGCAGAGGGAAGTAGTATACCTTGCAGGGAGGGAGATGTGCAGAGCAGGGGGAGGGAAATGGAGGAAAGGTAAGGTAGGAAGGAGAGGGCCTCAGTAGCCAGCTCCGAGGAGTCTCCAGACTGTTTATCTAGGATTTATATTATCAGATTAACTGTTGGCCTCCCCACGGGCTGAACATGGCAAATCTCAGCGGAAGCTGGAAGGGGCGAGTTGTTTGCTCAGTCTTTTTCTTGGTTATCCACTGCTTCTGGGCTTGGGGAGAGACTTTAGGGACTGAGTCCCTTGGAATAAACATGCCCCTTGTCACTTTTTGAGTGGACCTTGTAGGCAGGTTCGTCTTGACTGCAGGTGCTCTTCTGTAACACCCCTCACCTCAGCTTCCTCCATACACCATGTGACTTGCCCATTAGAGGACTGACCAGCCCTTCTAAGAGAAGCCTTCTGCACGGGGGTTTAAATTGCTGGGGGCTGCAGAAGGGGCTGTTCTACTTTCTTTAGTAGGCTCTACACTGGCCCTGGGAGGCTGTAAGGCTCTTGAAGGCCTCACATCCAGCGAGGAAGGCAGCTCTGCCCTGTACCAAGCCAGAAGCCAAGTGACCAGGGACACCTGCACTGCCTAGAAACTCTGCTGAGGTCAGCCTCTGGGCCTGCCAGCCACATGCTACCCCTCCGCCCACCCTTCATCAGATCAGGAAGCCACACTAGGGGCACAGCAGGGTCCTTTCCTATGCCAAGAACAGGCCTATTGCCACCTGCCTTGTTTCTGGGTGAGGAGAGACAGGTGGGAGACCTGGATTTGAGGCAGCTGAGGTTTACCTCTGCATTAATGCCAGCATGAAGGAGGGGTCCAACTGATACTTTCCCATCGCCCAGTACCCTACATCTGTCATGCTATTGCTGACTTTGGGCAAGCCATGGCCTCCTTGAGCCTATTCCCCACCCTGGCCCCCATCCCTGCCGCTGTGCTGTTAGGCGAGGCCACATGAGCTTTGTGAGATGGGGCTGACTTCACTTTCCTTCCAGACCACCCCCAGCACAGAGCGTCAAGACCCTCCCCTTCTGTCCCCCCTGCTTTCCCCTCCAATACTTGTCATTCTTTGAGCCCAGGCTGGCCTTCCTACCTTAGCCCTGAGTGCTGTATTACATATGTGTTCCACCATGCTCCATCCATGTTTATAGGAGCAGGATGCAGGGTTTGTAGGACTCTGATAACTGAAGCAAGGCAGTGTGTCCCGTGGGTCTCACGGTCTAGAAGGTCAATGTTCCTAAGGAAGGTCGCACCAAGGTTTTAGGCACCACGTGTCCTGCCCCACCCTGGTCACTCTGCTGCCTCCACATCTCTGACTGTAGCTACACTTTGCACCTGCCACCAGAACTTAGCTCAGGCTACTGTGCCGAAAGAAGTTGAGGATTGTCTTCTTCTTGGCCATCTGCCTTGCTCTTGTGTTCTCTTTAGTAAGTTTGGGACCAAAAGGTGGTGTCTAAATATTCCTGGGTTCCAGAACAATGCCTCCTGCTTGGCATACAGTAGGAAGACAAAATGGCCCTGGCCCTGTGACCAGGTATCACCATGGAAGTAAGATCAAAGTGGCGAGGGCTCTAGCAGGAGAAGGCTATGAACTCTATTGTGTGAGCCAGAAGTAGTAACTGGGGGGCGGGAGGCAGTCTGATGGTATAGGCTGGACAAGAGGCTGCTAGGCTACAGCTGTCAGAGTCCACCCACTCACTAGTCAAACTTGTCACTAGCGGGGAGTCCGCAGGCTCTTGGCCAGAGCTGGGAAGCAGATAAGCACAGCAGGGCTGCTGTGGGCTCTGGCTTCCAGTGTGGTTTCCTCTCTGTCTAGCCTACGGCCAAGATCTGGCTAGGCAGCCAGCAATGGACAGCAAGGAGGTGGCCACAAGAAGTCAAACCTGAGAATTGTGTACATTAACTTCCATTAGCCTCCTGCCCATGATCACCCTCGGTTAGAGAAGAAGCAACAGTGCAGTGAGGCAAAGGACCCCGTAGACACCCGTGGGACACGGGCCCTCAAACCTGAGCCTCCTCACTTCCACAGAGGAAGCAGAGCATGCCAACTGAGATGTGAGAGCTTCAGGTGTGGCTCCCAGAGAGCAGGGAAGATCAGACGCAGAGACCTGGGTCTTAGTGGGGAGGCTGGTCTTCCTTTCTCTTCAGCTAGATGCCATGGTCTTTACCATGCCTGCTCTGCAGGTAGAGGGAAAAGGCTGTCCACTCCATTTGGTTTATTTGTTTGTATTCTGGGCTTGCCTCAAGCCCAATAAATAAGCTAAGGGTGATCAGAACTTCTGCTTCTCCAATGCTGGGATCTCAGGTATGTGTTGGAATGTGCCACTATGACCATGCAGTGCTGGGAATCCGACTTAAGGTCGTGCGCGTAACTCAGTGGCAAGCCTTCTGCCACTGAGTTACATCGGCAACCCTGGGGGTCAACTCTCACTCCCAAGCAGAGCTGGTAGTAGTGACCATAAGCAGATGGCAGAGTGAACACCACAGTTCCTACAGGCAGAAAGACGCTTAAGGGGCATCCCTTTTCAGTGGGCACCAGAGAGCTGTCAACATTTTGGGGTAAGGAAAGCTATGAGAGCAGCCCGGTCCAGCCTTGTGGAGTCGCACCTTAGAAGACGTCGTTTGCTAGAGCTTTCCAGCTTCCTCTTGGTTAGGATGAGGATCCAGACCCAAGTAGCTCCTCAGGTGTATGAGCAAGCATTCTGGCTCCAATCCAGGGCCTCTGCGCGTCTCGCCCCGCCCCTCGGGCTCCTTTAAGAGGCGGGTCTTGGCCGCCAGCCCCGGGGCCTCGGCCAAAGACTGGGACTTTACTCCAGCGGCTGCGGCGGCGGCAAACGAGTCGGAGCTCCATCAGCTGCCGCAGGCACCGCGCCCCAAGGCTGAGCCACGATGAGCGGCAGAGTCGGTGACCTGAGCCCCAAACAGGAGGAGGCACTGGCCAAGGTGAGCTTGCTCTTGGTCTGTCTGTGGCCCTCGCTCCTGGCTGAAAAGCGGCTGTAAGGGACTGTCCTCGCGGGCGGGCGACTGATCGCCCCCGCTTGGCTAGTGCCCAGCGGACCGCTTCTCCTTCAGGGTGAGGACCTCGGGAAGTTTGGTCATCGCGATCTTCAGCATGAGCAGCCCCAGAGGTGCCCCCTTGGGAAGAAGTGGTTGCTTGGAAGCCTTGGGAGGCAGCTGAGGGCACAAAGGCAACATTCATCCTCCGGGCTGGCAGGGACTGGTAGCAGGGCCGTGGGACAGGGGCAGGGCCCCAGGTTTCCTCCCATTTCCGGGAGGTTTTTCTCTTTTGGGGCAGTGGCATATGGAAGGGTCCCTGACAGTTCCTTGGCAAACTCCCCCTAGCTCTTTCAAGGCACTAAGTCACTGTGCGACCTTGGGCCAAACCCTGTCCTGTGTGCTGTGCTCTTCGATGAAATTAGAGGAGTTGTCTGTCGGGCACCTCTTGTGTGTGAAGTCTAAGATGTCCGGGATTCACTAGGTTGGAATCCTTTCGGAGAGAAGAGCTCTCCCCACCCTGGCAACCCAGACCCTTGCCTGAACTTAGTGATGCCACTCAAAAGGAAAGGACCTGACCAGGCTTTGCCTTGGCACCTGGGCAGACAGGGACTTATCTACTCCATTCAAGTTCGGGAGCTGGCACTTCTGGCCAAAAGACTTTATCTCCTCAGTTGCACGGGATCAGAATTGATGGGGTCCAGCCCCAGTGTTCCCAGTTGTGCAGTTTCTTATTTATTCCAGAGTGTGGCAGCAGATGTGGCTGCTGTGTGTGACTTTTTTCCCATGCCAGGTTTGCTGCTGACGTGCAGGCTAAGTCTGTTGGGCATAGGTTTGGTGGGGATTAAGCCAGGGGCTAGGTGAGGTCCTTGGTGAAGGGTGGCCTTCTGCTTGTTGTTTAGATGACCATTGTCCTAACTCTGGGAGCTGCTTTTGGGGGATGGGAGGGTCTGATTAGACCTAGCTGACCTAAGGCAAAGGGCAGAGGTGGCCAGTCCTCATTGGTCCTCTCTGGAGGTGTCCTACAGGTCAGTAACCAGATAAAGGTCTCTGCTGTTGTAGGAGGCTTGGGGCTGCCTGTTTACTACTGGGTAGTGAGAGATCAGGGATAGGGGTGGCTATCCTGGGTCACTGTCCACCTCCCTTGGTGGCTTTCCTAGTATGTTTCCCTTTTGTGGCCACCTGCAGGAGCTGTCTGCTCCATCATGGTTGTCCACCCCCCTCCCTTGGCTTCTTTTGTAGTCTTTCAAACTAGCTCCACTATCATTTTTGAACAAAGTCATTTGAGACTACCAGCTTCCTTTCCTTTGTTCCCCATTCCTTTACCAAGGCGGCAGGAAGGCTGCAGAGGAAAGAGCCTGGATCTGGACTCACATCTGCATCCAGATGTTGGAAGTGTTGCTGAGCCTCTTTGTCTTTCATCTCTCCATCTGTAAAATGGGGACAGCGACACCTCTAGGGGCTCTGGGAGAGATGTAAGACTCTGGGAGAGTGCCAAGACCAGTGCTGTACACATGACAGGTGCTTGGCATACAGACAGCGTTTGCTGTGGCATGGCCAGAGTGCCTGCTATCTCTCACTGTTGGCTGGGAACACACCCACTTGCCCATCAGATTAGCAGGGAGATATGCTCATAAGTGAGGCAGGGCAGTGTCCTCTTCCCTTTCTGTGCCCTCCTCTCCTACCCAGCTCCCCTTGCAACACAGCCAGTGTCTACAATCGTTGTAAAGGAGGGCTCTGGCAAAGGCCCCGATGGAGGAGTGCTCTGGGCAGAGGGAGATGGGCCCGCCCACTCACCCAGCTGTCTCTCCCTATAGTTCCGAGAAAATGTTCAGGACGTGCTGCCCACCCTGCCCAATCCAGATGACTACTTCCTCCTTCGATGGCTCCGAGGTGAGGGAAGAGGGGCTGGGACAGGGGTGTGTTCTGGACAATAGAAGGATGTCCTCTGGAATCCCTGGCAGGCTGGGACAGAAAGACAGCTGGCAATCCCCCCAGGCCCCAGCCCTTCTACAGGATACAGACACGGAAGCTCAGACAGGTGAAGGGACTTGCTGGGTGAGCTGCAGGCAGGAAGAAGATGCGAGTCTCTGGGTCTGGACTGTCAGCAGCCTTTTCGTTTACTTTGTAAGTCTGCTCTGCAGACATAAGGAAAGTTAAGGCCCAGAAAGGCCCTACTATGTGGAAAGTTGAAGCCAGAGCTGAGATTAAAACCAGGGGTCCTGATCCTGTCAGCCTGAATGAAGGGGACTGTGCTTGGGGACTGAGGAAGGCATTACTCCCCCCTCCACAGACCAGGGTCTTGAGTTCTAGTTTTAGCCATGTGCCAGCGTGGCTGTGACATCTGGGCCAAGGTCACAGATCTCTAGGCTCCTCCTCTGAGAAGTGGATTAGGCAGGGTGCCTAACCTTTTTGCAAGACATGGCATGACAAGGACCAACTGTGGAATGGTGGGGACATGCTGCTAGTGTCAGGATCAGACTCGGCCCCTACTCCTACACCTTGTGTCCTCTTCCCTCTCCTTTTCCATTTTTCGAGGCAGGTACCAACTTCCGGACTCTTCTGACACACTTTCATTTTTCTTTATAGAAATTTTATTGCCAGACATATAAATGAGAAAATTCTCCAGAGTTTGATGAGCAGAGCTCCAGTTTTTAGGTAGAATTCTGTCATAAACGTTAAGAGGACAAGACCTGCCCTGTGGCATATCCACACATCTCTGGGCCCCGGAAGACTAGCAACAGACAAATAGATGTCATTTTTGTTTCCAGAAATTTAATAAAGCTGACTTATTCTTGGAGGCCTGCTAGCAACACCCCAGGACAGGTGCACCCAGGAGAGCGATGCGTATGGGCCTCTGGAAGTGTCATTGGCCCACCCTTACCCCGCCACCTGTATGATCTGGCCCCTTTCCCAGTCCACCTAGAGAGGGTGGAGGGGTGGTGTGGGGGTGGCAATGAAGTCAGTCTATGCTGGAGGAAATTTTGGCTTAGCATTTGCTGAAAGGGTAAGGCTAGAAGAAGGTGGGCAGGGAAAGTGGGAAGATAGTAGTCTCCTTAAAGGGCCAGCTCCAAGATGATCCGGTCCTGGAGCTGCTGCTAGGAGGCAGAGGAGTGTGTGTGTGTGTGTGTGTGTGTGTGTGTGTGAGAGAGAGAGAGAGAGAGAGAGAGAGAGAGAGAGAGAGAGAGAGAGAAAGCCATTGGACAGCTCTGCCACTCGGGCCAGTGTGGGGTCTTGGCAGCTGGTTTCCTAGACACTAAACGTTTGCTAGCATTATCCTGGGATGGCATGAACCACTTGTATAAGATCTATTTGATAGTTTAGCCAGGGCCTATGCCTGGGACTAGCCATACCCTTGTAGGATGGCCATTCCCATTTTCCAGATGAGAAAACTTAGTCAGGGCAGGGGACTTCCCTGAGGGCACAAAGCACAATCAGGGCCAGCACCTTTTCCAGCAAGCCACAGCTCCTTCTTTGAAGGGAGCTGCTTGTTCCTGAAGGCAAGCATTGCCTCGTAATCATCTTTGAGCTGCTGAGGATCAAATCCAGGGTCTGTCTGGTGCATGCCAGGCAAGCATTTTTTTTATTTGTTTGTTTGTTTGTTTGTTTGTTGTTTTTTGGAGTCAGGGTTTCTCTGTGTAGCCCTGGCTGTCCTGGAACTCACTCTGTAGACCAGGCTGACCTCGAACTCAGAAATATGCCTGCCTCTGCCTCCCAAGTGCTGGGATTAAAGGCGTGCGCCACCACCACCCAGCCAGGCAAGCTTTTCTATCTCTGAGTTACACCTCTGGTTTCAACGTCTGCTTCATAAAGCAGAGGAAGTTTCCTCTCTGTAGTGTATTGTGTCTCCGATTTTTTGGGCAGCAGCTCTGGCTTAATCAGACCCTATTCCGAATTTAAATTAGGGCTTTTGTTGCCAAAAAAAAAAAAAAAAAAAAAAAACCCAAAAACAAAAACAAAAAACCAACCTCTTTTTATTCCCCCCTCACCTCTTTGATTCTAAAGGAGACCTTTGCAGTAGAATGTGGTATGAGCTTGGGGTTCAGTTTTTTTGCTGGCCCTCTCCACAGACACTTGAGTTTCCACTGCCTCTCTGGCTGGAAGTGAGATCTGGGTACCCACCCCAGCAAGGAAAGTCAGTGAGCAAGACGGAACAGAGGCAGTAGGAGCCCTGGGAGAGAGCATAGCATAGCTGAGTCTGCAGCTTACAGGGCCATGGGATGGGCAAACCTGGCTGCTCCTGGGCCAAGCTATTGTTCAGTGCCCCAAGCCAGGCTTTCAGGTGCTGGTGAGCAGCGTGGAAGGGGCCTAGAAAGACCGGACTCAATAGACACAGCAGAGAAGACCCTGAAGGTTGGATTCTTGGCAGATAATCGTCAACTGGAGAAGTTTCCCCAGATAAGGATGCGTACTGTTAACTACCACTGGATCCCTGTTCTCTCGGGAGATAAGGGTCCTCCTCTCTTCTGTGAGAAACTCATTTTCATGGTCTATCTCCTGTGTTACAAAAGGACGTGCAGTTCTAGCTTCTTTTTTTTTTTTTTTAAGATTTATTTATTTATTATATGTAAGTACACTGCAGCTGTCTTCAGACACTCCAGAAGAGGGCATCAGATCTTGTTACGGATGGTTGTGAGCCACCATGTGGTTGCTGGGATTTGAACTCTGGACCTTCGGAAGAACAGTCGGGTGCTCTTACCCACTGAGCCATCTCATCAGCCCCAGTTCTAGCTTCTTATGTATGTATGGTCAGGCATACATAGTATCTTGTCCAAGGTAAAACACACACAGTGGAGGTGCTGCAACACAGACCAGCATTACACTTGTCCAAAGGCTGTGCCAGCTGCTGGAGGCACAGGAAGGGTGGTAGTGAGGAAATTCCAAAGCCCAGCTTGCCAGACTGGCTGCTCAGATCTGCCAGCAAGGACTTGGCATGCATGGTGGCGGTGGCCTGGCCAACCCTTCCTCGTTTTTAAAAAGTATTTTAAGATGTGTAGTATGTGTGGGGTGAGCAAGGGGGGAAGGACAGTGAGAGAGAGATTGGGGGATGTGGAGTGTATGTCACGGTGCACATGTGGAGGGGACTGGATAACTCTGTGTAGTTATCTTCCATTACAGGAATTCTGGGGAGCAAACTAAAGTTGTCAGGTTGCTGGGCATGCACAGTATGCCCTTCTATCCTTTGAACCATCTCACTGGCCTTTCCCGTCTTCCTTTCTTTCCTCTTCTCTCTCTCTCATTCTAAGATAGTGTTTCAATACATAGCATGAGTAAGCTTGAATTTCCTATGTAGTCCTGGCTGACTTTAAACTTGAGAGCCAGCTGTCTCAGCCTACCATGGCACCCCACCCAGGTTTGTCAGACCTTTAGACATACCATCCTGACCCAGATAGAGGATCGGACTTCAGGAGTGCAGAGTCAGGGTGTATGCTCCCGTTCCCAGAGAGCAATGGCGAAGGGGTCGTTTACAGCCCAAAGGGCAGCCTGTAAGTCTGGGTTCCAGGGCTATCAGCAGATCTAGATGCCAATTAAATCCATGGAGGACATGCAGCCAGGAGGGACAGGTCATAGATCAGAGGCCAAATGGCTCAGTCTCAGAAACTCTTTGAATAGATGAAATGAAGGGGACTGTGGTGAACAGATGGGAGATGCGTTGAAGGGCCCGCCTCTCTATAGAGGGAGTGGAGGCTTAGCTGGCACACAGGTGTGAAGGATTTGGGGTTTCAGTTGACTCTAAGCTCCACTTGAATGAAAGGCATGACTGCTGCCAAGAGAATTCTGAGGGTTTATCGGAGAAGGGGCAAACAAGACCTGGGCTCAGCTCATGAGGTTCACTGGGGAGTGCCCTGACCAGGGGGACAACATCCAAAAGGGAAGCATTAGGATGGTCACGAAGTCGAGTGTGAGACAAGACGTTTCCAAGGACAGGATGCACCGCGGGAGGGAAGGCCCTGGAGGACCGCACAGAATGCATGTTTTGGGAGGGCTGTTGCATGACCGGAGACAACCCTGTCTCTGGAGTAGAGAGCAACATACAACTGGTACTCATGGCAACCCTGGTTATCAGGAGTGGCCTCAGGGACAGTGAAATCTTGGGTTCAGATTTGAGAACAACTTGTTGGAGTGGGCCCAGGTGAACTGACTCAAAAACCCGTTATACTCCTTTAAAGAATGTGTGGGTCCTTTAGAGAAATGTCAGGATTAGCTGGAGGCATATCAACTCCTCTACCTTTCCAAGATGTTCGGCCAACTCTGGCCCCAGATTCTGGGGTAGCTGTGTTCATCTTTGAACTGTGGCTCAATCTCTCAGGGTTCGATGTTATGCGGTGGCAGAGATAGATTTTGTCCTTGTGGGGTATGGCCAATTGATAAAAGGATCCAGGGTTCACTTTCTCTGAGATATGACCCTTTACCTGATTATATGCCCAGATACTCTGACCCCACTCCCAACTGCCTTGAACTTGACCTGTCTACTCCACAGACTCAGGGCTGTGTTGTTTTGCAAGCCCTCAGTGAAGGCTCTGAGCCAAAGCTGACAGTTGGCTGGGGGGACACAAGGGGGTTTGGCCCCAGCCTGAAAGCGGGTCCCTAAGACCTGCAGTCTGACACCCAACCATGACCATGCTTTTGTTGCAGCCCGAAGCTTTGACCTGCAGAAGTCAGAGGCCATGCTCCGAAAGGTGAGCATCCATTGCTACCACGGTTCCTCCCATCTGACTCACATCTTGCCTGGACTTCTCCTGCCTACCCATCACCCACCCCATCATAGATTTTGGTTTGTGTGACCCAGCCAACGATTGTTGCTTTATCCCTGAGGGACAAAGTGCATTTCCTTCCCTGGAAATATCAGGTTTTCCTACCTCTGGAGCAATCAACAATGATATTCTTGCTGAGGTAGCTGAAGAAACTGGGGCCTCCTTTTCTACTCCTGTTCAGGTCCTTTTAGGGGTCACCTGTGGTCTGGTGGTCGGCTTGTGCTGACCTAGTTCCTATTCAAGACCCCACCCCCACCACGCACCTCATGCTTCCTAATTCTTCCGCTTCGTACTTCCTAAATCTGTGTATTTGCAGCATGTGGAATTCCGGAAGCAAAAGGACATTGACAAAATCATCAGCTGGCAGCCACCAGAGGTGAGGACAAATTATCCCACTCCATTCCTGTGTAAGGATGCTTCTAAGACTCACAGTTCATATCATGGCTGAAATTGCCAAAGGAGTCCCTAGAGTTGCAAAATAGGTATCTTCGGGCACCCAAGGGAGAGAGGTGGAAGGAGAGACCAGTGAACCCGGGAAAGACGTGGATGTTTTGGGCCTGCCCACCAGGTGTTGTTGCTATGTCTTTGGCCAGGTGATCCAACAGTATCTGTCAGGCGGCAGATGTGGCTACGACTTGGACGGCTGCCCTGTCTGGTACGACATCATCGGCCCTCTGGATGCCAAAGGTCTGCTGTTCTCCGCCTCCAAGCAGGACCTGCTCAGGACCAAGATGAGAGACTGTGAGCTGCTTCTGCAGGAGTGTATCCAGCAGACCACAAAGGTGGGTAGGTGGCCTACCTGCCACCGAAAGTGACTGGATCACGGTGGAGGCATTCCTGGAGAGGCAGGATGTCACATATGGGTGGAGGCACAGCCTCAGGGTTTGTTTTTCATAGACCTGACATCTCAAGGTTTTAGATGAACATAATGTCACCAATCCATCTTTCTTCTCCTCTCTCTCTCTCTCTCGTTTCCTCTCTCCCTCCATTCCTTTGCCTGGAGACTGAACCCAGGGAGGGCCTTGTGTGTGTGTTAGGCAAGTGTTCTACTCCACCACTGAACTGCACCTCCATATTGTCATGCTTTTGCTAAGTAAAACTTAAAATTCCCATCTGTTATTGCCACAATGAATTCCCACAAAGTATAGGAACGGTGTACAGGGAAGATCTGGGAATGAAAGGCAGTCCTTTACCCGAAGACGCTTGGCTTAAGAAGACCTCACTAGGGCGAGGAATGGATCTCAGTTGGTACAGCGCTCACAGCACACTCAGGGCTTCCCCACCCACTACAGCAAAAACCACCTTGCATTGCAGCAAGCTGAGTGGAACACGCCTGCAATCCCACGATCTACAGGTCCGAGGCAAGAGGGTCTTGATTTTGAAGCTAGCCTGGACTATATAGTGAGACCCTAGACACAAGCAAAAGAAAAGCAAAAACTATAAATTATTACAGCTGGAGATATCGCTCAGTGAAAGGCAGCTGGCCTCACACAGGCAGGGGCCTAGGTTTAATTCTCAGCTCAACAGAAAACCCAGAAAGACAAAGAAAACCATCTCAATACATTGTTGGAGAACTTTTGTTTCTGTGAGGACCAGTGAGATCTTATTTTGAACTAAGCTACCCTTGGGCAAGTATGGGGGTGGGGGTACTCCTGGCACAGATGGACCCAGAACCCCTGCTTTTCCAAGTGTACTTTCAAGAGATCAGGGCGACAGTTCCCTTGCTAAGACAAAGACTGAAGACATGGTTCAGCCGGTAAACAGACTTGCCAGCAAGGCTGAGAACCTATGGGGTGGAGGAGGAGAGCTAGCGTCCCCAAATTGTCTTCTGCACTGCACACTGTAGCATGGACTCACAGACACAGACACAGACACAGACACAGACACACACACACACACACAGACACACACACACACACAGACACACACACACACAGACAGACAGACAGACACACACACACACACACACACACACAGAGAGAGAGAGAGAGAGAGAGAGAGAGAGAGAGAGAGAGAAATGTAAGTTTTTTAAAAAGAAAGGAAGGACTGAGGACCAAGACGGAGGTGTCCCTCACCTTTTTCCCCACCCCTACCCCCCACCCACAAGTTGCAGAAGTATTAAAGTGTGGGTGCCTCTCAGCACTATTATTTAGATGCTCACAAAGAGCCCACTCAGTACAGAACCCCTGAGAGGCTGGGCACACAAGAGAGGTTCAACTTGCTGCTTCCTTAGAGCTTAGGCAAGATGGAGAGCATCTATGCCTGAGTGAGAGGCCCAGGGGCTGCATTGGTGCTACCAGGGAGCACAGTCATTGGCAGGAAGACAGAGGCCCTCAGGAGAACCCAAAGGACAGAGGGGACCTCAGACATGATCTTGATCCACCCAGTCATTTGCAAGATGAGGAGTTTGTCTAGGTCAGTATCCCTCCATAGGTGATACCTGCGTGTGAAAAACCTGGGTCCAGCCCCCATGCACTGCTTGCTCTGTGTGTACCTGAGCGGTCAGCATGGACCCTGAATTAGTTCTCCAGCAGGGTGGAGTGATGGCTGCCTCTGTCTGTCTGTTCCCTGTAGCTAGGGAAGAAGATAGAGACCATCACCATGATTTATGACTGTGAAGGACTCGGCCTCAAGCACCTCTGGAAACCTGCAGTGGAGGCCTATGGAGAGGTGAGAGGCAGGGTGTGGGGGCAGGAGGAACTGCTCAGCTAGGCTTGGCTTACTCAGAGGGTGGGGGGGGGCGCCGTGGCCTGCAGGCCTGAGCTACTGAAACTAGACCAATTCTATCCCTTAGTTCCTCACCATGTTTGAAGAAAATTATCCTGAAACACTGAAGCGTCTGTTTGTTGTTAAAGGTAAGTTGCGAAGTTCTGGTGATGAAGTCACATGGGAACACGAGACTGAAACTATTACTTGGGGGCAGACTGAGTGAACAGTGAGCCAAAGAGGTCACTGTTCCTGACGTTGACCCAAGGTTAAGGTCCCAAGTGCCTGACGTTGACCTTAACCTGTACAGATGCTTTACAGCTCCCAGAGCATTTGAGCCACCAGGCCCAGTAGGCTTCAGGCTGGTGCTGCCATAGTGGGAAGCTAGGTGGTCACAACCCTTGCACAGATTGGGAGCTGGACCTCAAACATGCCTGGCTGAGCCTCACGCTGAGCCGCTGAGCCCATGGGCAGAGGTGGGTGGTACTGAGTTAATCTTGCTCTCAGCTTCACATGGTCTTGTCTCTTCCAGCTCCCAAGCTGTTTCCTGTGGCCTATAACCTCATCAAGCCCTTCCTAAGTGAAGACACTCGGAGGAAGATCATGGTTCTGGGGGGTAAGTAGCCCAGACTCTACAGAGGTGTGTGAACCGAGTTGGTTCTGGCTTTAGAGGTATGGCCACAGCCTCGGGGGCTGTCTTCTGCTTTAGGAGTAGTTGGGACACAGGGGCAAGTGGAGACAGTCTGTGCCTTCCTGTTATGTTTTTTTTTTTCTCCCTTGCCTCAAGTTTATTTGTAAAAACAATATAGGTCACTGGTAATCTGCAAATAGCATGCAGGCAGGTGTGCCACAGCAGTCTGTCTGTCTTCACGTTGGCAGGAGCCTTTCCTATGGGACCTTCACAGGGACCTGGGCACCTTTGGGAGCCTGGGCTGGAGCTGAAGCCTGGGCCTTAGCTGGAGCTGTGGCCTCTGCCTTGGTTTGAACTTTGGGCTTTGGTTGGCAGAGCCTCTGACCCTTGGCAATGTAGCTTTGAATCTGCTTCCCAAGCTTGGGGTGAGCGATAAAAGCCAGATGGCTGAGTTTGCGGCTGGGGCCCTTTGGCATCTTGGGCTTGATGGCCTGAGGCTTCACCAGGGCCTTGATGGCCTCTGCGCGCGCACTCACTGCCTTTGCATTGTTGGCCTGCATCTTCTTCAGGCCTTTCTTGTTGTGCGTCTCGGCAAAGTGCATGTTCCTCAGGAACTTGGGGTCAACCCCCTTAGGAGATTCGTATCTTTGAGACCGGGTTCCTTGATGCCATTTCTATGCCATTTGCGGTGGGACTGGTTGTGTGTGGTGTGGTTCTTGGACTTGGCCACGTCTGCATGGTAACTGGCGGCTCCCCACCTTCCTGTTTTCATAAGGACATACTTTCTTTTCCACATACTCTAGAAGCAAGCCCTGGGCTCACCATGCAGTCAGAGAGCAATGGGATTCTTATCCTTGAGGGGCTTAAGCTAGGGGAAAGGGGACTTCAGAGAAAAGGCCATGGAACAAACCAGAAGGCACTAGAAAGAGCATCAAGAGGGTGCCATGGAGATCATTTTGGGACAAATACCTTTTCTGTGCCAGATCCAGGATGAGGTGTTGCGTTGCCAGGATTATTAAGACAGAGTCCCTTGGCTAGCTCTCAGGGAAGAGAGATACAAACGTGCATGGTGTGATACATGGAAGAAAGAGGAAACCACAATGTACAGTCACACCTTGGCACAACACCCATCCCTCCCGAGTTGATATGAGAGCCATGTCCGCCCAAGCTAATACAGCAACGTGAGAGAGCTGGCCACATGAAACAAAGCAGAAAAGTAAAAACTACAAAGCCGGGTATAGCAAAAGTCAAGACTGAAAAGGGAGCCAGAGCCAGGCCACAATCCAGGACACCATGCTGAGAGGCTAGATCATGACTCTGTAGGCCCTGAGCACCAGAGAAGTGCTTGGCAGAGAGTTCCACAACTGGCTTGTACTCAGCAGCAAGGCCATGAAAGCCAGATGCCGGGTCGCATGCCATGTGTTGCCCATGCAAGAGATGATGTAAACTGAGGCAGTATCCTCAGGGAAAGAGGAGGAAAGGCTAGCTGGGCTTACAACTTACCTAGGAAGCAAAACATCAGAGTTCAATGGGCTTCACATAATGAATGGATAGTAGTATTCGGCCGGAGCGAACAACTCTCGGGACGAATGTGGGCCCACTGAGGCTGGCCACGCAAGACCTACCTATGCTGAGCATGCAGGAGTCTGAAGTGAACTTTGGGGGGGTTTCCAAGTTCAAGTGCAGGCCGAGTAAACGGAGCTCATGGGGAAGAGTGGGAAGTCACTAGTGACACTGGCAAAGAAGTAGGGACTGTATATGCAGAGAAGTGGGGAGAATGTGTGACCCCAAAACCAGCCAGGAAGACACACAAGAACTAGGTCCCCTGGCAACAAGGAGTGGACTGATGGCTATGAAGGTGGACTGAAACTGGCTCTGGAGCTGAGCTGGCAGGAGTAATAGAGATTCTGAAGGTGCCTACAAGGCTGCTTTAAATAACGCACTGCACAGGGTGGTTGTGAATTGCTTCTTTTTTTTTTTTTTTGTCTCTGTTTTTGTTTTTGTTTTTGAGACAGGGTTTCTCTGTGTAGCCCTGGCTGTCCTGGAACTCACTCTGTAGACCAGGCTGGCCTCGAACTCAGAAATCTTCCTGCCTCTGCCTCCCGAGTGCTGGGATTAAAGAGTGAATTGCTTCTTGACCTTTGGGCTAAGGTCAAGTGAGAGCGGCAACTTGGGGCTGGGAAGGTGGTGAACGGCTATGATCCCAGCACTTTGGAGGCTGAGAAGCTCCAGTTCCAGGCCTGTCTGGGCTGGGTTCTAAGTTCAAGGCCAACCCAGGTTTCCTAGTGGGGCCCTGTCTCAAAACAACAGTATGGGCTGGGTTGGTTCCACAGGTGGGCAGATGCTTGTCATCCAGGGCTCATGACCTGAGTCAAGACTGCCAGGTTCCACAGTGGAAGGAGAGAAACAACTCCCAAAGGCTGTCCTGTTTCCACACATGCACCATCCCCAACACACACATGCACTGCACACACATATGACAGCAATAGAGTTTTAAAAAAAGAACAAAAATACATTTATGATATCTCAGGACTAGGGAGGCAGAAGCAGGTTGAAACTACATAGTGAATTCAAGGCCAGCCTTGGTTACTGAGACCCTGTTACAAAGAGAGGGGCTTAGGCGCCAGAGTGCCAGTGTTGGCTGTGGAGGTATTTCCTAGAGATGGGAAAGCCTCTGCCTTAACCCAGCTCTCCCGCTCAGCCGGGAGAAGATAGAAAGTCAGAGCAATCAGTTTTTATGGTTTCTGGTTTTACTGCTGCTACCACCCACCAAGTGCTGAGGTGGTTTGGTTCCCTGGCAGCAGAGCTATGTAGGAGGTTCAGTCTGTTCTCCTACCCACACTTAAAATTCTTTCAACCAAATGTGCCTTAGGCACATTGGGAAGAACCGAGATCCCCAACAGAGGAGAGATAAAAGTTACTTCCGGGTGGTCACTGGAGTTTAGCAGTGTCAATGAAATCACCCCAAGGCCACAGATACCCGAGGGTGGGCAGACACAGGACAGTCAGAGTTACAGTCATCTGTGCAGAGGACGTGAGGCTAGTCCCCGGCCTGGAGCTGCTGACTGATAGTCAGCTGATAGTCTATATAATTAGAGTGGTTTGTGGTATTAAGGTATTGTGCCAGGCTAGTCTTTCTTAGGAAAATAGTTCTCAGCATTGCTGCTCCATTCAGGAGAGGATTTGGTTCGAAAAACAACAAAAAGCAGCCAATCTGCTCAAAACAAGAACACAAGTGACGTGGGCAGAGTACAGACAAGTAAGCCCATTTAAGAGGTCACTCTCCAGTGAGGTACTCACTCAGTAAATCATGACTCAGCCCAGTGAAGTGTGGGAGAAGAGGGGAGATCAGCATCACTGGGTGAGAACCCGTGGATTCAAGACTTCTGGTCCGGCCGTGTGCTCCTCTGCATGGAATACAGTTCCCACCTTTGTCCATTTGGCTTTTATTTTGATGTTTGTATCCTTTTTTGGGAGAGGTAATATACTAATTTACAAAGCCCTCTTAGATATCCTCAATTCATTCTGCTGCCCTCACAATCCTGCACAGCAGGCAGCTCAGAATGCAGTAGGTTCCTGAGGTTGTTGAGCTGGTCAGTCGCCGTGATGACAGCAGCACCCAGTTTCTGAATCCTGGACCAGACAGGGTTGTTTTCTGGGTAGTGGCTCTTCCTAACTCCATAAGCACATATCACATGCTCCGGAAGTGCCACCTTCCCGCCTCAAACTGATGATTCTCCTGCCCACAACTGTGCTCCATGTGTGTACACACACACACACACACACACACACACACACACACACACACACTTTATACACACACACACACACACACACACACACACACACACGCACACATACACGCACACACGCACACACACTTTATACACACACACACACACACACTTTATACACACACACACACACTTTATATACACACACACACACGCACGCGCACGCACACGCACACGCACACACATACACACACACACACACTTTATACACACACACACACACTTTATACACACACACACATACACTTTATATATACACACACACATACACTTTATACACACACACACACACGCACACACACGCACACGCACACACACACTTTATACACACACACACACTTTATACACACACACACACTTTATACACACACACACACGCACACACACACACACACGCACACGCACACACACACTTTATACACACACACACACACACTTTATACACACACACACACTTTATACACACACACACACACGCACACACACACACTTTATACACACACACACGCACACACACGCACACACATACACTTTATACACACACACACACACACACACACACACACACACACACACACATATATCCTTTTAGGGTAGGGCCCACCACCTTTCTGCCTCTTCAGGGCTGGCCATCAGGTATGAAGTCTTGCCTAGTGACACCTTTCTGTCCTTCTCTCTCCTGCCAGCAAACTGGAAGGAGGTTTTACTCAAACATATCAGCCCTGACCAGCTGCCTGTGGAATACGGAGGCACCATGACAGATCCTGACGGAAATCCCAAGTGTAAATCTAAGGTATGGGCCACCGGCTGGATGTCAGTGGGGAGGACCTTAGCTCAGATGTGCACCCCAGTTCACCCCGGGCTCTGTTTCTAGATCAACTATGGGGGCGACATTCCCAAGCAGTACTACGTGCGAGACCAGGTGAAGCAGCAGTATGAACACACCGTGCAGGTCTCCCGAGGCTCCTCCCACCAAGTGGAGTATGAGATTCTTTTCCCGGGCTGTGTCCTCAGGTAGGACTGGCTGCTTCTAGGGACCCGAGCTTTTGTAAACGCCAGTGGGTAGGCTGGGGTGGAAGAACCCAGCTGCTATGGACACACATACACACACGGGTGGATGTCCTCTGCAGGTGGCAGTTTATGTCGGAGGGATCAGACGTGGGTTTTGGGATTTTCCTGAAGACCAAGATGGGGGAACGGCAGCGGGCAGGGGAGATGACGGAGGTGCTGCCAAACCAGAGATACAATTCCCACATGGTGCCTGAGGATGGAACCCTCACCTGCAGTGAGCCAGGCATCTGTAAGTATCTGAGTCTTGGCAACACTTGAAGCACATTACCTTTCTGCTTATGATGTATCCCTTCCTCAGAGGACTGGTCACCTCACGGTGTTAGTGCAGGAAGGGGCACTCTCTGGGGTCACCTGTCCTGGCACAGGAAAAGTAGAATTGTAAAAATGCAGTGCCTTGCTTAAGGGGTCCCAGATAACTAACAGCTGGCTAGGCCTCTGCCCTGATATTCCCAAGAAGAGGTGAATCACTGTAACAGGTGAGAACAGGAGTTCAGAACATCTACTTCTGGGAGCTGGGCATGGTGGAGCACTCCTGCAATGCCAGAACTTAGGAGGCTAAGACAGGATTGTAAGTTAAGGCCAGCCTGAAGTACACAGGCTTTGTCCAAGGCTGACTAGGTCCGAGACAGCAGCCAGACAGTTAGAAGCAGGAGACGCAGAACTGACTGTGTGGGTGGAGGGAATCTCCACAGGGCATAGCATGCCAAAAAAAGGCCAGCCCTGAAATCTGAGCACCGCTCACCTCCAGGTTGACCAAAAAGCAGGTCCAGGACACGGGAAGGCAGCTTACACATGTCAGAAACCCTCACAGACAGTCATTTGGTATTGGCTTAAATCCCTTCAACCCGGAGGTTATAGTCCTCAAATGTGTCCAACAGAAACCTTTACAAATACATAAAGCTAGAGGGACCAAGAAGTTCCTAGCAGCTGATAAAGCCAGTGGCACAGCATATAGCCACAAAAAGGTCCATCTATTACAGCAAAGCACCATGGAGCCGTTAAAAAGGACACACTGACAGCTAAGATGTTAATTCACATTAAGCAGGTAAATGTGAAATGCTGCGTGTGTGGTACATGTTTACTGAGGTTGAGGGGAAAGAGTATATACAGAAAGGAACTCTGGGAAACCTACACTAACTTAGGATACTTATAGAGGGCTTTCTCTTCCACTATTTCTGTAACTATATTCTACAGTGTTATGTGGTATGGTATGGTATGGTATGGTATGGTATGGTATGGTACGGTATGGTATAGTATGATATAGTATATATAGTATAGTACTAGTAAATAGTATAAAAAGAACAAATGTATGCCAGCCACACACAAGCCAGGCAAATTTCTAATTTCTTTCCTGACAGAGCCAAAGGATGGAGGGTAGAAAAGTGCCAAGCTAGGGCTTTGCATTCAGATCTGAGCTGGGCTTGCCCCGCTGGCTATGTGTGTAGACTTGGGCAAATGACTCAGCCTTCCTAAGTCTGTTTCCTGATTGCTGCAACTGGGATCTTACAGAGATGCCAGCTCACATGTGATAAGATCTGTGAGGCTATGGTGTGATGTCAGAGACAGAGCATGCGACTCAGCACCTGTGCCCATCAGTGTTATTATTACCAGGACAACTGGAGAGCAGAGCATTCCCGGAGGCTATGAGGGAGGTGGGAGACATCCTGGGCTCGGTTGCTGAGGCAGCGGCACAGGGCTATCTGTACTAGCTCTGCAGATCCTTCTACCCAGTAGCCTGCAGTTCTGGTGCTCCCTACCTTCAGGTACATTGTACACAATCCAGCTCCCCGGGGAGCAGGGTCACCCTTTTTAGAGAGCAGCCAGATCTCAGGAGAATGCATGCACTCTGCTGCACTAAGAACAAGGCTTAGCACAGGCTAGACACTGTCATCCACAAAGGAAAAAGCTCATTATACACTGGAGGTTTACTTTTCTTTAAAAGACGAGGAAGCTCAAGGCTGGAGACGCCACTCAGCAGATAAGAGACCTTCCTGAGGTCCCAAGTTCAATTCCCAGGACCCACATGGTGGTTCCCAACCATCTGTAATGGGATCTGATGCCCTCTTCTAATGTGCATGAGGACAGACACTCATAAATTAAAATAAATTTTTAAGAGATGAAGAAGCTATGGTAGAGATAGACAAGAGATGCTCTCTTACACATTATGTTACTAGTGTAGACACTAAGAGAGGATACTAGAGGCTCCTAGCCACAGACCGTCCAAGAAACAAGACATTTATCCTTGATGTGATAAGAGTCTCAGATCAAGGAAGTGCTTCCCCAAAGGCCATGGAGGGGCTGGAGGGCTCCAACTCAGTTGCTTCTCTCTCGTATCTGAAGGATAAACAGCTTTCAATACAACCAGGATGGAACTGCAAATCCTCAATTTACTTTACTCCTCCTTGGATCTGTTCCCTGCAAGATCGCTTACCTGCCTGGGGTCTGCTTATTTGCTGACTTTACTCCTCCTTGGATCTGTTCCCTGCAAGATTGCTTACCTGCCTGGGGTCTGCTTATTTGCTGACTTTCCTCCTCCTTGGATCTGTTCCCTGCAAGATTGCTTACCTGCCTGGGGTCTGCTTATTTGCTGACTTTCCTCCTCCTTGGATCTGTTCCCTGCAAGATCGCTTACCTGCCTGGGGTCTGCTTATTTGCTGACTTTCCTCCTCCTTGGATCTGTTCCCTGCAAGATCGCTTACCTGCCTGGGGTCTGCTTATTTGCTGACTTTCCTCCTCCTTGGATCTGTTCCCTGCAAGATCGCTTACCTGCCTGGGGTCTGCTTATTTGCTGACTTTCCTCCTCCTTGGATCTGTTCCCTGCAAGATCGCTTACCTGCCTGGGGTCTGCTTATTTGATGGAGGAGCAGAGTCAGGCCACAGCATAAAGTTCCCCTTCCCAGATGGAAAGGCAGCATGGGAGGAGAGGTAGGACCGGGTGTCATTTGGAGGCAAGGTTGTAGAGACCATGGATTAGGTGGGAGGGCCGTGCTTCTGAGGGCCAGGTAACCCCAGAGAAGTAGTTCTGAATCCAAGAACCAACATTTCCTTCCTACAGTGTCTACTGTCCCCATTACTATTCTGAAATGAAACTCAGAGATAATGTAACACACCTACATACAACTTTTTTTTAATTTAAAGATTTATTTATTGTATGCTTTAAGTACACTGTAGCTGTCTTCAGACACTCCAGAAGAGGGCGCCAGATCTCATTACAGATGGTTGT
Organism: Mus musculus; assembly: GCF_000001635.26. Lineage (NCBI taxonomy): Eukaryota > Metazoa > Chordata > Mammalia > Rodentia > Muridae > Mus > Mus musculus. The sequence goes on along the minus strand of NC_000077.6, from coordinate 4,100,393 downwards.
GAGCCACCATGTGGTTGCTGGGATTTGAACTCAGGACCTTCGGAAGAACAGTCAGTGCTCTTAACCGCTAAGCCATCTCCCCAGCCCCCTACATACAGCTTTAAAATCAATACTCTATCTGGAATATAAGGAAAACAAAAGGAAGCCAATGTGAATAGAGTAATTATGAAGCAGCAGGAACTCAACCCAGAGCTCCCTGCATGCTAGGCAAGAGCTCTAACCCAAACCTCTGGCTCTAGACCTGTAATTTAGACATTTTCCACTACAAACATGGGAGGGCAAGAGGATACCTTTTGTTCTGCGTCCCTAAGGAACAGCATCTTTCCCTTGGGTCTCCATGAGCCTGTGAGTACATGACTAGTGTCACACTGAGACATTCGGATGCTGGAGTGGCAGTGACAGCCCCTTCCTCTGTGCCTGCTGTAAGGCCCTTGCATCTCAGTGCTGGTCTAAGGAGATCACAGTACAGTGAACTTGGGTTGCCAAGGCTGTCATCAGAACCAAGAGGAAAGAGTAGGGCATCTGCAGGGCCCCTTGCAGAGACGAGGGACTAGGAGTCTGTAGGTGCTGTGCTAACTACCCGCCTCATGCAATCTATCCAGGGGTGAGAAGAGGGGAAGACGTCAAGAAAGCCAGAAAGCGGCCCAGAAGGGAGGCCCTGCTGCTTTTGTTCTGTGTTTAGCTGTCTTGAAGGGGCATTTGAGTGAAATGGAACAAGCTTGCAAAGAGACAGGCTGAGAATGAAAGCAAGCCTGTTCAACTGCCAGGGCTTAGAAGCTGTCTCTGCCAACTGAGTCCACCCTCTTCCCAGAGGAAAGCACAGCTAACAGCCTTCTCACCTGCCAGCCTACCAAAGGGTGTCTGTCCCTTCAGAGACACATTTCCATAACAAGCCTGGCAAGTGCTTGCTCAGACACATTCACCACAGGATGTGAGAAAACCTTCCCTTCAAAAGGGCTGTGGAGTTACTCCTGGGTGCTAGGATCAGAGATCTCTGAGTGTAGACAAACAAAAAGGCCAAAACGTTTTGGTTTTACACAGAAATTAACAAAAATGTTACAAATTGTTCTACACTTATCATAGCCTCTGCATGTATCTTAGACATTCCTCCCAACACCCTGTCCTTTGTCTATATGGCCAGTCTGGACTCAAACAGTGTATATATAGTACAGGCTGCCCTTGAACTTCTGACCCTTACCTTCCTGTGTTGGGATTACAGGGGTACCACCATGCCCAGCTAAAGCTCTTTCTTTTTATGTCAGAAAAGTGTTTCCCTATATGGATTACAGCACAAATCCCTTGGGCAATTTTCCTTCTGTGACCAGCCCATCCTTTTGTCATTATGGGCAGGCGTGCAGCGAGCATCCTGGTCCCGTCAATCTTCCCAGAGGGTAAGCAGCTGATTCATACAGTCTGCAGGGAAGCAGAACGGGCTGGGGTTCCCAGGGTCCAAACGAGACAGTACTACAGTCAGGAATGCAAACCAGAAGGAAGCCCAACCCCACTGTGGCTCACCGTGTGCCCTAGAACCCTTGGAGCTGAGCTAAAGTCGGACTGTTGCTGACTTCAGAGTTGTGAGGAAGAACGGGATCACACATATAGACTACAAACCCATGGTTTCACACATAGACTGTATCCTCACAAGCACTGAGGCTGCCAACATTATTCTGCCTGTGTAACAAAGCCATGACTTTGGCCTTGGAGACCTTTTCCTTCCAAGCTGTTACAGATGTGAGTCTCTGTCCCGCGTCTCACTTGGCCTGTTCTGCATTTTCACACCAGTTTTCACTTTCTGAACACACTCATCCAGACTGAGTTCCAGGGGACCAAGGGCTGTTACACCACTTTCGCCTCCATCTCCTACCACACCACCTTGCTCAGTCAGTACAAACCAGTCCCTTCACCACCCTCTACCTCTGGGGGGAACTGCCTGAATGCTTGGTTTTCTGCTTCCTCAGATGTTCTGCGGTTCGACAACACCTACAGCTTCATCCATGCCAAGAAAGTCAGTTTCACCGTGGAGGTCCTGCTTCCAGACAAAGCAGCCGAAGAGAAGATGAACCAGCAGGGGGCAGACACCCCCAAATAACACCTCGCCCCTGCAGCAGGCCTGGCCCCCCCAATGTCTTCCTGTCAGTTTCTTTAGTCATTTTCCTGCAACCAATTAGCCCAAAGAAACTGGGCTGGAGGGAAGACTTCAGACTGGACGGAGCTCCTGTTCAGAATCAGAATGAGGATAAATAGCTAGATGGGTCCTCGTCGTCAGAATACTAAGGGGTCTCCAGGGACCGGCTGTAATGATGTCTACCCTGTAGACTTTGCCAACTTCACCTGCCCAGGAACAGCTGAGACAGGGAGGGAAGGGTACACAGGATGGTGGCAGGGAAGAACTTAGAAAGAAGTGAAGCGATTGGATGTCATACTCAGGGAAGCCAGCTGCTGGGGAGAAACTTGCTCCTAAATGAACATGGACCAAACCTCCATGATTGTAATGATGGTTGCAAGGTAGCAGGCCACTAGATGTGATGGGTATCCAAAGCTCTTTGAAACTTTTTGTCATAAGCCTTGAGTCTCTCGTCCCCCCCCCCCCCCAATCTCAGGAGTAACCCAAGTCAGCACTGGAAGGAAGGCTAACAGCCCCCCCCCCCAGAACCTCATTAACTCCTGGGTTCCACTGGCTGCCTGTTTAAACCCTCCACAAGCACAAGGGTAATTAATTTCAGGGATCATAGATAGGAAAGGACCAAGGAGGCGGTGGGTGGGCCCCAAGCCTCTCACTAAGTAACCCTCCGCTTGAGCAGCCCTACACAAAGATGACAATTGGGGCTGAGACAGCACTGAGTGCACTTCCCAGTCCAGTCTCCCACAGTGCCTGAGAACCAGTCTCCTGACAGGAGCAAGGGCTTGGTGGGCCCTTCTCTGTGGAGGCGTGTAATAGCAGCAGTGGCTTCCTCTTGCCTGGGGATGCAGGTAGCCAGGGTGGGCGGTTTCCCGGGAAGGTAGCCATAGCTGGGCAAACATTTGAGCCAGGGTAAAGAGGGGGGCCAGGCACAGGTGACCTTGCAATAAAAAGCTCTTGACCCCACACAACTTGAGAGCCAGGTTACAGGCTGCCCAGAATTCAGGAAGGATGCCCCAGGCCCTTGCGGGGTCTGCCTTTTCCTCTGAACGAGGCGTTGGCCCAGCCTCGTCTCAGGAAGCGGAGGGAGCTCTGGGCAGGTGCAGGGATGGCAAGCAGAGAGGGCCGAGGCTACCCAGGATCTAGTCACACATCTCAGGGGCACAGCCTGGCCTTGGTTTACAATGCTGTTAGGTACATTAACCAATGAATAAAGTGATCAATTTTCAAAGCAAAGAGCAGAATTCATTGCCCATCGCCGGCTTCCTAGCGGTCTCTTACATTAGACCCCAAATTTTCAGATGCCAAGTAGCAGGCTAAAATTACACACACACACACACATGTTCTGTTCCTTTCCCCTCTACTCTCACGACACTCGGACACAGGCACGCACAGAGAGACAGTAACGTCCCTTTCCTCTCCTCTCGCGACAACGTTCTCCGAAGTCCTAACAAGTTGCCTTCCGATTGGTTCAGCCGGTGAGCGTCGTCCGCCATCTTTGTTCAAGGCATTCGGATGCTCCCGAGAGCCTTCACGGTGAGGGCGGAGGCCCCGCCCCATTCGGTGGTTCCAGACGGGTTGGGCGGTTCTCCCGCGGTGACCGGCGCAGCGGGTACTAAATGGGAGGGAGGCCGAGGGTTAGCGTCACGTGGCTTTAGGGACCGTCTCCTAATTCCGCTCCAGCACTCTACCTTCCCACCCGCGCCGGGCTCAGTCCCCGGTGACCCACAAGTTTCAAGAAGACACGGGCTGAAAACACTGGCTTCCGAAGGGAGTCGGTATACACCTTTCGGATCTAAAAAAGCTAAAAGAACTGTGCAAAGCTAGATAAGACCCTGTTCTTACCTAGCTGGATATTTTTTGTACTGTGTAGCCTCCAACCAGGCCTGAAACTCCCTGTGTAGACAGGGCTGGTCTCGAACGCACATAATACTACCTGTTTCTGCCTCCTACATTCTGAGATGAAAGCATGCAACACCATGCCTGGCTTATAAGAGATTTAAGGCCATATTTATTTGAATTTATCTGTGTGTCTCATGTGTGAATGTATAGGTGTGTGTGTTTGGGGGAGGTGGGTGCTGCCTGTGGAAACCAGAAGTGTCAGATTCCCCCGAGATGGAGTTACAGATGGCTGTGAGACACCCGTGTAGATGCTGGGACTGGAACTCCGGCCCTCTGGAAGAGCTGTAAGCGCTCTTAACCACTGAGCCATCTCTCCATTCTCACCCATTTTGCTTTACAGACGTGGTCGTTGGGACCGGGGTGGGGAGTGGGGGGAGGGGCGGTGTGTGTGTGTGTGTGTGTGTAAGTGGCTTACATCTACTAGGCGGCCCAAGTAGGATTTGTCTCTAGGGGCCATAGCATTGCCCCTCTGAAATCCCAGAGGATTCAGAGTGCTTTTGCCCCTTGTAATAACTCCCTAGCTCCCTTTTCCATTTTAACAGTTGCATGAGTCAGGAGAGTGGCTGTCCTCTTTGTGTCTCTATTTCCCTACTGTAAAGTAGGACCCTACGCTAGTGCCAGAGCTTAAGGAAGCAAACTTGAGTCTACTGGACACATGATGACTGTTATAATTAATTAGTCCTTGCGACTGTCTAAGGCAGTGAATGTTGGCACGCCTCCCATTTACACACGAACCGCGGCTCAGAGAAATACACCTTTCCTAGAAGCCGCACACCTAAGAAGATTCCATTCTCCGATTGGAACTCTGACCTATTTAACTCCAAAAACTAGTCATGTCTGGGAGAGTTTTGCATTAACTGCTCAGAGAAAACAAGACCATCTGTCTGCAAAACCCAAGCCTAGGAGAGGGGCTTGGATGTTGTATAAGGCAATTTTCAGACACTCCCTGCAGTGGCGTTAGCGATAGCGGGACCCGTCCTTCAGCCTCGGACTACTGGCGGGTTCTTGCCTGGTGTTAGCCAAGTGCTAGTGGAGACACAGTTGTGGTGAGACTCTAATCTGCAGCGACTCCAACCTTGCCGGGGAAGTCATGTCGGAGCAGCAGCGGCAGGGCGCCGAGCGCGACCTCTACCGGGACACGTGGGTGCGCTACCTGGGTGAGCGTGGGAGTGACAGACGCAGCGACCCCACCACTCCGGAGGGGCTGGGGGCGGGGGGGGGGGGGAAGCAATGGACCGGGTTGCCGATCTGGAGTCTGAAAAGGGGCTTAGTTCTTATTCGGCTTGGCCTGGAGACAGGGCTCAGGAGAAGGCTAGGGACTTGTCCAAGGTCACACAACCCTGTTGGTTCAGATCTGTCCACGGGGCTCTTCTGGAGGCACAAACCGAGTGTGTGGGTTGCCCTCTGCCATGACCGTGCACTAGCCATGGCGTCAGAGGATCTGGACTCCTAGCAAGTCTGCCTTTCCCAGGCTCTTCCTAAGCTTCAGTTTTCTCTTCTGTAAAAAGGGCTGAATGCGAGGCACTCCTGTCGGGTGCTGACTGTAAGAGCGGGCTGAGGTAAGGCCTTAAAAGACCTGGCACTTGATACTGGTCAGTGGAGCCCACCCTCAGTGATTCGGTGGCCTCCGGTCGCCTCCCTGGTGCAGATCCCCAGAACCACGGCTGGGGACTTTGATCAGTGAGCCATGAACTTCATTGTCGGTGTCAGTCCGCGGGCCTAGAAACCAAAAGGTAAAGTTACTTGACTGAGGTCACCTGCCGCACTGTAGTTTAAGAGGTTAGGGTTAGAAGCAGCTTTCTGTGTAGCGCCCCCTTGTGGAAAGGGCCAGAGAGTTAAATGCCTTTTCCCTCCAGGCTACGCCAATGAGGTGGGGGAGGCTTTCCGCTCGCTGGTTCCTGCAGCTGTGGTGTGGTTGAGCTATGGTGTGTCCAGCTCCTATGTCCTGGCCGATGCCATAGACAAAGGCAAGAAGGCAGGAGAGGTGAGTGTTAATTAACCCTTTCCAACCCATCCTAGTGTGGGTGGTATGCAGTCTTGCAGTGGGGACAGCCCTATCCCCGTTAGCGTCTCATAGTGCAGTCCATAAGCTAATCTTGTTTGTAGGATTGTTCATCCCCACCCGACCAAACCATTTGGGTAGGAGGTGACAGTTGGTACCTCTCCTGGATGTGGGCAAATCACCCCCAACCCTGAATGTAGTACAGCCCAGTCCTCCACCCAGCTGCCTTCTACCCTACTACCTCCGCATGTTCTTCCTCCTTGGTCCACCGGCATGCTTCTGTCTATAGGTTTCCTACCTCTGCCCCAGCTGGGCTAAATGTCTTTGTACCTTTCAGGTGCCAAGCCCTGAAGCAGGCCGCAACACCAGAATGGCCCTGGCTGTGGTCGACACCTTTGTGTGGCAGTCTCTGGCCTCTGTGGCTATCCCAGGCTTCACCATCAACCGTCTGTGTGCTGCCTCTCTCTATGTCTTGGGTACTATGACCCACTGGCCCCCGACTGTCCGCAAATGGACCACCACCACACTTGGACTGCTGGCCATCCCCGTCATAATCCACCCCATCGACAGGTAGGGGCCTTTCTGGTCTCAGGGACCAGTCACTCTGCAGGTAGAGTTAGGCTGTGAACTGTGGGCACAAAACCGGGGCAGCAGAGGCAGGGTTGAAGTAGAGAGGCCATCTGTGCTCTTATCAGCTAGAGCGGCAGAGCGGCAGAAAAGGAAGCAGAGTGCCTTATGGGTACTGGACAAAGGTCAAGTAAATTCACAGAAATAAAGACCAGTGCTGCAAAATAGCCAGAGTTAGCCAGGAGTGCTGGATTGAAGGGAGCTGATATCGGCATGAGTCAAACTTAGTTTGCAAGGTAAATACAAAATAAAAGTCTTAGGATGTTTTCCGCACGGCTGGATCCAAGCATCTGAGCGCTACTGCCACACAGCATCCTTCATCTTCCCAACCTTCATCCATCCTTCAGCATCTCTCCCCGTCCCGTCCTTGTGGGTTTCACTCTCCTGCCATGTCCCAGTGACTCATGGTGTCCTGTCCCTTACAACATCTTACACCCCATTAAAACTTCTCCGTAGTGATAGCCAAGATGCCAAGGAAGATTCTCATTGGCTCCCTCAGATGAGGGGCCCATGTATGAGCAGTTGTCCTTCTGAGTAGCCAACCCTGTGTTGTGTGCTTGCTTTTAGCACTAGAGGTAGGACCAGACTGGAGGGAACGCTCAGTGGATACAGCACTGTCTGCTCTTCCAGAAATCCCGAGTTCAATTCTCAGAAAAGACACCACGGCTTACAACCATCTGTAATGGGGTCTGATGCTCTCTTCTTGCATGCAGGTGTTTATGCAGGCACAACATGCATATACATAAAAAATACAGAATTAAAAAAAAAAGATTTATTTATTATTATATGTAAGTACACTGTAGCTGTCTTCAGACACTCCAGAAGAGGGCGTCAGATTTCATTATAGATGGTTGTGAGCCACCATGTGGTTGCTGGGATTTGAACTCAGGAACTTTGGAAGAGCAGTCAGTGCTCTTAACCACTGAGCCATCTCTCCAGCCCCTGTTTTGTTCTTTTGAGATAGGATTCTCTGTGTAGCCCTGCTGTCCTAGAACTCACTCTGTAGACCAGGCTGGCCTCAAACTCAGAGATTCACCTGCCACCTGCCTCTGCTTTCCAAGTGCTGGGATTAAAGGTGTGTGCCACCACTGCTCAGCTACAGAAATTATTTTTTAAAAAATCTAAGAGAGAGAAAGAGAGGGGGTGGGAGCACCTCAGTGGTGGCAGGGGTAGGCTGGAGGGGAGCATAGCTTACCCTGAACCTCATGGTGAGTCCTTTACCCACTGTGCCTCAATTTCTCCAGCTGTAGAAAAAAAAGGAATATGGCTGTTATCCTTGGGGGGAGGGGTGTAAGCATGACTTCCTTAAGGGAAGAGAATAATCGAATGTATCTTGACATGGTTGCTGTTGGTACCATGCATCGAGAGTCTTTCCCCTAGCCCTTGTGTTTCCTGCATCTCCTCATCCTTGGCTACCTGCTCACCAGGCCTTCTCTCTCTGTAGGTCAGTGGACTTCCTCCTGGACTCTAGCCTGCGCAAGCTGTACCCGTCAGTGGAGAAGCCCAGCACCCCCTGACCCTGCCCTGTGCCTTGCCTGGGGTCGGCCCACTCACATCAAAGAATGTGGATACGTGGCTGTTTGGGGTCCATGGCACTGCCATCTGGGTGGGTTCACATTGATGGGAGCTTAGAGATGAAGGCCCCGAGGAGTAGTGGCAGTGAGTTCTGAGGTGGGACCCAATTCTGTCTGCCTCAGTGGCCACGGTTGTGCTGAGTGGGAACGAACTCTGGCTGGGCCTGTCTTTTGAAATCTTTTTTTAAAAGTATTTATTTTATGTGTATAAGTGTTTTACTTGCATGTCTGTATGTATGTGCAGAACCCTTAGAGGTTAAAAGAGGTGATTAGACCCCTCTGGGACTGGAGTTAGGGATGCTTGTGAACCCCCATGCGGGTGCTGAGAACTGAATCTGGTTCTTCTGCAAGAGCAGCAAGTGCTCTGTTCACTAAAGTTCCTCTTAGCCCCGGGCCCACCTTCTGATGGAAAAGTTAGTTCCTCCCATGGAAGAGAAGAATACTAAGGCCCAGAGAGGGCAGGGAATACTGAGATCATGTGACAAGTGAGAGCCAGTCTTCTGGCTATTCTAAGTCACTTTGTGGTAGTGTGGCTGAGCGACTTAGGGAAAGATACAGAGGTACAGTATTTGGGACACTCAGGGCAGAGTCTCTGGCCAGCCTGTTCCTGTTGCAGGAGCTGCTGGGCCTGGTGAGAGGCAGGACAATCACAACCCAAGTGCTAACCTAATAAAACTTTCAAAAATGGCATCTCCTTTTCATTTCCTCTTCCTGGGGATAAGCAGGGTTGCGACCACAGCACAGTGCTTCCTCTGGAACAGGTAAACTGAGGGAGAAGTGGGCTGGTCTCCTGGCTCTGCAGGAAGGGCTATGGGGAGAACAAGGGAGGGATGTGTTCAAGCCTGTTCAAGAGCAATATCAGATCCAAGGAAAAGAAAAAGGGAAAAAAGGAGTCAGAAATGAAGGTCTAGGTGGAGAGAAGTGGGAGGTGTTTGTGTTGTGGGTGGGGTGGTGACTTAGAGTTTCATCGCTTTGAACAGACACCATGACCAAGGCAACTCTTATAAAGGCAAACATTCAGACTGGCTTACAGTTTCAAAAATTTAGTCCATTTTCATAGCAGGAAGCATAATAGCATGCAGGTAGACATGGTGCTGGAGAAGGAGCTGAGAGTTCTACATCTTGACCTAAAGGTAGCCAGAAGACTGACTGTTCCACAATGGGTGGAGTCTGAGCATAGGAGGAAACCTCCAAAGCCCATCCCCACAGTGACACACTTCCTCCTACAAGGACACACCTCCTAACAGTACCACTCTCTATGGGCCAAGTGTATTCAAACCACCACATTCCACTTCCTGGTCTCCAAAGACTTGCTCAAACACATGAGCCTATGGGGGCCATACCTTGCCATAGCATAATGCAACATATTTTTAGTCCAACTTCAAAAGTCCCATAGTCTGTCACAGTCTCAACATTGTTTTAAAGTCCAAAGTTCAAAGTCTCTTCCAAGACTCATGTAATCACTTACTTAACTCTAATCTAGAAAATCAAAATAAAAAAGAAGATCACATACTTCCAACATATCATGGTACAGAATACACATTATGTCACAGTGGGGAAATACTGGACCAAACCAAGATAAAAACCCAGCTAGACAGACTCCAAGGTCTGCATCTCCATGTCTGATGTCCAACTCCTTTCAGCTTTGATGATCGCAATACACTTCTTTTTCTTGGGCTGGTTCCACTCCCTGTTAGCAGCTTTTCTTGACAGGTGTCCCATGGCTCTGGCATCTCTAACATTTTAGGGTCTCCAAGGCAACTTCAACTTTACAGCTTCTTGTTTCAGTGTCTGGGATCCACACATGATCTGAGCTCCAAAGGACTTGGGTCACTTCTCCAGCTCTGCCTTCTGTAGCACTCTAGGCTCTGCTTGATTCCACTCCACTGCTGCTGCTGTTCTTGGTGATCATCTCATAGTACTGGCATCTCCAAAATGCTGGCATCATTTTGACTAGATGTCACCAATGGCCTCTCATAGGCTCTTCATGATGCCAAGCCTCAACTTCTTTGCATGACCCCTTCAATCCTGGGCCATCAACTGCAAAGGAGGCTGCACCCTCACCAATGGCCTTCCCTGGCCTCTCATGGTGCCAAGCCTCAGCTACTATCCATGACACTTTCTTGCCTTCAAAACCAGTGACTCTTAACACATTACCAAGTTCAGCTGCAGCAAAAGGTATGACCTTGGCTATCTTTGGAACACAGCTTCTTTGTGCTCTCAGAAAACACTTCCCAGAATATTTCACCTCAGTGGTACTGGTCTCTTCTTCATCCCAACTAATTTCTAAGTTCCAGATAACAAGCATCAATTGCCCTAGTAACCCCTTCTATTCTTTACTCTAAATCTAATGCCATGTGGCTGGAGCTGTGGAGTTCTGCTGCATGCTGGGGTTGCAACATGCCCTCCTTGTTCTATTACATTATTACCAGCTTTCTGTTTTCAGTGAATTTATTCTCTAACTAAGCTTGGCTATCCTGGAACTTGCTCTGTAGACTGACTTTAAACTCAGAGATCTGCATGCCTATCTCCTGAGTGCTGGGATTAAAGGCTTGATCTGCCGTGCCTGGATGGACTTAAGCTTTTCTTTACTTGGAACTTTCTCTGTAGCAGGCTGGTTCTGAACTCAGAGATCTGCTTGTATTTGTCTCCTGGGATTAAAGACATGTACCACCATGCCTGGACCTAAGCTTCTCATAGCCACTATGCCTCGAGATTCAGATCAAAAGCTTGCATCATCCCCTGTCAAGATCTGGATTGCTGGGCGGTGGTGGCGCACACCTTTAATCCCAGCACTTGGGAGGCAGAGGCAGGCAGATTTCTGAGTTCGAGGCCAGCCTGGTCTACAAAGTGAGTTCCAGGACAGCCAGGGCTATACAGAGAAACCCTGTCTTGAAAAACAAAACAAAACTAAACTAAACAAAAATAAAAACAAAAATATCTGGATCAAAAGCCTATGTCTTCCAGCCTCAAGATATGGATCCCAGGTGTGTCCTTCATTTCTGGATTGTAGTTCATTCCAGATTAAAGGTCTAAATGAAAACAATAACCTGATAATAATAATGTCTAACATGTTATAACTATCTCTTGTCTAATTGCAAACACAAAGAATAAGTTTAGTTGGGTGGGATCATGTCCCAAGCCCATTTAATATCCTTGGTTTAGCTCCACTCCACTTCCTGGGACCCCTTTACTCTTTGAATGATACATTTTGTATTTTTTTCTTTCTAACCTTGCTATACTTGTTTAAATTGCTCTTATCGAGAGTAAACCAGAGGATAAAAATCTATGCTGGACTTTTTTGAGACTTCCTTTGTCAATGCAATTAATCTGAATCTCTTCACCTTAGTCTCAGACAGACTCTTCAGATAAGGGCAAAAAGCAGCCACATTCTTCACCAAAATATCATAAGAATGATCTCCAGGCAACATACTAAATTCCTCTTCTCTGAAACCTCTAGAGTCAGGCTCCTACGGTTCGAATCCCCCTCAGCACCAACATCCTTCATATTCCCACTAGGATGATCCATGAAGCCCCTCTTAGAGCATTCCACTGCTTCCCAAATCCAAAGTTTCCAAATCCACATTCCTCCAGACAAAAGCATGGTCAGGCCTGTCACAGCAATACCCTAGTCCCTGGTACCTTAGTTAGAGTTTTATTGCTGTGAAGAGATCCATGACCAATACAACTCTTATAAATGGGGTTGGCTTACAGTTTTAGAGGCTTAGTCCATTATCATCATAGCAGGAAGCATGGCAACATGCAAGCAGACATGGTGCTGGCGAAGGAGCTGAGAGTTCTACATCTTGGTTCAAAGGTAACCAGAAGACTGACTGTTCCACAATGGGTGGAGTCTGAGCATAGGAGGAGACCTCCAAAGCCCACCCCACAGTGACACACTTCCTCTAACAAGGACACACTTCCTAACAGTACCACTCCCTATGGACCAAGTGTATTCAAACCACCACCGGCCATATTGTCCAAGTGATGGGGGCTCTCAAGAGCGGTGGCAGGGAGTCTGAACTGGATTCTAGGCCTTGTAAGAAGTGATTGGGAAATTTTGGAGAAGATATGGAGAAAGAGGGACCCTTATCCGCTGCTAGTGATATGCAAACTAGGGCAGCCACTATGTAAGTCAGTATGAAGACTCCTCAAAAAATTAAAAAGAGAATGGCTATCTGGCCCAGCCACAGCACTCCTGGGCTTAGACCCAGAGAATCCTTTATCCTCACGCAAAGATACTTGCACATCCATTTTCTTTGCCACTCTCTTCACCATAGCTGGGAAACGGAGCCGGCTCACCCACAGACAAGTGAAGAATAGAAATGTGGCACACAATGGAGTTTTGTTTGTCTATTAAAAAGGAAATGAAAATCCAAGGAAATGGATGGAAGACAGAGCATGTCTGTGCCTTACTTGTAGCTGTTTTGCTGTGAGGCCTCTGCTAGGTCGTTTGCCTTCTCTGATCCTTAGGATCTAGATCTGGAGAGGTGAGTCGTGCCATCTATCCTCCTCCTGGGTTAGCAGGGGAGCCAGAGCAGGATGTTGCTAGTCAGTGTTTAACCACTGGCTGCCTTAGGATAGGAAGACTCTATTGTTCATTTCCATGGCGAAAATACACCCATCCTGTCATCTCTGAAACCATCCACGTGAAGCCCTGGGACACAGCTGGGGAGATCATGTGCTATAGCTGACTGCCAGAAGCTATTCCTTTCAATAGCACCTCAAACCACAGATGCCAGCAGACTCTCTGTACTGTGTCTCTTCTGGCACACACAGGAATAGGGATTTAACTATAATAATTATGTCCTAAAAGCCAACCCCCTGCAGGGAACTAGGCAACATCTCCCCAGCAACAAACCAGTTTATTTCCACTGAAGTTCTCCCTGGGAAGCCAGTGATCTCATTAGGCTTACAGAGCATGCCTGAGGAGTTGCAAACAGGGGCACAAATGACCCTAAAGCACACACAGGAAGACCTGCACCCAGCATGGGTGATGGCTTCCCCATGGCTATAGAGATGAAACCATCTCCCTAGTCCTTTCTGACCTAGATATGTCTAGCCGTTCTCTGAGGCCTCGTGCCACTAGAACAGGCCTGCACAGACCTAGCTGAGAGAAGTGGCTGGACACTGTCCTGTGAAAAACAGTCAAGTCAACAAAGCCCAGCTGTGACTGTCTTTTGTGAGTGGACACAGTTGAACTCATGAGGATGGTGGCAGTTTGGCTCTCAGGAGAATGTTGTTAGTGGCTGTCTGTTATTTCTGCTCCCTCAAAAGGGGTGCCTGTACGTAGGTGAAGTCTTAATTGGTCAGATAAAGCTAAAGCCTGTGATTGGGCAGTAGAAGGAGGGGGTGGAGCTCAAAGTTTTAGAGAAGGGAAAGAGGAGGAAGAGGTCAGATGAGACAGAATGAGAGAGACGAAATGGAACCAGAAGGAGGGGATGGAGCTGACCCACATGGTCTGGAGAAGCCACAAGTAGCTGGGGGTTTCATAGATGGGAAATAGAGTGATGTAGGTACATTTGCCTGATCTAGGTGTGCAGTGTGTATTTATATCAATTGACTTTTGTGTTCTTTGTGTGGGCATTTTGGGGTTGGAGATTTACTCTTATAAACCTGGTTGGTATATTACAAGTCTCTGGTGTTATCATTTTATGGGCCTAGGGGAATCTGAACTAGTGGTAGCTGGCTTTCTGCCAGCTAGCCACAGGGGGTGGATGTCCTGGGAAGATAGGAGTAGCTTGGCAGCAGCTGGCTGCAGGAACCATGGGGGTGGGGGAGAGCACCAGTGCCTAGCCGGATTAGTGTGGATTATTTTTTTAAACTACATGCTACAGGAGAGTCTTTTGCAACCAACTACAGTGGCAATAATAAAATAAAATGGTGACAATCACATACACAATCACATAAGAGCTATTCAAGACTTACACACTACTTATCTCTGGAATTATCTACTTAATACATAGACAGCAACTTGTTACAGGTAGCTGCTGCATAGAAAGGAAGACCAACAGTGAGGCTGCTGACGGCAGATATACATAATCTCAATAGGGGTGAGGAGATGGCTCAGGGGCTAGAAGCATTTGGAGTCCTGGAGGCCCTATAGATTGTCCTGAGATTCACCAGCGACCCTTAACATTGTACCATGCGAGAGAGGTTGTGTCAGCCAAGGGTAATGGCTTCTCACTCTAATAGAGGAAAATCAAGGGACAGCTTGAGGAAGGGTCATGAGACAGAATTGGTTACCCAGGCATGGTGGTATATACCTTTATCTGAACACTTGGGAGGCAGAGACAGGTGGATCTCTGTGAGCTCAGGGCCAACCTGGTCTACACAGTCTAGGCTAGCCAGGGCTACATAATGAGATCCCATCTCAAACAAAAACAAAACAAAACAGCAAACAAATGAGTCTCTAGAATTCTACTAACCTCAGCTTCTCCAGATTGGTACAACTGGTGACAATCTCAGGGCCACCTGTCATGGCATCAACGCTTGATAGAAGAGGACGGTTCTTAGGAATGGCTTTTCTGGGTTTGAGGATTGCTCAACACTTCCAACACTCTCTGGGCTGAAATCTGCCTGGGCCTCTTTGTGAAGGCTGAGCTTTCCCAGTGGCTTGCTGCTCTTGACTTCTCCATTCTAATCCCTCATTTCCGGCATTGATGATAACAGCTAATGAAAATGTGGGTTCGAATCATAGCACTCCCACCTCCACTTGCAGCTGAAGAACTCTGACCTTCAGTGGCTTCTAGTGAAAGAACCTAGTGGGGAAACCCCCACTCAACTCTCGACTAGGCGTGCACCCAAGAATCACGAACAGAACGCCTTGATGTAAATACACGCGGTAGTTTAATGACGGAGCTCTGGACCGACATGCATCTCACACAGGAGATAACAGATGTCAGCCTCGAGGCTCAAAAGTTAGGGGTTTTTATGGAAGAAAAAGGGATAGGGGTGCGAGGAATTTCAACAAAGGTATGGGATTGGCTCATTCAAACATTAACAGAAAGATTACATGTCAGCAAAAGGGCATCAGGACCTTGTTCCTGTGGGCTGGGGGCTTATCTTTGTTCACATAGCAACCAGTTGATGTATGACTTTACCCGGCGTCAAGGGGCAGTAGACAGAGGGGAGGTTCTGGCCAGATGGTGTTGACTCAGACAAGATAGCCCTGCTTGGGTCCTTGCATTCCTTCACTAGAAGCCTTGGGATATAGCTGTCAATGAGGCGGGTCCGTCCCTCCCTGGCCTCTGGCTGGAGGACAATGTCTTTTTAGTGTTCTATGGGAAAGGCCCCAGGGAGGTTGCTCCTGCATCAAGGGATGAGCACTCTGATCATTTGGGCTTTTAGTGCCCATAGTGATTACCATCTCCTACACACACACACACACACACACACACACACACACACACACAAGCTCTACTCCCGAAGGTTACTTCTTACCCTGCCCTTTTCAGTCTTTGCTTCTCAGCACCAAGACTGAGCGTCTCTTTCCAATTACATCCTTTCCCCCATGACATTCTGCCTTCCTCCAGGCTCACAGTGCCGGATGCCAACCACAACCTAAAACTTCAGAAACCATGAAAGCCAATTGTCCCTCCCTCAGGTTATGAAAGGCATTTTTGTCACCACAATAGAAGGTTGACATGGCTGTTTGACAGCTCATTAATCCCTGAAAAACCAGCAGCTGGCTCTGGATCCAGTTCCTACCAGCCAGCTTTGCTCCACAGGCAAGAAGCTGGGCAAATAGATCTCAGATGGGCTGCCTACTCTTTTTCGAAGATGCCCTTTGCCCTAGCGGTTCCGTGAACCCTCTGCTAGGGACGGAGGAACACAACTGTTCCTAGGCAGTCTCAGGTTTAAGGGACAGCCCCACAGCCTGGCCTGAGTCCACATAGTAGACACAGGCCTTGCTATACACGGGGCTGTCCCCCTGTGGAGAGGGCCTCATTTCCACAGTCAAGACTTAGAAAGACTGAGTGATCAGGTATCACTATTGCAAAACTCTGCTGGGTGGGAAGGGCTCCTCAGACCCCACCATTTCACCCACAGTAGGTGATGATGTTGGTGTCACCAGGAGCAGATTCTGTCATCAGTGTCAGTGAGCTGGGTGGCTTTCTAGTGTAAGAGACAAGGCTAGTTGAAGCTTGGAGAAACAGGAAGTCTAACCCTCCAGACAGGGAGGAGTCTGGCTGATACAGCCCAGGTGGGAGTTTGCCTCTCTGGTAGAACCTACATTGTGAGGGCTCAGGCCAGGGTCAGTCACACCTGACTTGTGGCTTTAGGCAGAGCAGAGCAGAGGGGCTAAGGTCTGCCTGCCTCATATCCTTGCTCCCAACTCTCAGAAAGTGTGGCCTTCTGCCCATCACCTTTTCCTGAAGATGCCTTGGGTCCACTCTAGCCCCCGCTGGCCTCTGTTGGTGTGGGACTTACCCTCGTCTGCTGTACCAGTTCCTTTGGGAGGGGAACCTTCTAGAGATATTTCATATGAGCCTCAAGGAGCTCAAAAAGCCCTTGTGCCTTTTTGTCTTAGAACAAGCAGTCTGGCATTTGGGTTCCCAGGCAAGTCCTGGTTAGTTTTAGGGAACACTCAAAATAGCCACTAGGGGGCAGCATATCCTAACATGTGCTTGTCAGCTGGTTCAACTGCTCATAGTGACCAGTCTCTTAGCGAACTGCTCCTGAGTTGTCATTGCAGGCACAAGCTCCCAAGGCCACCCCCATGCCACCACTTGGCTTGTGGCACTCTTCAGTCAGGGCAGAACGAACCCCATAGGCTGTGTGGCTTTGGACAAGTCATTTAATGCTCCTGAGCCTTTGTCCCCTCGGTGTGAAATTCCTAATTATCTGAAGCAACCAAAAAGATCACAGGAGAATGGCTGGAAAGATGTTCATCTGGGTGGCGACTCCACTGCTGCTGGCTCCCACTAGTGTAACAAAAGGTATCCACTTTAAAATGACTGAGTTGTCTCGCCTGATGGTTGATCCAGGTGTAAGACTTGCTAGTCTTAGCAAAGCATTGAGGGATTCCATCTGTAAGGATTTTCTGAGCCACACATGCTATCTCAGGCCTGCAGTCCCACTTCTTAAGAGGCTCTGGGAGGAAGAATGTGAGTTTGAGGTCCATCCTGGGCTGCAGAGCAAGACCTTGTCCTCCTTTGCACCTTAATGAAAAAATGTTTGTGTGACCTCAGAAGTGTGTGTGTGTGTGTGTGTGTGTGTGTGTGTGACCATACCCTCACAAATGTGTAGGAGGTCCCTTTTCTGCTCTGTGCCTAAAGGAAGAGTCTTCTGACCAGATCTTGTGGGGCTGAATCTTCCCAAGTCCTCCTTTGGTAGACACGTTCCTTGACTTCTGATGGCCCCTCAGAGCCACCGTCCTTGGAGTCTTATCTCTCCCCATGACACACCATGTCCACATAATTGCTTCTCCCAGCTTGCAGCATTCTCTGGATGCCCCCATCACAGTGGTGAACCAGGGTAGGTCTGTGATCTCTGTGATCTGTGTACTCAGGAAACTGAGGCAGGAGGATGGTGTGTTCCAGGTCAGCCTATGCTACACACTGAGACTTGGAAAGAGACGAGGTAGAGATGAGTCCTCATTATAGTTTCCTGTGCTGAGTGCCCCAAGAACAGAATGTCAAGTGTGCAGTAATGTAATGAAAGACTAGAACTACTAACAAGTAGAAGTGGGGAATGAAAAAGTAAAACGTAAAAACAAAATTCTAGGCCTTTAGGCCCAGGCGTGGAAATGTGACCTTTGTGACTCAATGCTCCAAGGTATGCTAATCATAAAACAGATGGCGAGATCCCTCCACCCACACGTTTCCTGGGTTCAAAGAGTGTTAATTCAAAGTATGTGCTATTGTTAGGGGCTCTTAGAAACTGTCTTAAGAGATAACCTGAACAATGTGACTTTGCACTTCCTTGTGACTCTTAACTGGTATCTTTGGTATCTTCCAACAATGCCCTCCCCACTTCCTTGAGTTGTGGTTTCTTCCTTTAAATACCCCCTTATCCAGCTACTCGGGGCGCCACGGTCCTCTACCCCTGAGTGGTGTATGACCGTGGGCCCGAGAGCGCTCTTGAATAAAAATCCTCTTGCAGTTTGCAGCAAAACCATTTCTTGTGGGTGATTTTGGGGTGTCGCCTCTCCTGAGTCAGAACGTGGGGGAGTCCTCACGTTGTGGGTCTTTCAGTAACAGTATCACACTGACCGTAAATGTCTTCAATAGTTTGAGATCAACCTGGTGTACATTGTGAGTTCCAGGACAGCTAGAGCTATATAAAGAGACACTGTCTCAGACCGTAAATAAAACAATACCAACCA
The DNA here is from genome assembly GCF_000001635.26 of Mus musculus. Lineage (NCBI taxonomy): Eukaryota > Metazoa > Chordata > Mammalia > Rodentia > Muridae > Mus > Mus musculus. The sequence continues at coordinate 4,081,839 of NC_000077.6, read as the reverse complement.
ATTAACCAAATCAAATGTTTCCAGGAAATGTCATGATGGTGACAAGCCCAAAGCTTTGCCACTGTGAGCTATTTTGCAGGAATGAAGACATTCTAGAGTCATTCTAGAGAAGCGGTTCTCAACATGTGGGTCACAACCCCGCTGGGGGTCAAATGACCCTTTAACAGGGATCACCCAAGACCACGGGAGAGCAGACATATTTACAATTCAAAACAGAAGCAAAATTACAGCTATGGATTGCCAATGAAAATGATTTTATGGTTCAACCTGAGGAACTAGAGTAAGGTGTTGCAGCATTCAGAGGGCTGAGAACCACTGCTCCACAGGTGCAACCTCCCTCTGGCTGTCAGGATGCTAAAACAATGGTTCTTCCTTGGGTGTCTCGAGCTGGAGCAGGAAAGAGCTGAAGCCTGGAGCACTCAGAGGGACAGACTCCATAAGCTGTGTGACTTTGAACAACTCACCTAACTCCTTGAGTCTTGGTTTCCAGGTCTCGACCCATCCAGGAGCACAAGGTGACCCAAGACACGGAGTGTTGTGTCGATGACTTCTTGCTCAGAGGTGTGGGCGAGGAGCTATGGGGGCACCCCAGGCTCTGCTGGGGAGTTTCTTCATGTCACTCTGCTTTCCTGCTGGGGCTCTTTTGAGGTCACCTCAGGAAATGGGTGTTGGAGACACTGGTTTACCAAACGAAATAAGGAGGCCAAGCCCTGCCTGTTTCTAGAGGATATCTTAGAAATGCGCTCTGAATGTTGCATGGAGTATAGTTGTGTAGCCCAGGCTGGCCCCAAACTGCCTATGTAGCCAAAGATGACCTTGAGCTCTTGATTTTTCCTGTCCCCACCTCCCAAGTGTCAGGTAACAGGTATATTCCACCATGACCAACTCCAAGCAATTCTTCAATAAATTTACAATGAAGATTCTGATCTCTCTAGAGGTCTGTCCCCACCGTCACTTCATGTGGCACTCCTGTTCTCTTGCACTATGTGTTAGGAGATAGACATGGACCCTTGGTGTTGTCTCCCTGGCAATGGGTTCTTAGGGAAGAAAGAAGAAACAAAACCTTGGGTTTCTTTTACACCTGCACAGCACACTTCCATCTTTCCGGTAGTGAGTCTCTCTGCTCAGCTGCAGGGAGAGGAGCCCTAACAAAAAAATACCAACACCACCGCTCACAGCTTCACTGGCTCCCAGTGTGCAGAGAGCTCATACTCTGTCTTCTGACTCCACTGCCTCAGTGGGCACGAGGTGGGGGGGGTCCCCTCTCTCCAGCTCTGTATCCCTGATGCTCAGCCATTTTCTTCCAAGGTTCTCATATCGTGCCTTGCACAAAATGTGGGTGCTGCCACACTGCATTCCGAGGGCCAATTTACCCTGAGTACATGAGTGCAGTGCTGATAGAGGCCACAAGAGGGAGCTGGCTCCTGTGGAGCTGAAGTACTGCATCTGAGCTGGGAGACAAACTCAGGCTCCCTGTAAATCAGGAAGTGCTCTTGACCTCTGGACTGTCTCTCCAGTCCCCCTCCACTTGCTTCTCTCCCTCATTCTTCATTATAGACTTGCCAGATAAAGCACAGTGTGACGTAGGGAGAGGGGTGTTTGGGAAAAGTTATATGGAAAAGCTCTGTGAAAGCTACTGTTTTATAAACTTCCTTAAACAACGTGTATTTAAAAGTTTTCCTTAGCATGACCTTACACAGAATGTTCCTCCCAGAAGCCATAGATAATTAAACAAATGTGCCAGTGACAGGCGTGGAATACCTTTTGTCATGGTGTTGGTGTGGGGTCCGCAGACCCCCCAAACAGTAAAATGATTGTCCTCACTCTTGGTTACCCAGACCTTACTGGGACAGGCAGAGCCTCACGCTGAAGACACCACACGCTTTGATTACAGGACACAGAAATCAAACTGGTAGTGATCCGAAAACATCCTCCCTGATGGCTAGATTCCACAGTGCCAGGAGGTGCTATACAGGCACAGAGAAGCCATTAAGAGTCTTAGATGAGTATGGTGTCAGCTACAGTTATGAGCAGTCTGGGGAGATACGCCCACAGTGCAGTGACAACATGGATGATGTTGGAGTAACCAATCGGAATGAAGGTCTATTCTGCAGGAGGCAGCTCACGCTGGTACAATAAACCTGGCCGAGAACCCATGACAGGAGAGCACATAGAACCAACTGCTGTTGCTTTGCTAAAGGGATGCAGTATCCCAGTGCCTTCTAAGTTTTTAACCTTATGCCCAGATGCAACTCCCACGTCCAGCAGAGGATCATCTCTACTCAGGACACGGAGGTGAGTACAGACTCACGACTGGCCAGAGTGCAGAGAATAAGTGGAGTACACCTGTCACTCCCTGCACAGGGCACAGAAGGGGACAGAAAGTTTGTTAAGAGTCAGAGGCTAGTGAATCTTCTGGGTATGGTGGGACCAATGCACTCAGTCTTGCAGTAGCTGCAGTTGCCAGCACACGCAATACCATCAATCATGCAATACCATCAATCATGCAATACTCCAGTACATAAAGGGATGGGATTCACAAGGTCTGCTGCCAAGCCAGAGAGCTATTGACAGTTGGTGGCCTCTGGAAGGAAGGGTTTATCTTCTTCAACAGTGTGGCCCATGGCAGGTTGCCCATGCTACAGTGGCTAGAGTCCTATACCCATGAGCATCGAGCATCCAGGCAGCTCTGGTTGGACTTAGTGGGTTAGAAAAACAAAAGGAGACATGGAGTTGAAGCAAAAGAAGACATGGAGTCGAGGAGATGTGTATTCAGGGGATTCTAGGAAGGGTTGGCATGGGAGGAAGAGGAGTGACGGAGGAACGGGTAAATAGTTTTGAAAAGATATGGGATGTTCAGTTAAACTTTATTGTCAGGTAATGAATACATTTTAAGGACCATCCAATATCACTCAAAAAGAGTCTTTCAAAGTCTGAAAGCTTTCTCTTTCCCATCTTTCTTCTCTTCTTTTGTGATTTCAGTTACTTTCCCCTACCGTGCCTGCTCAGAAAGCGGGAGGAACTCTCACCCTGTTTGGGATATCACACAGGAAACTAGAGGTCACAAGGTGAAGAGGACACCTTGGCCCTGGTCCAATTCTACCAACCACTGGCTGAAGAAAATGAGGCCAATGCTCTTGGAAGCTCAGTTTCTGTCATGGCTCGACACAAGCTAGAATTATCAGAGAGGAAGGAGCCTCAGTTCAGAAAATGCCTCCATAAGATCTGGCTGTAAGGCATTTTCTTAATTAGTGATCACTGGGGAATCCCCAATTCATTGTGGGTGGTGGCAGCCCTGGTCTGGTGCCACTAGGCTGAGCAAGCCATGAGGAGCACACCAGTAAGCAGCGTGCCTCCACGGCTTCTGCATTAGCTCCTGCCTCCAGGATCCTGCCTTATGTGAACCCTGGCCCTGTCTGCCTTGTCCCAGGTCTCCAGGGGCATGGAAAGCATCAGGTGATCATTCTCGTATCTGTGTGAGCAGAGGACAGGTCACCGGACAAGGGGCACAAGCCCTTCCAGCCCTCTGGGAGGCTTTTGATGGTGACCTGTTATGTAAAACTGAGAGAAATAAATCTTTTCCTTCCAAGTTGTTTTTAGTCATGGTGTTTCATCACAGCAATGGAAACCCTAAGACAGTCCCTATATATAAGATGGTCACAAGAGCCTGTGTCCTGAAGTGTAGGCACAGGTCTGTGCATGACTCTGCTCCCCGCCACAGAATGACGTTATCTTGGTGAGTGTCAGGTTTTGCACTCAGCTCTTAGTCTGTTTCCACAGAGCATCTCATAGAAGCAACAGAGCCCTTGGGTTCTGGCCTCCTTTCATTCTATGAACTAACTAATCAATTAATCATCTCTTGGCAAGAGTTATGTCAGGGCCAGGGCTCAAGCCAATGTCTGTGCACCTAGCATGGGTCAGGAAGTTGAAAAAGAAGCTAGAACCCTGGCCCTGTCTGCCTTGTCCCAGGTCTCCAGGGGCATGGAAAGCATCAGGTGATCATTCTCGTATCTGTGTGAGCAGAGGACAGGTCACTGGACAAGGGGCACAAGCCCTTCCAGCCCTCTGGGAGGCTTCTTCTTCTTCTTCTTCTTCTTCTTCTTCTTCTTCTTCTTCTTCTTCAGAAATCTGCCTGCCTCTGCCTCCCGAGTGCTGGAACTAAAGGCATGCACCACCACGCCCGGCTTCTCTGTGCGGCTTCTTGAAGAACCTCCTCACACGTTGTGGGTCTCCACTAGCTGGGCTGCCCAATTTGGGGGATTATCTCTTCTATTTATAAAAAGGGCTTAGAGGGATGGGGAGTATCCAATAGCTCTACTCAAAGATGCAGGGCAATGAAAACACTCCATATCTTCTTGTCAGAGCAGGATCATATGAGGGCCCATTATGGAGCAATTTAGAGCAATGCCTTATGACTAAATAAAGAACAAAATCCTCAGGTCCTAGACCTGCTGCTTAAGACTATATGTCACCGAGTGGCTACTTAGCCTCTGAGCTTGGTTTTTCACTCATAAAGTGGCTCTGATAAAGTGTATTGTGGTGGTGTGAGGATGGCATGAGCCTACCTTGTAAAGCTCTTGGAACAGTGACAATCCTCAGCAAACAGTAGCCATTATTGTTATGTTGTTGTTTGACTTTCTTTGCTTTGGGAGAAATTCCGTTCTTTTTTTAACTTTTTTTTTAGATTTATTTTTGTGCTCTGCCTGCATGTACACCTGCAACCCGGAGGCATCAGATCCCATCACAGATGGTTGTGAGCCACCATGTGGAATTGAACTCAGGACCTCTCTCCAGCCCCAGGGAAGTTCTATAAAAGGTTTAAAATATGAGCCGTGAGTTCAAAAGGAAGGAAGTGATTATGAGAATAATGTGCCCCTGGGTCAGTCAAAATCAGAAGCCAGCACCTCCTGCCAGAGGTATAGAGCTTTTGTGTCTGAGACTCCCAAAAGGAAACCACTGTTAGGTTGGATGGCACGAGTCTTCGGCAAGGGCGGCGCTGTCCGGGGTGCTGAAATCTGCTGCCTGGTCTCTCTTATAATTTCTGTAAGCCTCGTGCTCCCTGACTTCTGGTCCTCTGTCTAACTTACAGAACTACAGTAAGCATCTACTATTCAGTGAATGGAAATAAAAAGGATTCTGATAATCTCAGCCCAAGATGCTCACAGCTCACAGGGAGGGACTCAAGTGCAAACGTCTTAGGAGAGATGAGGCCAAGTAGAGTCATTTTCCTATTCTTGGGCCCCAAGGACACCCATCTCCTGTCTTCCCTTCGTGGTTCTTTCTCTTTTGCAATCTTTATACCTCCAACCTTTCATAACTTTAGATTTTGATTACAGCAGATAAATCTTTTCCGGGCAACCTCTCTCTGCTCACTGCTGTCACAGAGTAAGCCGGACTAATGATCAATTTAGGAATTAAAGGAGAGAAGAGAGAAAACAGAGGGTTGGGGCCTCTGAGAAGTTGGGGATCCACCTAGACAGGGGTGAGCTCCTCATCGTACTTCTGCATGCCCTCGTCTGGGAGAAGCACTTCAACCGTGAAGCTGACCTTCTTGGCGTGGACGAAGCTATAGGTGTTGTCAAAGCGCAGGACATCTAGGAGACAGATGGAAAGGTGAGTTCCTACTGGCTGTGCTCGCCGAGCTGGTCCTTTACCTCCCCGTGGGACCTGTTGCCCTGAGCAGGACCTATAAACAGAAACTACCTCTTCTTGACAATCACCCAGCCTGGCTATAGTTACATCAACAGATAGCAAGAACAATGGATGCTAATTCAGGTGTATTCACACCTGGATGCTCACGTAATGAAGCATATATTGAGAGCAACAGAAGCTTCCTGGTCCTCTTGGACAAAGCACATGCTGGGCAAAGCCTGAGGTAATGGTTTTAATCCTCAGACAACGGGTGACACCAACAATGGTCCTTCCCAGGTTGGGTACAGTTTTGCATTTGTGCAACTACATTGAGACTGTCATGGGGTCATATGACATTCAGCGTTGAGGCTGCATATAAGTTGGCTTACTTCTCTTGACCTCATGAGAAAAGTGCCACCTGCCCTATTGTCCCATGCTTGTGTCCTGTGATCCAAGCATCCTCAGTTCCTTGGGGTCCATGTGTCTGACTGTTGGCACACAGTAACTGTTCATGAATATGACTTGAGAATGAGTGAGGGTTTTAACCTGGACTATGTGTCTGGGGAAAGGGGCCACTGCCCATGTTAATCCTTTAAACCATGTGAAGGTGGTTCCTGTCTCCAGAGCCAGCGCTCGGGTGGACTTACAGACACCAGCCTCTGAGCAGGTGAGGCTCCCATCCTCGGGCACCATGTGGGCATTGTAGCGCTGGCTGGTTAGCACCTCCACCATCTCCCCAGCCTTCTGCCTCTCCCCCATCTTGGTCTTGAGGAAAACTCCAAAGCCAATGTCTGCACCGTCAGATGAGAACTGCCACCTGGAAGAGGACAGGTTGCTGCTCAGTGTGACGGGCTCCTGAGCAGCCAGAGCCTCGCTATGGGAGGAGGGGCCATTTGTTCCTACCTGAGGACACAGCCTGGAAACAGGATCTCATACTCCACCTGATGTGAGGAGCCACGGCTAATCTGCACTGAGTGCTCATACTGGGTCTTCACCTGGTCTCGCACATACATGGACTTGGGGATCTCCCCACCGTAGTTGATCTATAATAGATTCTGGAGTCATTTCTCTTGCGAGACACACGTTTATTGCTATTGGGAAGATTCTCACTCCCCTTCCCCAAACCTTTTCTTGGCTCTCTAAGAGGGCTAGCAATCCTCTGGAAGCCTCTTTCAGCTTAATTCCAAATAAAAAACTCTCCATTTCATCTTTCTCTGTACATCTTCTCATTATCAAGTCCCGATAAACTGGACACACCTAGTTCAACACCTGCTCTCTATACCCAGTGGTCTATTTTGAGATGTTTGTAAAATGAATAGGTGGGTAGGAAAGGAACCCAGCTATACTCCTCCAATCCCTTCCTGGCCCCAGGCTCTGCGTACCTTGGTTAAACATTTGGGGTTCCCATCTGGGTCAGTCAGAGTCCCCCCAAAATGGGCAGGCAGTTCCTCAGGACTGATGAGTTTCAGCAAACCTTCCTTCCAGCTGTCTGGGAGGAGGAAGATTCAGTGATGCTTATCACATCTGGAAGGGACCAGACAGCCTCCTATACCCACCAGGACACCCTGAACATGTGTCTCTAAACACTGAGGGAGTTAGACAGCCAGGGATAACTCCCAAGTCACCTAGACCTCAGGCTGTAGGAAGTGTTATTCCTAGCATCCAGTTGCTATGGGAATATGTTTGGCCTTGGCTGATGGGTTTGGACAACCTTGAAGGTCTCCAAGTCATGAGTAGTAAAACTGAGAGTTGCTTGAATGTCTCAAGGGGACTTTAAAGCACCATGAACTCAGGACCTGTTGAGATCTTGTGGTGGGAGCAGCTCTGTCGAGAGAGTTACCTGCCTCTTTCACCATCACAACTGTGAGGTATAATGTGAGCCTGAGTGCTGGGGGATTGCTGTGGTCCTAGCCCTGCAGCTAACCTTAATTAATCCTTTGGCAGTGGCACTGTCCTTCCCTCCAGTGGGAAGTGGGAAACAGCACCGTGCCTGGAACACTAGGGCCAAATTACTGAGCCTTGTTGGCCTCAGAGGAACAAAGGACTTGGGTCCATATTGCTCCAGGATTTGGTGCCTCCCCACAGCCAGGCTGCTTTCTCACCCACCAAGCTCTTATTCTTAGTGGAAATGGGTAGAGGTAGGAGCTGGGGTATTGGGAAGGAAGAGAAAGTGAGGAGCATAAGACCCCAGCCACTGTTCCTAGATTTTCCTCCACAGTTAGAGGAACTGAATGCTCTGCTTGAGGGATGGTTGTCCTCCAAGTACTGGGACTGGCTCACTGATCGGGTTTGAGAATTAGTTTTCTTGCCAGGCATGGTGGCACACGCCTTTGATCCCAGCACTCAGAAGGCAGAGGCAGGTGGATTTCTGAGTTTGAGGCCAGCCTGGTCTACAAAGTGAGTTCCAGGACAGCCAGGCCTACACAGAGAAACCCTGTCTCGAAAGAGAGAGAGAGAGAGAGAGAGAGAGAGAGAGAGAGAGAGAGAGAGAGAGAGAATTAGTTTTCTTCATCTTATCGTGTCTGTCTGTCTGTCTGTCTGTCTGTCTATCTATCTACCCATCTATCTACCTATCTATCTTACACTGCCATGGATGGATCTCAGGGCCTCACATGTTCTGGGTAAATGCCTGGTGACTGAGATACCCACAACCCACTTTTGCCACTTTTAAAAACAACTCTTGTCAGGGGAATGGCATACAATGATAGTAGTTTCAGCACTCAAGAGACTGAGGCAGGAGGATGATGAGATTGAGGCCACTGCATCTTAAAATGCAAAACAAAAAGAAGAATTAAAAGTACATTTTTCTTATCACTTTTTACTTATGCAAAATTGAGAAAATAGGAAAATACAAATAATACCTTTAAAATGATTTATTCTGTTTGTATTTCCTTCTAAAAATCTATGTTTAATATATATGTTTTATTTTGTTATGTTTAAAATTATATTTATGGTCTGTGGGGGAATCACAGATCACAACATACATGTGGGGGGTCAGAGGATAACTTGTGGGTGTCAATTTTTTCCTCCTACTGTGTGGGCTCTGGGGACAACCAGGTAATCGACCTTGGTGGCAGCCTAGCCATCATTCTAGCCCAGTACATTTGGTTTTATAAAACCAAATTATATTGTCCATATGGCTTATGTGTAGGTGCACATGTGCATGCAACACAAACATACATCTGTGCATGTGCATGTAGGTCAGAGGATAACCTAAGGTGGTATTCTTCAGAGTCAGAGTTGCCATTAAAAGCACTGGGTTTGCAACTGCAGGAAGAAAGCCAGGTCACATAGAGCCGAGGTTGAGAAGCAGTGGAGCTGAAACGTGAGGGGACAGGGAGGCCTTGCTTCTCACTCACCCGAGGCCAAGGCAGGGAATGGGGCGTAGGAAGTGTCTCCATTCTATGTAATGAGATGGAGAAGGAGCCTGTGGCTGTAGGCAATGTGCTGAGCACTGGAAGGGATGATGGACCAGCCTTACTCTACAGCCTAGGTGTGAAGCCTGGGGATGGACCAGCCTTACTCTACAGCCTAGGTGTGAAGCCTGGGGATGGACCAGCCTTACTCTACAGCTTATGTGTGAAGCCTGGGGATGGACCAGCCTTACTCTACAGCTTAGGTGTGAAGCCTGGGGATGAACCAGCCTTACTCTACAGCCTAGGTGTGAATCCTGGGGATGGACCAGCATTATTCTACAGCCTAGGTGTGAAGCCTGGGGATGGACCAGCCTTACTCTACAGCCTAGGTGTGAAGCCTGGGGATGGACCAGCCTTACTCTACAGCCTAGGTGTGAAGCCTGGGGATGAACCAGCCTTACTCTACAGCCTAGGTGTAGAAGTCTGGGGATGGACCAACCTTACTCTACAGCTTATGTGTGAAGCTTGGGGATGAACCAGCCTTACTCTATAGCCTAAGTGTAGAAGCCTGGGGATGGACCAGCCTTACTCTACAGCCTAGGTGTGAAGCCTGGGGATGGACCAGCCTTACTCTATAGCCTAAGTGTAGAAGCCTGGGGATGGACCAGCCTTACTCTACAGCCTAGGTATGAAGCCTGGGGATGGACCAGCCTTACTCTACAGCCATGGTGTGAAGCCTGGGGGATGAACCAGCCTTACTCTACAGCTTAGGTGTGAAGCCTGGGGATGGACCAGCCTTACTCTACAGCCTAGGTATGAAGCCTAGGGATGGACCAGCCTTACTCTACAGCCTTGGTGTGAAGCCTGGGGATGGATCAGCCTTACTCTACAGCTTAGGTGTGAAGCCTGGGGGATGTACCAGCCTTACTCTACAGCCTAGCTGTAGCAGTCTGGGGATGGACTAGCCTTACTCTACAGCCTAGGTGTGAAGCCTGGGGATGGACCAGCCTTACTCTACAGCCTAGGTGTGAAGCCTGGGGATGGACCAGCCTTATTCTACAGCTTAGGTGTGAAGCCTGGGGGATGGACCAGCCTTACTCTACAGCTTAGGTGTGAAGCATGGGGATGGACCAGCCTTACTCTACAGCTTAGGTGTGAAGCATGGGGATGGACCAGCCTTACTCTACAGCTTAGGTGTGAAGCATGGGGATGGACCAGCCTTACTCTACAGCTTAGGTGTGAAGCATGGGGATGGACCAGCCTTACTCTACAACTTAGGTGTGAAGCATGGGGATGGACCAGCCTTACTCTACAGCCTCGGTGTGAAGCCTGGGGGCAGGGCTCTGGAAGGACTTACTACTTCCCAACACCACGATCTTCCTTCGTGTGTCCTCACTCAGGAATGGCTTCATGAGATTGTAGCCCACCGGGAACAGTTTCGTGGCTGAAAGATACAGGGAGAGATCAAGCCACTGGGCCACATTTCCACAATGGACAGAGCCAGTGATACAGAAGTCATAATGAACCTGGTCAGCTCAGACCCACACCCAAGAAAGCCAACTAACTAGCCATCTATCAGTCACCTACCCACTGCACAAGTGAGCCCGTCATCAGCCTCCTCATCAGACAATCAATAAGCTAACCAGTCTACCAACATCCAGCCAAGTGCCAACAAACTAGGTAGCCTGCTAACAAACAATTTACTGATTCACCAAACTTAACAAGTTGGCCAGACAGAAAATTAATCAGCCACCAACCAAGTAGCTGATCCAGTTCTCTATCCAGCTACAAACCATTCAGACAGAGTCAATCTCCAAATAACCAGCTGGCCATGCAAATCCAGCTGCAGAACAAACCAGCCAGCCAGCCAACATGCCAGTCATCAAGATGCTAGCCAGACAACCAACCAAGCTAAAAGCCAGTCAGCCATCCGAGTCAATCCTTCAACCCATCCCCAGTTACTTAGCTACTCAGACAAACTGTCAGCCAAGCAATGAGTTAACCAACTACCAAACAAGCCACATTTCTACCAACCTACATACCTGAGCAACAGCAACCTGAATGATTAGTGAACCCCCAGAATTGTGCCAGGCCAGGAACATGAACCACAGGCATGGGCTCAGAGGCCTTCAAGGAGAAGATAACTTGCTCAGAAAAGCAGGATGAGCTGGGTATGGTGGTGCATGCCTTCAGACCCAGGACTTGGGAGGGATGGGGAGGTAATCTCTGTGAGTTTGAGGCCAGCCTGGTTTATATAATAAGTTTTAGGCTATCCAGAGCTACATAGCAAGACCCTGTCTCAACAAATAAACAAACAACAAACAAAAACAAAATAATGCCCCTAAAAATAGAAAAGAAAGAAAAAGAGAATAAATAGTTGTGTAGCTTTGTAATTCCATACACTCTGAAGGCTGAGGCAGGAACATTGCAAGTGCCAAGTTTATGTGGGCTTCAGAGTAAGTTCAAGGCCACCCTGGGCAGCTTAGGGCCACAGACAACCCAAGGAAAGAAAGATGGCCATAGGGAAGTGAAGAGACGTTTCGGGGGCGGGGGGCTGAGTTTAGAGCTGCCTCTCTTGGAGTGAAACTAGATGTTAGCAGTTCCTGAGCCTTTCTCTGTGCCAGACACCAGATGGTTTGCCCCAGGAAGAGGCATCAAGAAAGACACCCCTATGGAGGCCTCAGGATGGGGAGCCACACCTCACTTACCTTTTACAATGAGCATGAATTTCAGGGTCTCTGGGTAATTCTCTTCAAGGAGGCCAAAGAACTGTGGAAGCAAGAGAGCCCCTCAGAGCCCACACCTTCTCCACTCCCCCTCCTTTGCTGTATCCTGTCTGGAGGTTTTAGAGGAAAGACCCTTTTAGGTATCACCTCCATTGGCCTCTGAGGGACAGCATCCACCTCAGATGGTTAGAAACAAATGTCCATAGTAACCACACAGCCACTCTAACAACAGATGGTAACCATGGTGACTGCAGTGTGCCAGGCTTCAGACTCTGCCCAGCTCTGTGCATGTGCTTTACAGGCTCACTCCTGGGTCTCATTGTCCCCAGGCTGGAGTGGAGGAAGCAGAAGCATGGAGGGTGTAGGGTGGGTAGGGATGACCGACAGGAGATAACTTGCCCAGGGCTCAGAACAAGGGACTGACAGGGCTGGAACTGTTTGTGGAAACAGGCTCTGTGCTCTCTTGTGCTTTCCCCAGGAGACCTATTAAGGTTTCTTTTAAGGGTGGGGCTAGGAAGGAAACCACCTTTTATTAATTTGTGCTTTAAGCGAACTGTAAGGGCAAAGCAGGCCAAGCTGGTCACCCAAGTGTGTGCATTTGTGTGTGTGTGTGTGTGAGTGTGAGTGTGTGCGTGTGTGTGCATGTGTGTGTGCATGTGTATGTATGTGTTGTATGTGTATGTGGTGTGAACTTGTATGTGTGTGCACGTATGTGCATGTACATATGTGTGTATGCATGCATGTGTGTGAGTGTGTCCACCCCTGGGCCTCCTCACCTCCTGGTATACTTCCACCAGAGGCTTCCAGAAGTGCTTCAGTCCCAGACCTTCACAGTCAAATATCATCACAATGGTTTCAATCTTCCTCCCCAGCTGTGAGGATGAGCAAGGAGCAATGCTCAAGGTCAAGCATAGGCTTGGGAATTGGCAGCTCAAGTACATGACTCTTCAGGATGCTTCCAACCTCCACTCCATCCCCAGAGTAGCAAGTGGACAAGAACAAGTACATCTCCACACTCATTCATCTACCCATCACCCACCATCCACCCACCCACCATCCACCCACCCACCATCCACCCACCCACCATCCACCCACCCACCATCCACCCACCCATCATCCACCCACCCATCATCCACCCACCCATCATCCATCTACCCATCATCCATTATCCACCTACCCACCATCCACCTACCCATCATCCACCTACCCACATCCACCCACCCACCCACATCCACCCACCCACCCACATCCACCCACCCACCATCCACCCACCCACCATCCACCTACCCACCATCCATTATCCACCCACCCACCATCCACCCACCCACCATCCACCTACCCACCATCCACCCACCCATCACCCACCATCCACCCACCCACCATCCACCTACCCATCACCCATCATCCTTCTACCCATCATCCACCTCTCATCATCCATCTACCCATCCTTTCACTGACAATAGTTGGACTTAATGATTTTTAAAAACTTTACGATGGTGTGAAGCAACATACGTTCACACAAACCCTTAGACTGAATGTTGAATTTTAATTTTTTTTCTGGGCTAGTGATCTTCATGAGGATGCTGTCTTCCGGTGTCCAGCTGTAGACTAGTAAAGTACTCTGTGCATATGTGAGGCCGGCTAGGCTAAGCTATGATGCTGGGTGGGTTATGTGTTCTAAGTGTATCTCCAACCAATGGTATTTTTTTTAACTTGGGATGGCTTATTAGGCTGTAACCCCATAACAGCTGAGGATTGTCTTGCCATCTCTTTACTCAGTGCAGACTACGCTGTCAACAGGGAGAAGACAGGCTCAGAGAGGTAAGGGACTTTCTGAGGTCACACAGCTGATAAGCAGTGGGGGCTTTTGACCAGAGACCCCTCTGACCATGGTAGAGAGAACATGGATGTGTTCTTGGGACCATGGGCCATGGCAGTCTCTCCTACCTCTAGTCACTCACCCCACCGAGTCAGACCCTCACCCGCTCTGTCTGCAGGTCACACTCATGCAGGATACGTTCACAGTCCCTCATCTTGGTCTTCAACAGGTCCTGCTTGGTGACTGAGAAAAGCAGCCCTTTGGGGTCTAGTGGCCCAATGATGTCATACCACACAGGACAGCCATCACGGTCATAGCCACACAGGCCTCCAGGCATGTACTTCTGGATCACCTGGGCATAGAAAGATACATGACCCTTGGAATCACACACCTCCCTAGGAGTCCCCAGATCTGACTAACTTATCATACCCAAGTCTCTATATATCCTGTCATGGGATAAAACATTGGTTTGCCTGGTCCCAAGTGAAACCACTGAGGCTCTTACAAGGGAGGGCCTTGTTTACAGCTGTGAATACAAAAGGCCCAGTATCAGCCAGGCCTGGCTTCAGGCTTCAGGGCATATTGGTCCTGCCTGCAATGTCTTTCATGTCTGGTTTAGTAATGGATAATGTCATTCTGAAAGCCAGCAGGTATAACTTAAATAGATGCACTGCTGTTGCCATGCTCCATGTCCTTGAGCAAGTGATGGAGCTCCATCCCATCTCCTCTTGCATAGGATGGTTCAGATGCTTGCTCTCCAAGACAGTGCTGGCAATGATGACATACTGCCCACAGCTATGATTATCATGTTACTGTGACCCTAGTGTTGGTCCTACCCTTACCAGTGGTGGACCCTTGTCCAGCAGTTGCTTTTCACCTGGACAGGACACTTTGAAACTCTGGGGTTGGAGCATAGAGGGACTGACAGGTTATAGTGACCCAGATACAAGTTTGGGAGGCCAAACAGGCCTAAGTTCAAACTCCAGACTCACAATGGGACTGTGGGACTTTGGGCAATTGCTTGAATATTTTTACTGGACAAAAGGGACGATAACGCCTGCCTTATAGTGTTCAGATGATTAAATGAACTCATTCAGGGAGTTTTAAAATACTTTAGTTTATCAAGATAGGGTTTCTCTGTGTAGCCTAGGCTATCCTAGAACTCGTTCTATAGACCAGGTTGGCCTTGAACTCAGAGATTGCCTGCCACTGCCTCCCAAGTGCTTGGATTGAGGGTGTCTGCCACCATCACCTGGCCAATGCTGGAACTCTTTTTTGTTTGTTTTGTTTTGTTTTCGAGACAGGGTTTCTCTGTGTAGCCCTGGCTGTCCTGGAACTCACTTTATAGACCAGGCTGGCCTCGAACTCAGAAATCCACCTGCCTCTGCCTCCCAAGCGCTGGGATTAAAGGTGTGCGCCACCACTGCCTGGCTGCTGGAACTCTTGACACAGGAATTATTTCTTATTCTTACAGAAAAGGCTTCATGGGACTAATGGCTTCTAAGGGCATCACCTCTGCTTGTTGTCTTTCCTTCATGGTCTCCAGTGACCAGCAACTTCTTGGGTGATATGTAAATTGAAACTGAGTTGTTTAGGGGTGCAGCTCACCTCTGGGGGCTGCCAGTCAAGGATGTGATCGATGTCCATGGTCTTCCGGAACTCCATGTACTGAAGATGAAAAGGGTGGTTAGGCCCTGTGAAGCTCCCGTCATGCTGAACAGGACATGGAGTTTGGGGTATGAGGCACTGATTGTCCCCTCCCCCCATTTGAATACTTTCTCCAAATCTCCAGGATGGTATTTACCTTGCGGAGCATGGCCTCCGATTTCTGTAGGTCAAAGTTCCTGGCTGAGGGAAGAAGAGGCAAAGAAAGGTAGGACAAGGCTGCCTTACCTGCCACTAGTGAGAGCAATGGAGGACCCTGGGGGCTTGGTCGGACTCTGCTTCTTTTTCCCCTTCCTTAGACTTGTGAAACTTAAGCTGTTGCAGTCAGATTCTGAGAGTCACAGATTGTTACAGCGCTGTGGAGACCCAGGTCCTCTTGCTGCCCCCCCGCCCCCCGATCTTCAACCCCACCCCCCACCTCTTTCCTCACCTCGGAGCCAGCGAAGAAGAAAATAATCATCAGGGTTTGGCAGGGCAGGCAGCACATCCTGGACATTTTCTCGGAACTGAAAAGAAATATTCCTGTTAATGTTTCTCACACTGAGCCTTGACCTCCCAACTCAAAGGTTTGCCATCCACCTCTCCTTCCCCCGTCTCTCAGTCTGACTCAGCTTGAGAGAAGCATGGGATAATGGATGGATAGGAGAGCTGGGCTGCAGCTCAGATGGGGAGGTGGAAAATGGTGTGTGAGCAAAGTCAGAATGGAGGGAAGAACGATTGGATGGGTGGAGAGAAAAATGAAGGATCAATCAATTGATGGGTGGGTGGGTGGATGGATGGATGGATGGATGGATGGATGGGTGGATGGGGATGGGTGGGTGGGTGGATGAATGGGTGGGTGGGTGGATGGATGGGTGGATGGATGGATGCATGCATGGATGAATGTAGATAGAAGGAAAGATGGGCAGGTGAAAAGAAGGTTAGAGAGAAGGGTGAGTGGAAGGAGAAATCCATAAATGGGTGAGTAGACAGGATCCTGGGGGTTTCCCTGGTTCACTTGGTGCATTTGCTAAATCTTCCTATTCTTTACAAAAACATGGTTCTGGGAGAGAGAGAGAGAGAGAGAGAGAGAGAGAGAGAGAGAGAGAGAGAGAGAGAAGGAGGGAGGGGGAAGGAAGGAAGGAAGGAAGGAAGGAAGGAAGGAAGGAAGGAAGGAAGGAAGGAAGGAAGAGCAGGGTTCATGATCAAGGGTCCTTGTTCCCTTCAGCTGCGGGCACACCAAACACTCTATTCTGTTTCTCTCGTCTGGCTCTTACAGATTAGCATTCTTTTCAGGGTCCCAGGGAAAAAGATTCCATCCGAGGGCAGAGGGCTGCATCCTCCAGCTCCCACCTAGTGGGCAGGAAGGGAGGAGGTAGTGGGGACAACTGCCAGGTAAAGCAGTCTGGTCTGGCTCCTGTGTGAGTGTGAGCCGACTTCTGCACATGTCACCCACAGGATGCCAGAGTGCAGCTTTCCCCTTAACATCATTCTGGTCAGGACTGATGTCACTCGGCTGTGGAGGATGAAACCCCCTTTGGAGGTGACATGTCAAGGACATGCAGAATCAACAGATGGAGGCAGGTCCTGGCCATCCTTTCCACCCCATCCCTCAGACGTTTCCCCTGAGATCGTACAGGGTGGGGGGAATCTCTCACCTTGGCCAGGGTCTCTGCCTGCTTGGGGCTCAGGTCTCCAACTCGGCCACTCATGGTGCTGACTGAGACTGAGGAGCAGTGAGTGACTACTGAAGGCAGGAGCTCAGCCTCACCTGTCTGCCAGACCCAGCTGGAGCCTTTTTCCCCCACTCCTGGGTGTGGCTCAGGCGCCTCCCCTGGGACAACTCTTTAGATTGCACATTACATAACTGAGATTAAGTGAGGGCCCGTGTTTGGCTCTGGGACAGGTCTGGAGGAAATGGCAGGCCCAGAGGGCCTCTGCCAGATGCAGCAGCTGCAAAGGAGGCACTGGTCTTCCCTGGGAGCCCCTCTCAGAGCTCTCTAGCCCCCAGTGACCTGGAGATGGGAGAGTTCCATGCGTCTGTGGAAGATGCGTCATCTTCCATGGGTGAAAGATGAGCTCTACTCCTGAGGGGTAGAGATCCCTAAGCTTCAGTATCCTTGTCTTCCTAACAAAGGATGTCCCAAAAGTCTCCGCTGGCTCCCGCAGAACAGAAGTCTAATGCCTGGCCCGCTGACCAGCACCTGAGCCATATTAAAAGTTGGAAGAAGTTCATACCCTTCAGTTGTAGCAAGTACACGTAGTCAAGAGGCAGACAGGCTGTGTGATGGGGTGCAGTTCAGAGAGAGCTTGCCTCATGTACTTATTCAGTGGGAATTCTGTTCAACCCCTGGCACTGTAGAAAGGAGGGGGAAAAGCTAGCTGGGACAGAAGTTGGAACTCAAAGGACCTTGGTGAAGGTTGGTCTTTTCCACAGGACTGGTGCTACCTTTCCGATGTCTTTCAGATTCCATTGCAAAGAGTTGGTCCTCTGCACTTGAATATCGGGAAAGGCCAGGCATCTTGCTCCTGATGTCTTCCCAGAACCTTTATATGGGGCTTCTGGTTATGCACAACTTCCATTAGCTCTGAGAGTTTAGGTGGGACAGGAGCATGGTTTTATGGGCAAGGATGTCTTTAGGGGATTTTCATATATGACAGGCAAGAGGCATCCACCGAGGTGTGGAGAAGCTGGTGTTCCATGGCGGGTAGCTCAGAAGGTTCCTGTGTCCTTCACTTTCTGTCCCGTCCCATTTCCACATTCTAACACCAGATGGGCCTGAGGCCCAGGACTGCTTTGGATTTTCTTGTAAAACCTTTCAGCCTGGTGTTTCCTGGGTCTGTCATTTCTAACAGAGGCTGCCTGCTCTTCCTCCTTCCATGGATGAGAAGATTGACTGCCCAGGGTTGTTCACTGATGGGGGACTCTTTTCTTCCCATTCTGAGAAGCACTGGTAAGGGAAATATCAAACTGTCAATTACTGTCTCTATGAAAGGCTCCAACCCAGCATGTGCCTAATAATCTCAGCACTTGGGAGGCTGAGGCAGGGGGGTTATAAGTTCAAAGACAGCCTGGTCTACATAGCAAGACCCTGTCTCAGAGCAAACAAACAAACAAAGCTGCCTCAAGAGAACTAGCAGAAGCTATCCTGAGCTAGCTTTAGTTAACATAGTTAGACTAGCCTAAGCCACTCTGCCCAAGACTGTCCCAGGTCCAGTCTCCCTAACGTAGGCATCCTAGATGTTCAGTTTTGAGGCAATCCGGGCTTCTTTTCTGAATGTTCTCAGGGTTCTTTCCAGAGGTGGATGTGGAACATTCCAGATGCTGCCTGCTGGCATTCTGCCTGACTCATGCCCCTGATACGGCTGGGACCACAGGGAAATGGCCCACCTTGGGCTATTTCCCACTGTCTGGGGCACCTGGTGTATCACTCTGGAGCAGTTAGGTAACTCTCTACACCCAACCCCACCCCACTTCACATTCCAGCTGCCCACTTCCCCCAGGCTGGCAGCCTGCGGAGATCAGGTTTCTCAGCTGCTCTCTCATTAGCTTCTAATCCCACCGTTTCTCACCGGTCTCGATTCTCTTCCTAATCCCTCTAATGGGAGGCACCCCGATCTCAAAGGCTGAGTAGGAAGGTCTAGAAGAGAGGTGAGGGTCCTTCCAGGAGCTGTGGACTCTTCTGACTGAACCATGAATCTACCAAGCAGTTTGTGTGCAGGAGACGTCGCTGTCTATAGGCCAGTCAACACAACCCCCATCCCATGATGGCCTGGCTGTCTGTCCCAGTTAATACATTTAGAAACCACTCCCATTGTGTGAAATAACAGAATAACTGAAGTCTGGGGTTTTGCTATTGTTATTTTGAGACTGTTTCCCAGTGTAATCCAGGCTGGCCTTAAACTCAAGTTCCTTTTGATTTATCTCCAAGTACTGGGATCACAGGTGCACACTTCCACACCCAGCTTATGAAACAGCGGCCCAGGCTGATGATGAACGCTTGCTAAATACCAGTGTGAGCCAGCACGGCCGGCCATTTTAATAGATTTCTCTTCCCACCCTTCTTTCTTTCTCTCTGGTAATGGAGAGTGAGCCTTAGACTAGGTAGTAGTACTATAGTACCCCTTCCCCCAGCCCTCTTTTAACCTTTTTGAGTCAGGGATTCACTAAATGGCCCAGATGGCCTTGTAGTCACCCTGTAGCCCATGCAAGCCTTGCACTGTGATCTTCCTGCTTATCTTCCCGTGTGGCTGAGACCACAGATCTGTACCACTAGGCCTGACATTGATTTGGACTTTAATCCCCCATGTGGCTTATAGCTAGAATAGATCACATTTAATGTAGTCAAGTTTCATGCCAAACCGAATTCTGAGCACATTATCTGTTAGCCTTAAGAACCTCCCTGTGGAGGGTACCATTGTTTAGCATATTCTACAGATGAGCAGACCAAGGCATGGCATAGAGCATTGAAATAAGTCATCCTGGGTACCATTGTTTAGCATACTCTACAGATGAGCAGACCAAGGCATGGCATAGACCATTGAAATAACTCATCTTGGGACAAACCTGTGCTATCACCACTTGGCTATCCCACGGCCTCAGCTCCAGGAGCATCTCACTGGTAAAGGATGGTCACTCATTGCCAAGTGGCATATGGGTGCTCATCTCTTGGTGGCCAGGAAGTTGAGAGAGGGAGGGATGACAGGGACAAGATATACCCTTCAAAGGCATACCCCCCACACACACACACGCCTCCTCTGATCTGGCCCCCTCTACTAGCCCATTCAGCATTAACTCATCCATGCATGAAGCCACTGATGAAGTTAAAATCTGGATGGTCCAATCATTTTTCAATAGCGCATCAGCTGGGTCCAAGGCCTTCCACATATTAGCCTTGTGAATGGGGACCTCGAGTCTGACTGTTTAAGACAGTGAGCTGTTCTTGGGGACAGGGGTGGGGGCTGGCAGGGATTCTGCAGAGAACACGTGGCTTCCCATTTGCTGATTCCCTTCGTTAGGGCTGAGAGCTTCACACCTTAATCAGTCCCAATGGAGGCGGTCACAGGTTTCTCTTTCCCAGCCAATGTTATTCAGAGATCAAGGAACTTTCAGAAGTTGTGCAGCTAGAACTAGAGCCTAGACGGTCATATTTTGATACCTACAGTGGAACTGGAGCAAGCCTTCCCCACCCCTACCCCCACCATACACACCTCTCTGCTCCCATTCCATTCCAGGACCTAACACAGCAAGAGCTTAGTAAACAGCCAGAAGTACCATCACAGGTTAGGATGTGTCCAGTCTGCCCAACCTCCACACACACACTCTGGGCTGCAGAATGTGTGGAGCCAACAGAAGCTTAACGTTCCCTTCCTTTCAAACAAAAGGCCCAGGGAAGGAGACCACCTGCACACAGCAGAACTGTGCCCCCAGGTAAACACTCCCAGGCTGTGTTGATCAATTCATTTGTCAAGGGTTCAGGGGAACCAAGGTGACAACCACAACAACACAGGAGCAAACATGGGTGGGGGAGTTGACAGAGCTGCCTCACCTCACTCAAGAACCCTCCGAGGTTTCTAGGCAACGTGAAAGCGCTGCCTCCCACCAACTCTAGTGTCCCACACATTCCTGCCTGCCTTCCTTAAGTAGATCATGCTGGAATCAGCCATGGGAGTCTGCAGGGAGTGGTGGGCAGCCATTGCTAGGAAGGAGCAGGCAGAGAGAGCTCAGGCCACAGCAAAGGGAGACAGAGGTAGATGGAGAAACACAGTAGGGTGTAGTTGTATCCTAAGGCACTCCCTGGCTTAACCCTGGGCAGATTTATATATAAACAGATAAGCTGTTTATAATTTTTTCCAACACTAGAGCTCAAACCCAGAACCTAGTGCATGCTAGTGGAGCGCTCCACTTCTGGGCTTCTTTTGTTAAGGAAAATGGAAGAAAATGTAATATGATCCACTCACACGGAGCTTCGTTCTTCATAGACAGCTCCGTGGCTTTGAGAACATTCACCAGGTTGTATGAAAACATCTAACCTAACTGCAACAAAGATTCAGAGGCCGAGGTGCCCAGTTCCTCACCTAGGCGACACAGTGAGGCAGACCTGAGGGTGTAAGAGCAAGCTGGCACAGTCCCTCACCAGCTGCTGCAGCCCTTGGGAGAATGGGTGTTGCGCCTCAACCGGGAGGCACAGGGGAGCTGGCTCTGGAGGTGTGGGTGGGCATGAGAGCAGGAGAGATGACCCTGCCTCCTGCCTGTGGTGGCATTGTTGGGTGGGCCAGCCAGAGCGGTGCTCACCCTGGTGATGAGGGTAAGGGAGAGAGCTAGGGGGCTGATCAGCAGGCTACCACCCAGGCCCAGATCCAGGGACTTGAGTTGACCCACCCCAAAATCTTTGTCACACTGTTGGGACACCTGAAAGGGCCGGTCTGGCCAACCTGAAGCTGCAGTATTTCCACGACACAGGGCAGCAACAGGATAACCAGGAGGAATCCCAGAGACAATCCAATATTGATGGTGTCACAGACTCCAGGGATCTTGAACCAGACCAATGACTCAATGTAATGAACATTTCCAAGATGTATGGACAGAGGGACAGACTGTGGGACATACCGTGACACACCACAGCTTCCACGAGACATTTTCTATGCTTTGTTTTGTTTTGTATGTGTGTGTTGTTTGGTTTGTTTAGTTATTCTGTGGGGAGGTTGCCAGGGTGAAGGGCAGATAAGAGAGGACAGGGAGATGAGTGGGACCAGGTGATGTGAAACTCACAAAGAATCAATTTAAAGTTAAAAAAAAAAAAATCCCACCAGACTCAGACACTGCTTGGCAAAAAAAAAAAAAAAAAAAAAAAAAACCAAACCACCAAGTTTTTACCCTGGGGGACTTTGAAGCCCAGTGAATAACTGAGTGGGCAAACACGTAGTGTCTCTGCCTTCATGTTGCATCTGTCTTCTTTGTTGACGTGACCACTGGGGGAAGACTCCCACCCATCTCTCTCCATAGCTGTTTCAAGGGTCTGTGTAGGGCTGGAGAGAAGGCTCTCAGGACTTATATTTGGTTCCCAGCATTCATTCTGGGCAGCTCACAAAAGCCCATAACTCCAGCGGGGTTGCTAAAGACACCTGCACTCATGTGCACATACCTGACACAGATACATGTGCACACACACACAATAGTCTTAGAGTCTCTAAAAACTGGCAATACAAAGTTTATTTTCCTCAAGCAAGGGTGATTCTATCTCTCACCCAAAGTGCCACTGATCCCCACCAAGGAAGAACAATCATGTCAAGGGAAGTTACATGTCCCTCCATCATTGAAAATTTTTCTAAAGCAAGAAGAACCTGGCAGAACTAAAGCCAAGACAATGACCTAGCAGATCACAGTTTAACCAAGAATGCCTAACTGTGCAAAATGTTTTCAAATGGGGTCTTATGTAGCTCAGTCTGTCCAAAACTGGCTATGTAGCCAAAGGTGACCCTGAATTCCCTACTGTCCTTCCCAGATTTCCCAAGTGCAGGAATTACAGGTTTGTGCCACGCCCAGGTAACACACATACCTTTATCCACCTCCAAATTTGGTATTGCCTTGTACAGCCTCAAAATCTTATTAGCTCCTAGAAGATGGGATGCTAGTCACACTGGATAACAAAATCCTTTTCTGTCTTACCAATACTGTGTGTGTGTGTGTGTGTGTGTGCGTGCTCGCGCGCGCGCCAGTGTGTGCAGGTGCTCTTGCCTGGTGAGTGTATGTGTGGATCCAGAGGGCAATATCAAGTGTCTCCACCTTATCCTTTGCAACAGAGACTCTTGCTGGAACCGGAGCTCACTGCTTCAGCAAGTCTGGATGGCCAATCAGCTCCCAGCATCCCAGCATCCTATGCTCCCTCAGTACTAGGGTGACGGATGTGGGTGCTAGTAATCCAAATTCATGTTTGCATAGCCAGCACTTTATCTACTGAGGCATCTTCCTAGCCCCTCCATTTGATTTTGGGGGCAAATGCTCAAATCTGGTGTGTTGGGAAACCCTGGTCTAGGACTGCAGTCACAATACATAATTTACACATCTCTCTCTCCACCAAAATCCCGACCCATCAGCAGTCAATCTCAACCCCCTGCTGCCCCGGTCCAGCTCCTGACAACCGAGCATCCCGGCTTTGTAGGTTTCCTAGCTCCCGATGCTTCACATGAATAGAGTCCAAACTGTATCGGCCTTCAGCGACCGGCTTCCTTCATTTAACACGATGCCTTGTGACATCACAGTTCAGTGGAGTCAGTGTTTCCTTAACAACATTCCATCAGCTGTCATCCCAGAGGGTGGGATGGAGATGGCAGTCACATACTTTCCTAACCTTATAGTCAGGGACATACATACATGTGTGCCACACATAGGCTGCACCATTTACATTTGTATAAACACACCCTGTCGTTCACAGCAAGCAAAGGCTTCACACTGCATCCCTCAGCAAAGCAACTCTACTTTGTTACTCTCTCCTCCTCCTCCTCCTCCTCCTCCTCCTCCTCCTCCTCCTCCTCCTCCTCCATCTCCTCCTCCCCCCCTCCACCTCCACCTCCTCCTCCCCCCCTCCTCCTCCACCTCCTCCTCCTCCTCCTTCCCCTCCTCCTATCTCTTTTCATTCCCTGAGACAAAGTCTTATTGTGTCTCACTAGCTCTGACTGGCCTGGAACTATGTACCAGGATTGCCTTGAACTCTCAGAGATCTGCCTGCCTCTGGCTCCCAAGCTCTGGAACTAAAAGCATATGCCACCACACCTGGCTGTTTTGTTTCTTCTTCTTCTTCTTCTTCTTCTTCTTCTTCTTCTAAGATTTATTAATTTTATTTATATGAGTATACTGTAGCTGTGTTCAGACACACCAGAAGAGGGCATCGGATTCCATTATAGATGGTTGTGAGCCACCATGTGGTTGCTGGGAATTGAACTCAGGACCCCTTGAAGAACAGTCAGTGCTCTTAACCGCTGAGCCATCTCTCCAGCCCTGTTTTGTTCCTTCTTATGTGGGATAGACCGTTGCCTCTGCCTACTTATTGGTGGACAGGCACTTGAGTGGCTTCCATTTTTCGTTTGTGAACAATGCTGTTAGGAACATGGTTTTGTACAAATTTTATAGGAGCATATGTTTTCCACTCAGCTGGGTTAAATCCATACGAATAGACTCATCAGGTTCAGTGTAGACCATCTCGCAAGGCAAATACATGCTTCACATATCCAAAGGGATAAGGTTCTAGTTTCTTCACAATATTTGTTATTTTGTCTTTTTTTTTCTTTTCCAGAGCCAAGGACAGAACCCAGGGCCCTGTGCTTGCTAAGCAAGCGCTCTACCACTGAGCTAAATCCCCAACACCCACAATATTTGTTATTTTCCTTTTTTTTTAAGGTAAATTCTTATTCTGACCATCCTAGTGGCTCTTCACTGATTATGGCCTTGAATTTCGTTTCTTTGACTAACCGTGTTGGAGCCTTTCCCTGTTCTGTACGGAGGAATGGTGACTAGTGTTTCAAAAGCAGGCTCTGCTGCATAACAGAGTGCTTGCCTAACACTCTGGGCCCTGAATTCTAGCCACACCATTGAGGAAAATAAAAAACAAATCTTTAAAGATACCTTCTCTTCCACAGGTCTCTTCTGGCTGTGGGCCAGAGGCTGACACTTTGGGCTTCCCTGCTTTCTCTGATGTCCCTACCCCTCTGCCATGTGGCTGCTGGTCTGTCCCACATGTCTCATCCCACTCTGGCTTAACTCAAATAGCACATGGCTTCTTCTCTTTTCTTTTATTTTGCCTCCACCTTCCTCTTCCAGCTAACTGCAAGATTTGTGGCTCACCTGTCCTGTTCCCCCCACGCCCCCATTTCTATTTTTAAAAAGACTTCTTCCCTTTTTAAAAGTTTTTTTATTGATTCTCTGTGAGTTTCACACCATGCACTCCAATCCCACCTGTCTCCCCATCTCCTCATATCCACGCTCTGCCCTTGCAAGCTCCCTCACAAAAGAAAATAAAACACACAAACAAAAAGTAAAACAAACCAAAGCGTAGGAAACATCTCATTGCAGAAGCTGTGGAGTGTCACAGTGCGCCCCACAGTGTACCCCTCTCTCCACACACCCTCACGTGATCATTGCAGTGAGTCACCCAGGTCTCTGGCTTCTGTGACACCATCAATGCTGGCTCTTCACTGGGACTCCTCCCGGTTATCCTCTTGTTGCCCTGTGTCATGGAGATCCCTGCAGCTTTGGATCATCAGGACCGGCCCTTTCATGTGCTCCAACAGTTCATGGATGATGTAGATTTTGGGGTGGGCCACCTCAAATCCCTGGATCTGGGCCTGGGTGGTAGCTGAGCTGTCAGCCTGCCCACTCTTCTGCACCTGAACTACCGGGATGAGCTCTCCAGCACGGCCATGGGGAAGCAGGGTCAACGCTCCTGCTCTCACACCCTCTGGGCATGCGGGAAGCAGGGTCAGGGCTCCTGCTCTCACACCCTCTGGACTGGCTCACTGTGCCTTTGCCTTCAGGGCCAGCTCCGCTGTGTTGCCCAGATGAGGTGTAACTCCCCTCCTCTATTTTTTTTTTAAAAGATTTTTTTCCCTCTATTTTATTTTAGAAAATGAGCAGAAATCCCTCGGACCCGGAGCTGCAGTCATTCGTGAGCAGCTGCTCTTCATGGCTGCTGAGAACAGGACCAGCGTGCCCTGTAAGAGTGCTGTGGTGTGCCAGGCTGCTGAGCCAATCCTTTCTTATTAAACTCAGACAGGATTGTCCTCTACTTTCCTTTTTTGTGGGAATTTTTTTTTTTTTACTAATTTTAATTAATTCCTTTTGGGATAAATCTTTACTAATTTTAATTAATTCCTTTTGGGATAAATCTTTACTAATTTTAATTAATTAACTGATTAATTCATTAATATTTGAGTCAAAGTCTCCTGAAGATCAGACTGGCCTCAAATTTGCCATGCAGCTGAAGATGACCTTGAACTTATGATCCTCCTTGTCACCTTCCAAGTGACGACATCATGCCTGACTTTATACATGGGCTTTGTTTTTGTTTATTTTTTATTGTAAAAAATGTGCCTGACCTAATTTTTACTGACTCAGTAATTTTCGGTGTACAGTCTAGTGTTGTGCATTCCAATTGTTGTGCATCTGTCAACAAATGAAACTCTGGCCGCTAAACAGTTAGCATTGTGACATGTGTCAGGATTGCACGTGCATTGTTCTTCAGGGACCATCCACCTTGTTTTATGGAGACAGAGTCTCTCGCTGGCTTGGTGCTTGCCCATCAGGCCAGGCTACCTGGCTGGCCAGCCGGGGATCTGCCTGTCTAGTCTCTCTGTGTTGGGATTGCAGGCCACCATGTGCAGCTTTTGAACACGTGTCCTACTGATCCAGCCCTGTCAGCGAGCTTCCAAGGTAAACTGTGTTAATGGACCTGCCACGTGGGCAGATCAGAAAGAGCTAAGCCCAAGGCAGGCCTAACGGACTAACTTGTGTTTCCCTCAGTAGGAGTCCAAAAAAGCAATGGGGCCCAATTTAAGATGGAACTTCCAGAACTGTGGACCAAGTTCAGGAAGGCTCATCAGGACTTGGTAGATTCAGGTTATTCGGCGATCCTGAGACTGAAAGGAGGGATATGGTAGGTCACAGAGGGCCTCATGAGACTCATGCGCGCACACACACGGGGACACTTGAGGAGCCCGGGAAGGACTTACACAGAGAAATGAGACTTGGCTGTCATTTCAGGAAGATTTGTGGGTTCTGGAGTCTGGGTGAGAGGGTAGCAGTGGCTTTAAGTCATTTAAGCTGGGGGTGATTAAAGTGGAAACTTAAGGGTCCTCTGGAAAGTCAGTTGTGTTGGGAGGTGTTTTGCTGAGGCAAACACGTGAAGGAGTGTTTTCCTGAAGTGAACACAGGTGAAAGACAGACTGGTGAATGAACGGGTTCGCTGAAGCAGACACGGGAAAGAGGATGTTCTACTAAAGCAAACACATGAAAGGACACGTGATGAAGGATTTTCTGTTAACCACACATATGGATTGGTCTGCCTTACACTGCTGCATTTGCTGGGTCTCTGTGGACTTGGGCTGACTGGATGCGTGTAGTGAGGCAAGACCTGTGGCACTGAGGCAAGGCATGTGGAGGACATGTGGTGCTTAGAGGTAGAAATAGGATTCCATGGAGCTTGGCTTCTGGTACAGCTAGCGGTGCAATGCTTGTGGGTCTCACACCTTCACTGATCTTTGCTTCCTGAGAGGCACAGCAGAGAACGTTTGGTGTTCCTGCTGGTCCCTCCCACTGGCTTGAGCTGAGGCTGAGGCTGAGGCCTGGCTCTCTCTGCTAGGTTGTGTCACTGCTGTTGCTAACCCGACTTTACTGAACTGGACTGCTGGTGTATCTGTGAAGTGTCTTCGGGTGGATCGAGCTGCCGCTGCCTGCTAACCTGTGAACTGAACTGCTGATTTCCAGACAACACATATGGGAGTTGCTCCAAAGAACCTTTCTAAACAGGTCCACTTCCTCCTTTATCCTTTCTTTTCCACTACCTCTGGTAGGTGGTAGGCTATAAGAAAGGTTAAATCATTTAAAACTATCATTAAAAATACGATTTAAAAAAAATTAAAGTTACAGGTGGTGACTGAGCAAGGACTATGGGACAAGACAGTCCATTGAGAACATGCTACAGCGGCAGGATCTGAAGTCGGAGCAAACTGCCTTTTTCTGCCACCCTGGGAAGCCTCAAACATCTGGGGCCAGTGAGTTTGGCCTCCTGGACCTTGATCTATGAGGTAAAGCATCCTTAATGAGGCAAGCTGACTTTATTTGGATTCCTGTGAGTCAAGGCATGTCTGGCCCAACACTGCCCCCTTGTGGGGAAAGGTAGAGACCACAAGGTCACGGGAACACATCTCAGTCCCTGGTTGACCTGGCTGACTTTTCTATGAAGTTAGAGAACCTGTTTGTTCTCTTCAACCTTCCACAGGCCAGATGGACTCAAGTTCATGGTTTGGGCTTGAACCTAGGACCTGTTTTATAGTACTGGGATTGAACCTCGGGCTCTGCACGTGTTGACCAAATGCTCTAGCGCCAGGCTGTATTCCGTGCCCAGTTCCTCAAGCTCACATCTTGCCTTGTTTGCTTGTTTGTTTGCTTTTCAAGACAGTGTTTCTCTGTCCTGGAACCCACTCTGTGAGCCATGCTGGGCTCGAACTCACAGAGATTCCCCTGCCTTTGCCTCTTAAGTTTGGCTTTCTCCTCTTACGCTGTGTCTCAGGGCAAGTCTCTTCCTGCCCAAACCTGAATCTCCTCATCTGTAATTGGTCTTACGGTTTCCTGCCACAGACTGATCTGGGCACAGAGCAAGTTTGGAATAAGCTGGCCTTTCCTTAGGCTGTGAAATCCCAGACTTCCCTCTGTCCCTCACTGAAGCTCCACCACACAGTCCTTGGCAGAGGCCCACTGTCTCCTCTCAGGAGGCAATGAGGACACGGGGCAACTAACCTGAGTACCAGCCCCAGCCTGCCATTAGACACCCCTTTTTTCAAGGTGCTAAGCCTCCATGTCCTGGCCTATAAAATGGGACTTCATCTCTATCTGCTTCAGGAGGGCACACACGGACACCAGGAGCTGTGCAGACTGTGGAGGGATGGACGTAGAACGTAGCCGGAAATCTGCTCTGAACACAGTGACTCTGTTGTGTCCCTTTCAAATTCATGAGCTTGGCTGGGTGGGGATGTGGGGGGGGGGGCGTCATAGAAGGCCGTCTTTAACTGTCACAGAAACAATCCTATAAATAAATGCACCAGCTGCCTTCTCCCAAAGGCTCTGAGGACTTTGACAAGGAGGTGACCTGGGAAGAGTAGGCCCTGCTTTGTCTGCACCCTCTGGATAGAGGAGGCCTCAAGATTCCCAGAAACTTATATGAAGAACTTAGATCTATGACCCCTTGTCAAAAATGCCACCCCACCCCTGACAAACCACACTCTTACAGCCATTTTGTAACTTACATTGAAGTACAGTTTATTGACATCTAGTAACATGATCTGATGTCTGCACAAGTCCTGTTCCCCTGACTCCCCTTTGGCCCCAAACACCCTATGGCCACTCAAATCCCATTCCTCAGCCCAGAGGAGTGTCCCCATCAGGCCACCCCATCCTGGTCCTTTCATGGCCAGTTCCTTGAGCCAAAGCTTATTCTTTTCTGGGTGTGCCCCACAGATTTGGTCCCCACCTCCACTAAGACACCAGAAGACAGCATACACATTTGACTTCTGATCATCAAGGTCACTTCTGCCTCCCTCAGTGCGAGCAGGCTTCCCATTGGCAGAGTTGGATCAGCTCAGTGTGCAATGCCAGGTGCTGAACAGTAAATGCTCAGGAAACACTAAAGAATGAATGAATGAAAAAATGAAAACGGAAACTTTCTTTTTTGTAAAAAAGCATTGAGTTTTTTTGTTTGTTTGTTTTGTTTTTTGGCTGGGAATGTAGTAGCAGAGGGCTTGTGTAACTTGTGCAAGGACCTGAGTTATAACAATAGAAACAGACACACACGGAGGAGGAGGAAGAGGAGGAACTGAGAAGAGAAAGATGGAGAAGGAAGGAGAAGGAGGGGAGGGGGAGAGTGTCGAGCGCGCCCCCAACTCGCCAGCAAGAACGACGCTGCTACAGGATCCTTCTGCACACGTTTATTCAGTCCTGTTTCTTCTTTCTCTATATCTCCCTTGTTTATATCTCCCTTGTTTATATCTCCCTTGTTTTTATATCTCTCTTGTTTTTATATCTCCCTTGTTTATATATCGCCCTCGTTTTTATATCTCCCTTGTTTTTATATCTCCCTTGTTTATATATCTCCCCACTAATAGTAATCCTCTCTTGAATAATAATCCTCCCTCTAACCCGGGCCTCTCACTCTTATATACTCTCAGTTCCCATCCACGCACAGCAGGCCACGCCACCTCACCAGGCACGCAGCTTCAGCTAATCAGGGCAGCAGGGGCAAATCTCCATCAAATTGGATTCACCTGTATCCTGGTACACCTGCGCAGCACTCAAGATGTTTGTGTCTTATATGAGGAAGTCAGGTGCAAGTCATATGACTTAGCTGCAGTCCCTGGCGCCTTTGGGACTGCCGCCACACCCGCTCCCCACAATTCCCCCTTTTTTCTTTTTTGGCAGAGAGAATGTCTGTAGATAGCCCCCCGCAGCCATGCCCCTTACCCGTCCTTGGGTGACAAACAGCATTGGTTTGATCCCTGTCTTAGGTTGGTGACATGCCCAGGGAGTCTTATCACTGACTACCTCTCAATCATGCCAAGCCACTCCTGGGGAGATTGTGTTTTGCTTGTGGCAGGTGCATCAAAAGGCCAGGATGTTGATTAATCTATGGCCAAATCTTAATTGCTGCAAGCAAGCCTCATGGGTGAAGGTAGAGGTCTGATCCCCAGTGTGCAAGCATAGGGGCCCTACACAAAACCATCTCTTAGGCTCATCACCCAGAGAGGTCTTGGCCAGCTCCCGTGTCGTTTTTCTTGGGGGAAGGGAACTAGGACACTGAACCTTCATGCAATCAGACGTGCCTTCCACAGGATGCCAACAGCAAGCTATCCTCTGTGCAGTGCTTAGCCTCGCACCCCACGGCATAACGCAGCATAATTTCTTTTAGAGCGGCAAACCGAATCTGAGGAGATTGTCCCGCCTCCACTGCAGCAAAAGCCTACGCTACCATGGCGAAAGTGCGGGCCGCACACTCTGCACCTAACACATGTGCCAAACACAAAACACACACACACTATAACAAGCATACATCCCAGGGCTCTCATCCCTGCTCATCTTCCCTGAAGCAAGGGATAGATAGCCAGAGGGGCTATCTCTTTAAGGGGAATTCAGGGATCAAAAAGCGTGGAAAAATTTGAATGTCATGTCGAGCTGGTATCGGCTTCTGGAATACCGAAAGGATCTCCCATCTCTGCTCCATCCTTTGTGCTTGTGGGATCATCCACCACATCCACAGGGGCAACTGGATCAGGAGCCTCATTCTTGCAGCGTCTCACCAATCTCTCCGGCACCCAAAGAGGTTCCATCTGGTCCTGTGGAAACACACAAACAGACCCTCTCGCCCACGTCAACACCTGATCTGGTTGATCCTCTCCAAATCTCCGGACAGAAGGTCCACCTACAGGTGGATGCTGAGGAGGCATAGGGAGGAGGCATAGAAGCTAATTCGCCTTCCTCCTCCGCCTCAGCTCTTTTATTTTGTCCTTTCTGTCCACCTGATAACACTGTGTCTCCTTTCTTTTTCCTTTTTCTTTTTAAGCCCTTCTCCTTTTCCGACATACTTTCTTGTTGCTCTGTAAGGATTTTCTGACCTGTCTTGACTGCCTCTACACACAGTTTCAAACAGTAACAGAGTCCATATATCAGAACAAACAAGACCAAAACTATCAGACCTACCCACAAAGGGTCAGTGGGAGAAAAAAGCATAACTACACAGCGAGGATCTATTGATCACTACACTGAGGTTATCATAGTTCCTTAACTTGTCCCCAAACCGGGAACCTTAACTTGTCCCAAAGCCGGGAACCTTTTGTTACCTTGTGCCTGCTTCCTGGCAACTTTATGCTTGCCTCTATTTTATCCGAGGTCCTTCCCAAACTCCTGGGTTACTTTATGCCTACTTCCTGGCAACTTTATGCTCACCTCTATTTTATCCGAGGTCCTTCCCAAACTCCTGGGGTCCCAAGTTTCACTCACCTTGAACTTACCCTGCCGGCAACCACTGACTGCTGAAAGTTCTGAACTCGGTGGGGGAGTCGGTTCCCCGTACGGGCCACCAATTGTCGCGTCCACTCTCGACCAGCAAGAACGACGCGACCACCAGTCCTTCTAACAGCAGTTTACTCAGTCTTCATCTTTCTTCTTTCTCTTCATCAGTACCGTTCCCCAGCTGAAGAGTTCTGAATCCACGCCAGATCCTTCTCAACAGTCTGTTTCACAGGAACACTTTATTAACCACTCCTTCCCCGTGATGCAGTTCTGAATCCTCCCTGTAGCAGGGGGTCTTCTCTCTTGCCTGAAGATGTTTCTTTTCCCGGGTTTCAGCACCACTTGTTGCGCGCGCTCAACAGGCCAGGAAGAACGACGCTGCTACAGGATCCTTCTGCACACGTTTATTCAGTCCTGTTTCTTCTTTCTCTATATCTCCCTTGTTTATATCTCCCTTGTTTATATCTCCCTTGTTTTTATATCTCTCTTGTTTTTATATCTCCCTTGTTTATATATCGCCCTCGTTTTTATATCTCCCTTGTTTTTATATCTCCCGGGTTTCGGCACCAATTGTTATTAGACGCGTTCTCACGACCGGCCAGGAAGAACACCACAGACCAGAATCTTCTGCGGCAAGGCTTTATTGCTTACATCTTCAGGAGCCAGAGTGTAAGAAGCAAGAGCGAGCGAGAAGCAAGAGAGAGAGAAAAGCAAGAGAGAGAGAAAACGAAACCCCGTCCCTTTTTAAGGAGAATTCTCCTTCGCCTCGGACGTGTCACTCCCTGATTGGCTGCAGCCCATCGGCCGAGTTGACGTCACGGGGAAGGCAGAGCACAAGTAGTCATAAGATACCCTTGGCACATGCGCAGATTATTTGTTTACCACTTAGAACACAGCTGTCAGCGCCATCTTGTAACGGCGAATGTGGGCGCGGCTCCCAACAGGAGAGAGGGAAAGGAAAAACAGGAGAAGGAGAAGGAGGAGGGGGAAAGGGAGGAAAGAAGTCAAAAGTGACACTCCATCGGGTGTCCACTCTGACCCTACAAGCCACGGGAGGCCCAGAGTTAATATGAACCTGGCCACACACCAAACCGTAAAGTTGTGTGAAACGTTCTGCAGGTGTTTTCTGTGGGCTTTTGGTTTGCTTTGTAACTCAGTTGGCATGATTCTCAGTCGTGAACTTTGCAGAAGACAGCATTGTGTTGCAATGTCAAGAGGATTAGACAAGGCTGCAGGAGCGAGGGTTTGCTGAGTGAGGGTTTAATCCCACAAGGCTTCCTGGGCTCTCAGGAAGGTTCTGCCTCACCTCCTCAGGTGACCTCTGTGCTCCTTGTTTAGCCATGAGGTATGGTGTGCCAGCTCTGGGAGCCAGAGTTGCTGGTACCTGCAGCTCGCTTCTCATGCCTGCTGCCCACCCCCGTGCTCCCAGCAACAGGTGTCTGTCTGTCTGTCTCTCTCTGTGATGGGCAAATCAGCTGTCATTGTGCATAGGGCATGTGTGTCTAGAAATACTAGTGAGTCTGTACTGGTGGGGAAAATTGGCTGTTGGTGCTTAGAAG
Organism: Mus musculus; assembly: GCF_000001635.26. Taxonomy (NCBI): domain Eukaryota; kingdom Metazoa; phylum Chordata; class Mammalia; order Rodentia; family Muridae; genus Mus; species Mus musculus. The sequence continues at coordinate 4,048,333 of NC_000077.6, read as the reverse complement.
GGCAAGGATCAGGATTAAAGTCTAGGGGCCTTTTAATGACGTGAGTCATTCTGAGAGCTCATCAAGACTAGAAGAGAGATGAATGAAGTTGAAGTTTTTCTAATCACAGTTAGTGACACTTTCAGCCTGTCAAAAGATGTGGAGAAGTGACCCCAAAAAGCTGGGTTGCTTCGGAAAAATAAGAGGGGTTCTATGCATCCACACTGTGAGTGCAGGAGCAACGCTGGCCTTGGAAAATGCCTCATGACTCTTGCCTAACAGCCCTAGGCTGTCTCTTTGGATCCAGAAAAAAGCTTGTTTTTTTTTTTTTTTTTTTTTTTTTTTTTCCTCTTGACAATCTGCTTAAGCTGATCTTAGGCAAGAATTTCTCCTGGCACTGCCTCTTGGCATTTAACCCCCAATGCAGACTCTAAGCCTTGACTGCAAATAGTCCAACTGGTCCAGATACACTCACTAGGGGCTCCTCTGAAGAGCTCCCTCATCTTCCAGGTTTACTGTTTTTCTCCATTAAAATGCCTTTGATAATGAAGACATCTGTTCAGCAAGCAGAGAAAACCAAAGATAGGATCCGGAAGCAGAAGACGGTGGGGCCTGAAGTCTCGCCTGCAAGGCGCCTTGACAAGGTGGTTTCTGCTAAGGCTTCTAGGCCGATGGCACTTTAGAGTAAGGACTCCCTTTCCAGAAACATCTATCTGATCATTCATTCCAGGGACAGTTGGCCCAGCAGCACAGAAGGACAAACAAAGAAGGCAACGTCAGTAACCTAAGACAGTGTCTAAGCCACCCTGAATGGGACACGGGTCTTCTGTCCCAGCCAGAGGCCCAGGAGAAGCAGTGCAGGACAGCCTAAGCTCCTGGGCCCCAGGTCATCGCTCCTCAGAGCCAATCCACAGAGGCACACTGGATCAAACTCAGCAGCATCTGCTGTTAGGTTCAGTACACCTAGTGGAGCAGTAGCGGGCTGTCTGTGTATGCCAGGAGGGCCAGCCTTTGAGACATCACACACAACAAGCTGTCACCTGCCAGCTCCTGGGTCACACGGGAAGTGATGTTGGCAGCTTCAACTCTCTCCTTAGACATGCAGACGGATGGAAATCTAGAAGGTTCTCCAAGAAGCAAGTGAGAGGTCAGGACGAATCCCCGGAGTGGCTCACCCTGCCCTCTAGTACCTGTGCCTCCTGCTGTTTAGCTTTGGTCCTGAGTTCCACCCGGGCCAGGCATAGTGGTGCCCATATGCAACACCAAAGAAGGCAGACTAATGCAAGGCCAGCCTGGGCTACAGAGTGAGCGACTGCCTTAAGAGAGAGGGAATGTCAAAATTGAGTATCAGTAAGGTCCTAGCAGGTGTGTGTATGTGCAGGAGGCGCACGTGCACATGTGTGTTCGTATGTGTATGTGTCTAAGGGTGACATCACATGTCAGCAAACTGCTCCACCTCATGAAGCCGAGTGTGGCTTTTCTTCTGGGTTCCCCCGCCATGCCCTGCCTCTCCACGTCTGCTGTTTCTTCCAAAGGGGGGGGGGTTGAAAGGTCTTGATGCTCTGTTCAAGCTGGGGCCTCTTCCCCTTCACAGTCTGCCCAGCTGCCTCCAGCTGGCCCTTCCCATCCTTGCTGACCTCCAGTTGGAGAGAAGCCAGCCTGCAGCTGTGCTTCCTATGGGGAACCAGACGTGGATTTCATGTATCCAATCCCAGCTGGGATGCCAGGCATGGCTGAATCATGGGTGTGTGGGTATCTTCAGAAGGATGAGACCATGGGGCGGTGTCCTTTCTCAGTGGACATGTGATGTCACCCTCAGCCCCATTCTCTGGGTATAGGGGATGAAAGTGCTGGTCTGTGTCTGAGTGGTCCGAAGGGAGGCTAAGATGGAGACAAGGGTTGGAGATCTCTGTAGCCATGTTCAGCATCACCCTGCCTGGGGTGCAAGGAGTAGGGGTGTGTGAAGGAGTTGGATGGAGTAAAATCAGAGGTGGCCAGAGTCTTCACTGTCCTAAGGAGGGCTCACTGAGCCTAGGCCCTGCAACTTCTCCTCACAGGCCTTGTCTGGAAGAAGCACCTCCGCAGTGTAGCCGACCTTCTTGGTATGCAGGAGGCTGTAGGTGTTGTCAAAGCGCAGGACATCTGCAAGGACAGATGGTGACAGCAGCATAAGACAGAGAGGTGACAGCAGCATAAGGACAGAGAGGTGACAGCAGCATAAGACAGAGAGGTGACAGCAGCATAAGACAGAGAGGTGACAGCAGCATAAGACAGAGAGGTGACAGCAGCATAAGGACAGGAGAGGTGACAGCAGCATAAGACAGGAGAGGTGACAGCAGCATAAGACAGAGAGGTGACAGCAGCATAAGACAGAGAGGTGACAGCAGCATAAAGACAGGAGAGGTGACAGCAGCATAAGGACAGGAGAGGTGACAGCAGCATAAAGACAGAGAGGTGACAGCAGCATAAGACAGAGAGGTGACAGCAGCATAAGACAGAGAGGTGACAGCAGCATAAGACAGAGAGGTGACAGCAGCATAAGACAGGAGAGGTGACAGCAGCATAAAGACAGAGAGGTGACAGCAGCATAAGGACAGGTGGTGACAGCAGCATAAGACAGGTGACAGCAGCATAAGACAGAGAGGTGACAGCAGTATAAGACAGATGGTGACAGCAGCATAAGACAGGTGACAGCAGCATAAGACAGAGAGGTGACAGCAGCATAAGACAGAGAGGTGACAGCAGCATAAGACAGAGAGGTGACAGCAGCATAAGACAGAGAGGTGACAGCAGCATAAGACAGAGAGGTGACAGCAGCATAAGACAGAGAGGTGACAGCAGCATAAAGACAGGAGAGGTGACAGCAGCATAAGACAGGAGAGGTTACAGCAGCATAAGGACAGATGGTGACAGCAGCATAAGACAGGAGAGGTGACAGCAGCATAAGACAGGAGAGGTTACAGCAGCATAAAGACAGAGAGGTGACAGCAGCATAAGACAGGAGAGGTGACAGCAGCATAAGACAGAGAGGTGACAGCAGCATAAAGACAGGAGAGGTGATAGCAGCATAAAGACAGGAGAGGTGACAGCAGCATAAGACAGAGAGGTGACAGCAGCATAAGACAGGAGAGGTTACAGCAGCATAAGGACAAAGAGGTGACAACAGCATAAGGACAAAGAGGTGACAGCAGCATAAAGACAGGAGAGGTGACAGCAGCATAAAGACAGGAGAGGTGACAGCAGCATAAAGACAGAGAGGTGACAGCAGCATAAGGACAGAGAGGTGACAGCAGCATAAGGACAGAGAGGTGACAGCAGCGTAAGGACAGAGGTGATGGCAGCATAAGAACAGAGAGGCGACAGCAGCATAAGGACAGAGAGGTGACAGCAGCGTAAGGACAGAGAGGTGACAGCAGCATAAGGACAGAGAGGTGACAGCAGCGTAAGGACAGAGGTGATGGCAGCATAAGGACAGAGAGGCGACAGCAGCATAAGGACAGAGAGGTGACAGCAGTGTAAGGACAGAGGTGATGGCAGCATAAGGACAGAGAGGTGACAGCAGCATAAGGACAGAGAGGTGACAGCAGCGTAAGGACAGAGGTGATGGCAGCATAAGGACAGCCCTGTGAGGTTGGGGACAGGCTGACCAGGCCCATGGGTAGGACTGGAACCTCTAGAACTGTGTGGTATAGTAACATCCCTTCCCCTACTCTTTTTTTTTCCCCTTAGCCAATTGCCTTGGGTATTTGAGTACAATGTGGAAAGCTGGCTAAGACTCTACACCACATTGTTTCTGGTGAAACTGACATCAGTTCTAGCCACCTCTTTGGGATGTTTGCAGTTTAGACAACTGGGCAGGTCCCTTCCGTGGACCTCTGACAAAAATCATGGATGCCTAGTTTGCGGTCTCTTGGTGCTTAGCTTTGGCTATTATACAATGCATCTCATCCCTCACGTCTACACTCCAGATCCAAGACCCTGAAAACTGCAACCCTGGAGTCCTTAGTTACAGTCCCTACACTCTCCCTGGAAGTTGGACATAGAGGGAACCCAGACTGGTCCAAGATAGCTGGCCTTCTTTCCATCACAAAGACAACTGCAGGAAAGCTTGAAGCTCTTACAGACTCCAGCCTTGAGGCAGTTGAGGCTCCCATCCTCGGGCACCATGTGGGCATTGTAGCGCTGGCTGGGCAGCACCTCCACCATCTCCCCAGCCTTCTGCCGCTCCCCCATCCTGGTCTTCAGGAAAACTCCAAAGCCGATGTCTCCACCATCTGAAGCAAACTGCCACCTGGGGCAGATAAGAGCCCACTGATGACCTCCTGAGTGGGCTGGGAGGCCCTTCTGGCTGTGCCCAGGCGTATGATAGCCACTGTCCCTACCTGAGCACACAGCCTGGGAACAGGATCTCATTCTCCACCTGGTGGGAGGAGCCTCGGCCCACGACCACACTGTGCTCATACTGTGGCCTCTCCTGATTGCTCAGGTAATAGCGCTTCGGCACCTCACCCCCATAGTTGATCTGTGAGTCAGAGGTGGGTAAGCTGACAGTGGGCAGGTGGGCTCCTCCCTCCCATCCCATGGGCATCCTGTACCTTGGTCAGGCACTTGGGGTTACCATCAGGGTCAGTCATGGTGCCCCCAAATTCCACAGGCAGCTGGTCAGGGCTCACAAACTTGACAAGCTCTTGTTTCCAGTTACCTGTGTAAGGACCAGGGGCTTCTGAGGGGCTCTAGGAGGCCAACTGAGAGCCCACAGAGGGGACCGCTTGCTCCCCTGAGAGTCTACACAGCACACACATGAGCTTGCTTTCTGGCTCTTCGGCCATGATCTGGAACTGGAAGCCCACTCTGTGTGCTGAGGAGGCCAGGTCGTGGTTGTGAAGAGACTGTCCCGGATGAAGGCGGCCTTTGGCAGCAGCCTCTGTTCTCCAGACAAGCACAGAGTTGGCCCTGGCTAGGGACCATGGGTGAAGGCACGTACCTCCCAGAATCACTATCTTCTTTTGTGTCTCCTCTCCCATGAATGATTTGACCAGGTTGAAGGCCACTGGGAAGAGCTTGGGGGCTGAAACACACAGAACTCCATTGGGAAGCTGGACAAGAGGAAATGCGGCTGCACAAAACCACAGCCATGGTCATGCACGGGGCAGGAGGTGCTCAGGTCTGGATTCTGCCATGCCCTGCTGCACCTTAGGGCTGTCCGCATGGCGCCTGGTTCTCAGCAGTCAGCAGAGTCCCATAATCTAGTCATAGGGAGTTGGGCACAAACTGAACCCACAGCCAGCCATGGTGATTCCTTGAGGACCTCTTCTTTTCCTGACTCAGTTTTGCTAGGTGACTTTAGAGTCCTTTGGGGTGAGAGTAGGTGGGGAAGTCTGCTTTAGATAGCCTGTCCCACCCCAAGGGCACCTGCTCGCCCAGTGAGCACGTTTTGTGCATAACCTTCTCACTCAGCTTCCCAGTTATCTCCCGGGGGGTGGGTGCCACGGTGCCCCCACTTCACAGCATGGGAAGGCTGAGCCTCAGTGAGATGAAATCCACTTGCTTGAGATGACAGCACTAGCTAGATGTGAACCCAGGCCATCTGGATCGGGGAATTTGGGGTGGCCACTGGAGACAGGGACCATCCTTTCTCACGGAATATCCACCAGTCGACACCAAGGTGAGCAAGAAAACAGCAGCAAACATTGAGAAACTAACATGGCTGCCACATACCAGGGCAAGATTTTGCACATTACACAAATACCAGTCTGCAAAAGAATGGTCTTAAAAATACAAACAAAAACCTTATTCCCTATAATGGGGCTGGTTCAGTGATGGTTAAGATGGTTCAGTGGTTAAGAACACCGACTACTCTTCCAAAGATCCTGAGTTCAATTCCCAGCAACAACATGGTGGTTCACAACCATCTGTAATGGGATCCGATGCCCTCTTCTGGTGTGTCTGAAGATAGCTACAGCATACTCACATACACAAAAGAAATAATTTAAAAAAAAATCAAAACCCTATTCCCTACAAGAGATGACTTAGAGAATTTCTAATTCAAAGGCTTCTTTACTATCACCTCTCCTCAGTCTCCTCTCCCCAGGCACTGACTCACCTCGAATAATGATTAAATTTTTCACCGTCTCAGGATAATTTGCTTCCAAGATGGCAAAAAACTGTGAAGTCAAAGTGACGTTTGTCATGGCTGTGCCCAGCACCTTGATTGCCCAGACTTCTGCAGCTCTGCTGCAGCAGCAAGAGGCCCACCCTGGCCTTCCCCATGATGTGTGCAGCCTCCTCTGGGTTGTCCTTGCTCCTCCTCCTCCTCCTCCTCCTCCTCCTCCTCCTCCTCCTCCTCCTCCTTCCCCTTCTCCTCTTCCTTCTCTTCCAGTGGTCCCACAAACAGCATCTCAAGGCCAGGCTGGTCCACAGGTCCCCTGGAGGCTGTCTCTACTTTCCCATGGATGGGAAGCTGTTGCGTGCGGTGGGTCCCTCTTGACCTGGAGCTGTTGTTACCCTTGTCCCCTGCCTTACCTGCTGGTAGACCTCCACAGCTGGCTTCCATAAGTGCCTCAGACTCAGCCCTTCCATGTCGAACACCATCACCATTCTCTCAATCTTCCTGCCCAACTGTGTAGAACAGACCAGGCACACTGCTTAGATCTTGATCCACACAGGGCATCCTGGCCATCCCTCTCCTTCTTCTTGCCTCCCACAACCCACAGCAGAGTGGCCTGTCAAGCCCCTGATATGTCCCAGACAGATGGTATTCACATAGGATGTGAAGGGATGTTGAATCTGAGCCCTAGCAGAGGCTGTCGGCTCTTTGAGTATCATCACAGCTTGCTCAACACTGTCCTGGAGTGTGGCTAAACCATGATTTGGGGGTTGAGAAGATGGCTCAACATGTAAAGGTACTTGCTGCCAAGACCAATGACCCGAGTTCAATTCCTGGGACCCACGTGATGGAAGGAGAACTGGTTCTCTATCTCCCCACATGCACCGTGGCAAGTGCTGGGCTCCTATTTCAGATTCACAAGACCAACAGGGTTGCCCTTTGCACTGGATTCACTCTGAAAGATGCAGAGGTAAGAGGGCCCTCGGGGGCAGGAGACGAGGCCTGTCCAGGGGAATGAGGCCTTCTTGGAACAGAAGCTGCACTCCTGGGGGTTCCATGTATATATGTTTGTTTGCTTTTCAAGAAAGGATCTCTTTGGCCTCAAACTCACAGAGCTCCACCTGCCTCTGTCTCCCAAGTACTGGGATTAAAGGGATGTACTACCAGATCAGATCCAAATGTGTGTGTGTGTGTGTGTTTAAATATCTGTCTGTCTGTCTAGCTAGCTATCATGTGTGGCAGGTGTGTGTATGTGTGCATGTGCATACCATAGCGCTTGTATGGAAGTCATAAGACAGCTTGCAGGAGTCAGTTCTCTCCTCCCACCATGTTAGTTCCAGGAATTGAGCTTAGGTTGTCAGACATGGTTGCAAGAGCCTTTACCCTCTCAGCGATCTCATCGGCACTAGGGTTTCATATATATGTGTGTGTGTGTGCATGTAATAATTTATATACGAATACATGAACATTTACACATAAAATATATTAATATATAAAGTATATGAAGATACAAAATATATGGTGATATATGATATATTACACCTGTGATATATATGATATATATTTTACATATATAATTACATATATTAGTAACTCTTTAGTCTCTCCTTGAGTCCCTTGTGGGAAGCACAAAAAGTCTCCGGCTGGCTATCAGTTTTCCTAGTTAGAGAATCGACAGAAGTGATTAACTCTGCCATGAGCAAAGCTGGCTGTTCCAAGAAATCCTGAGAACAGAGCTAAGGGCTCTCACTACACCCAGGGTCAATGTCAAGGCCTGGCTTTTTATGTGGGTGCTGGGAATCTGAATGTGTCTTTGTGCTTGCTCAGCAGGCACTTCACAAACTCAGCTAGAAGGAAGACAGGCATTAGTGACCTTAACTGCAGAGTCTCAGTCTCTCTCTCTCTTTCTCTCTCCCCCTCATGCACACACACACACACACACACACACACACACACACACACACACACACACAGATGCTCACTGAGGGCTTAAAGAGGAAGAAAACCATCCTGAGAGCTGGTGAGTTTTAGAGAGACAAGGTGCTGATCTTTGTGGTACCTAGTATCCCATTTGGACACATTAAGGCCACCATACACCCTACCACCTGCACCGCACCACTCACCTTTTGACTCTGCAGCTCACACTCATGGAGAAGCATCTCACAGACTTTGATACGCTTCCGGATCATGTCCTGCTTAGAGGCTGACATAAAAAGGCCTTTGGGGTCCATTGTCCCAATGATGTCAAACCACACAGGGCAGCCTTCGTAGTCATAGCCAGACAGACCACCAGAGTCATAGAGTTGGATCACCTGGACACATAGACAAAGTCCTGACTTAAGCCAGCACACACTGCACCATCCAGTGGTGAGATGGGGGAGGGCACCAGCAGGCCTGGGGATACTGCAAGGGGCTCACCTCTGGTGCCTGCCACGTCAGGATCTGGTCCAGGTTCTGCTGATTCCGGAACTCCACATGCTGCAGGGACATGCAGGAGCTGCAGAATCTGTCTGTTCCCAAAGTCTCCCCAAGAATTAGGGACACAAGGCCAGGTCTCTGCTCACAGCCACAGGACTCTACCAGAGCACCCCTAGGCTCCTCAGAACTGAGGATGGAGGTGGGAGAAGGGCTCGAGGAAGAGGGGCTCAGGTTTTGTTCAAAAAAAGACCCAGGAGGATGGAAAAAGAAATCTGAGAAGGGACAGCCTTTGCTGGCCAGAAACCTGGATCTGCCAAGGGGGGTGGGGGACTCAGGACACAGGGATCCTACCTTTCGGAGCATGTCCTCAGATTTCTTAAGGTCAAAGTTCCGAGCTGCAAAAACATGGGAAGGACTGTTAGTTCTCAAACTGGGAACAAAAGGCTAAGGGAGGTGACATTGGACATACCAAAGTGGCTGTAGATGCCAGGTTCTCCCAGCATCCCTCAGTCCCTACCTGTTCCAGGTTATGGCTGGCATAGCTGGCCCCTACCCTAAATTTCTCCAGCCCAGGGGCTGGGCTGCCCTTCTCTATATATCCAACCATTTTGGTTACCAGACCCTTTTGGTCTACCCTTTACCCTCCTGGCCTCTTGGTCTGGCCCTGCACTCCCCTGTCTCCTCACAGGGCCTGGCTTAGGCTTGTCCCTGCCCCTGGCTATGCTGTCCTTTCTATAGTCTTTCTCCTCCACCATAGCTAGTAGCAGTCCTTCCCTTTTGCATTTCTTTCTTTCTTTTTTCCTTCCTTCCTTCCTTCCTTCCTTCCTTCCTTCCTTCCTTCCTTTCTCTCTCTCTCTCTCTCTCTCTCTCTCTCTCTCTCTCTCTCTCTTTCTTTCTTTTCATTCAGCCACCAAGCCCGATGACCTGAGTTTGATCTCTGGAACCCACATGACATAAGGAACAAATCCAATCTACAAACCTCTCCGGCCTCCATGTACACTGTTGCATGAGTCCTCCCACCCCTAATAAATAACAAATAAACAAACACATTATTTAGAATTGCTAGGATGAGCTGGGCCCTAGAGGCTCATGAGGATATTAGGATGTTCTCATTTTTCCTGATACCCTCAGAATGCATTCTGGGTCTGGAAATTTTGTGTGTAGCATATGTGTTTGCTCATGTGTACGTGTGTGCACATGAATGTGGAGCCTGGGGTCAATGTTAGATGTGTGAGGTTACACACAGACATGCTGGGGTTTGATGTTTATATGGATGCTGCGAGAAGAAACTTGGTCTTCATTTGCTCAGCACATACCTTAATGCACTCAGGCCATCTCGCTAGTCCTGGAATATGTGTGTATATATATACACACACACATACATATACATACACACATATGTATATATATGTATATATACATATATACACACATATAAATACATATAAATACATATACATACGCACACATATATACACATATATGTATATACACATACATACATACATATATATATATATATATATTCCCCTCTGTGTGTAGCCCTGGCTGTCCTGGGACTCGCTCTGTAGGCCCCGAGGCTGACTTCAAACTCAGAGATCTGCATGCTTCTGCCTCCTGAGTGCTGGGATTAAATTAAAGGTGTGTGCCATCTCTCAGCAGATCTTGGATATTTTTTGAGTATCTTTACCTCCGTGAAAGTCTCTGCAGATGTGATTTCTGGTTCTGTGACTCTTCAGAGCGTTCAAGCAATCCTCCTGCCTCAGCCTCCTAAACAGCTAGAACTTCAGGCATGCCTCCAGCTCACAGTTACAGTCTATTTTGAGAAACGCCTTGGCAGCTTCTTTTTAATGCTACTAGCTTGCTATCATATTTCCTACTGATGGAACTGAAGTGCAATGCACCACCAGAGATGTCCAAGTGCAAGGTGACTTTCCTGCCAGACAGCCTTTGCCCTGTTCATGAACCACTTCAAGAAGTGACCACAGAGGCCCCTCGCTCAGCCTCTCCTCTACAAGTCATTTATTGCACGCACAGGAAGCCCATCTCATTCCTCATAGGGGCTCCAGTTCCACAGTCAGAGACCATTCATAAGCAGTGGCTTGTCAGTGTGAGCACCACTCCCCGTGTCTGAGAAGAAGCCCCGGGCTTACAGCCTGCCTTTCCCTCCACCTATGTGTTTATTAGTGTCTCCTGCATCAGTGCTGGTCCATCAAATGGTCCCCATCATCTCTGAACTGCTCAGAGTGGCAGCCGCTAGCTGAATGTGGCTACTGAGGAATGCAAGCGTAGCTAGTGAGACGATGGCTTGAAGTCTTAATTTAATCTAATTTTGATAGTTAAATATGTCTACAGACTACCAAATTGAATGTGACACCTCTAAATATATTAACATTGAAAGGTTTTTGTTTGTTTGGTGTGTGTGCATCTTTTCTGCTCTAAGTTAAAATTCTAGAAGTTTTATAGGTTTCGTGGCTGGTTTGAGTTGTACCTGAGTTCTCATTCTATTAAATAATTGGATATTGGGCTGGAGAGATGGCTCAGTGGTTAAGAGCACCGATTGCTCTTCTGAAGGTCCAGAGTTCAAATCCCAGCAACCACATGGTGGCTCACAACCGTCCGTGATGAGATCTGACGCCCTCTTCTGGTGCGTCTGAAGACAGCTACAGTGTACTTAGATATAATAATAAATAAATCTTTAAAAAATAATAATAACAATTGGATATTACTTCATATAGGAATTCTACAAGTTTTTGTTGATCCCCTGGGATTTTTTTTTCTTTCTGAAAACCTATAACTGTTTTTAAAATAAAGTTTCTAAAACTGGTTTTTAAAAAGCACAGAGAGAACTGAAGCGAGGAGCAGCCTCCGGGACAGGCTTCCTGCGTGTAGGCCTCATGGCCTCATCTTTAACTCAGCATCTTGAAGACAGAGACCATGGCCCTGCCCACAACACAGGCCAGCTTTTCGCCAGGACTGTGCCAGCACGTGTGGAGTGGGGACTCACAAGCCTGTCTTGCTGACAACTATTTAAACCAGGCACCTTGTGCCCACATTCTGGAATGACTTACCCAAAATACAAACTCTATCCTGTGAGCTAAAATCATTTCCCCATCCACCAAGCCCTGTGCCATTTCTGGTATTACTTCTCCAGACTTCTGTGACTTCTACGAGAAGCCCCTTCTCTACCATTAACTTCAGCTCATTCTTTGTGTTTGTTCAATACCCCCAGGGGACTGAAGTTGAAACCAAGTTCTAAAGATAGTGTTCAAGGCCAAGCTGGGGAGGCCCTGGGGTCTGCTGAAGCCAAAGACACTGCGGTAAAAGTATTAGAAGACTCGGACAGACAAAGAACAGACTCATTAAAGAAAACACATGGTTAGTAGAAACAGAAGGTGAACAGCTCTGAGAGAGGAGCAGTTGTCCCCTGAGAGGAAACAACGGGAGTTAGGTTTTCATTAGAGATAAGGGGAGTTACTTAGTTGTCCACCTGGCCTCCATATCTGGACAGAACAGCAGGCTACTTACAAAGTAGCAGATTTTACAGAACCAGTTGGTTTTCTTGAGACTGACCATTAGGAGAGGGACACATAGTTCCTTTGGAGTTGGGCTCTAGTGTTTGCATAAGAAACCACAAGTCACTGGGGCCAGGCTTCAGGTTCTCAGGTTCTGACTGACAGATTGAGGAAAGGTCAGAACTAGGGAGATGGCTCAGTGACGTGTTGCCACACAAGCACAAAGACTAGTTCATATCCTAGCACCTCTGTAATAGCTCACGTGTAATCCCAAAACTTGGGAGGCAGAGGCGGAGGCGGAGGCGGAGGCGTCCCTGGAGTGAGCTGTCTAGTTTGACTAGTTATTCAGCAAGTTCTAGGTTCAGCAAGAGGCCCTGCTCAATAAATAAAGTGATTATGGAAAGCACCCGGCAGCAATCTCTGACGTCCACGTTCACCAACACACAGCACACAGTGCTGTAATGTTTGGCCCTTTTAAGTCTATAAATAAAACTCTGCACACTTAGTGAGGCTAGGTCAGGACAAACGGCTGAGGTGCCTGTTTAACATATCAAAGTGGACTCTGGCCACCAGGCTCTCCTGGCAGCACAGAACAGTACATCCTGACATCTTACAGAGTCATCCTGGCTGGCATGCCCCGCCCCCTAGCCTAAACTCAGCCCAGGGGCTGGGCTTCCCTTTCCCCAGCCTCTGGTCTACCTCAGCCACTTTTCCTACCCTTTCTCTAGGTGCTCTAGGTTCCCAGGTACTCCCTTTGCCCCGCCCCTTCCGCTTTCAGCCCCACCCCCATGGCCCAGGTCAGTCTGGACCGGTCCAGAAGCCTCTGGCTACGGTCTCCCTCACACCTACAATAAACCAACTCGACCCATCCCTGCAAACAGTCATGTCCTCGTTTCTTTTTCACTCAGGTGACTCATGTCCACTCTAGAGAGAGAGACAGGTTCAGAAGAGTCAGCGCTGTGCTTTTGAGAGAAGCGGAGCTTAGATTGCTGGCCAAGAGCAGGCCGATGGGAAGCCTGTATCACAGCAAGCTTGTTCCCTGAGGTGTCCCACTTGCTGCCTTGCTCCTTTCTCTACGTTCCCTTGCTCTCTGCCTCCCTGACCCCCAGGACCTCACCTCGGAGCCATCGCAGAAGGAAGTAGTCATCGGCCTTGGGCAGGGTGGGCAGCAGATCCTGGAGGGTCTCCCGGAACTAGGAGGAAAAGGATGGGTGTGATGGTCAGAGTGTTCCTGGTCATCTGGGTCAGAGCCTGGGCCCTGGCAGCGCAAACGAGGTAGGCGTGGCCACCTGTCCCCAGCAGGCCCGTAAGTTACTAGGCAAGCTATAGTGAGAAGCTGAGACAAGAAATTCATCCAGTGTGGCCATGATTGATCGGAAAGACAAACAAGAGGGCCAGTGACCCCCCTACCTACTAATGGTCCTTTGTGGTCCAGGAATGAGGCTTAAGTTTAAACAAAAGGCAAGAGGTATATGTAATTAAGCAGTCCTAACAAGGGGTGGGTCTTCCCATCACTGACCCAACATTGTTTGGGCTCCAGTCTGTCCTGAAAGATGATCAGAACTGTTTGAATCTCTTCTTGGGAGACAAGTTCCCTGGCTAGTACCAGAGCCTTCCCCTTGGTTCTGGCACATAAGTACCAGAACCCCAGCCTTTCCTCCCACACTCCAGGGTAATTCTAATGAAGGCTAGCCTGGCAGTTCTAGAAACGTTAACCCAGAAATTGCATCCTGATGGTTGGAATTAGAGAAGGTTACTCTTTCTGAGTTTCTCTTCCTCATTTGTGAAATGAAGGTAATGTCAAATTTGCCCAATCAAAGGCTTGAATGTGTTTAAAATAAACACGTAAACCAGGTTTGATGGCACAAGTCTGTAGCCCTAGCACTCAGGAAGTTGAGACAGGGGGATCATGAGTTTTCGACGAGCCTGGGCTACAAATGGAAAGCATATCTCAAAAAGAGGAAGAAAGAAAACCTACAGGGTTGGAGAGATAGCTCATCAGTTAAAGATAACTGGATCTTCCTCCAGAGGACCCAAGTTTGATTCCTAGCACTCATATCGAGTCCCACCACCATCTCTAACTCCAGTTTCAGGAGATCCAATTCCCCTCTTCTGTCCCTCTCCAGCACCAGGCACACATGTGATGCACAGATGTGCATTCAGGTAAAACACTCGTATAGTCTCACACACACACACACACACACACACACACACACCTCTATAAGCCTGGGCCTAGTACCCAAGAGGCAGATGTAGGTGGATCTGGTGGGTTTGAAGCCATTCAGGGCTAGATACCCCAAATTTCTTAAAAGCAGCAATAATAATTTTTATTTTGAGACAAGGTCTTACTGTGTAAACCAGACTGGCCTGGAACTCAAAGAGGTCATCCTACCTCTGCCTCCCCAGGGTTGGGATTAACGGTGTATGCTACCACGCCAGGCTAATAATGATAATCCAGCAGAGGATGACATGGGACTGCATTTGGCTTTGCTTACACAATTAAAAATATGTGAAAAAAAAAAAAAGGCCAAACGTAAAGGTAGAAATTCCTACACTGTAGCAAGGGGAACATGAGCACTTGGGGCCTGATGATGCACGATGCCGGATACTAACATTTACAGCCTAACACCTAGAGGCCAGTCTGGAAATAACTGGTGCTCTGCAGTTTACTAAAGCCAGCCTCGGTGCAGCTGATGACCCTGCACAAGTAGCCTATGAGATGACTAAACTTCCAGTTAGCTGCTGTGACAGACCGGCCGACACCACCTGAGTTGGCATGGTCTCTTCTCTGGGATTATCACTGTGCAGCTGTGCATTTAACAACGTCTCCTTGGGCTGCAGAGATGGCTCAGCGGTTAAGAGAACTGACTGCTCTTCCAGAGGTCCTGAGTTTAATCCCCAGCAACCACGTGGTGGCTCACAACCATCTGTAATGGGATCTGATGCCCAATTCTGACATGCAGATAAAGTGCTCCTATACACAAATAAATAAATCTACAAACAAACAAACAAACAAACAGACCCCCCCCCCCAAAAAAAAAACAACTTCTCCTCTTTGGCCTTTTTGTTTTTTGGTAAATTCATAGCCGCCCCTCTCTGCCATTCCGTGTGATGTTCTCGGGTGCACACAAGCGGTAGGTTTGAAGCCTGGCTCCCAGCAGGCAAAGGGAGGATTCACACCAGAAAGCAGCTGCATCCTCAGGAGCCAAAGGAAATTTTGTCAGGGGTGGGGGTTGGAGGGTGTGAAAGGGGCCAGTGCCCTGTAAAAAACAAAGCTATACCTATCCTCCCCTCCAGGTGACTTCTAACTCAGCCTGGAGAGAAGCCACCTTACAGTGCCACACTGAAGACTGTGTGTCTGAAGTGTGACCACAGTGGCCCACCCTAGCTCAGGAGGACTCTGGAAGGAAGTGATCCGGGGCAAGGCAGTACAGAGCTCTGGGCCGTCCTTAGCCTCCCCCTCCTTCCTCCTTTCTCTTCCTATATGTTTTAACATAGCAAGCATTTGTTACTTTTAGTTAGTGGAGAAAGTAGGAGTGGCTGGTGGGGTTCTCTATCATAGTCCACTCCCAGAGACCATGTTTCCAGTTCCAAAAGAACTCAGGAGGCACCGGGTGCCTTCTGAGACCATCAGCCCTGGGAGTCTCATCAGAGGGTCCTTCCTGTTCCACTAAGGACCCCTTAATGGCTGAATCTCCAGGTCCCCTCCTTCACCCAGGATTCTCATGTCTCCCTGTAAGGTTCTTCCGCATGGGAGACACTACAAAACAAGCCGTTCATCTCTTGTTCCTTGAGACAGTGTCACTAAATTCAGGCTGGCCTTGAACCCACAATCTTCTGGTCTTTGTCTCGCAAGGCTTGGGATTCCAGACTTAAACACCTTCAGTACCTGTCACAATTCTTAAGCTTCCCCTTCAAACGAGGTTGAATGAGAACCTGGATGGGACTCCCCTTCCTCATAGCCTTTCCCTTCTCCAGGTACAGCCTGCAGGAGGCTCTCAAAAATCAGACCCCTAGCCCCTCTATTTCTCTGTCATAATTAAAAGTAAACAAGTAAGTCTGATAGGGAGAAGACTGGGAACCCGAGCAACAGAAACCAAACCAAACACTGTTGCAATCTGGCAGGGATCTCCTAATCTGCCTGGCAGAAGTCACTGGCCTGGGAACAGAGGCCAGGGATGGGTGGTGGGAGCTGTGCTGGAAGGCTAAACTTGCAAACACACACACGCACACGCACACACGCGCACGCACACACACCGGCAGTTGCTCAGAGGTAGAGAGAGGTCCTAGCCCAGGTGTGCGCGGGAGGCGCTGGCTTCGCCAACCAGTCCCTGCATAAAGCTGTAGCCAATGCGGGCCGCTTGGGTTCTGCTTGGCTCCCGTGCCTTCCCTCCCGCCTCACCCCTCACCCCTTACCCTGGCCAGAGCCTCCTGCTGCTGCGGGCTCAGGTCCCCGACTTGTCCTCTCATGGTGCTCTCTGCTAGGCCTCAGCTGCTGCCACCTTCACAGGGCTTTACTTAGCAGGTCTGCTGCTGATCCCGCCCCAAGGGAGGCCCGCCCCAAGGGAGAATCCCTGTTCCTGCCCCGCCCTACCCAGTGCTCCCCTGTTTTTGTTTTTCTTTTGTTTTGTCTGCCCCAGGTCATCAAGCCTACCTTAAGGGGACAGAGAGGTGACCAGATCTCAAGAGGTGTCCTGAGAGTCTGAGGTAGCAAGTGGCCCTCACCTCCAGGTCTTCACGCGCTTTCAGGGGGTGGGACTGTAGGTGTGTGGGGAGTGGGTGTTAAGAAAGTGCTCACCTAAGGACAGGTACGTGGAGCACACACTTCCGGAGCCAAGTGGGAGTTGAAAATGTCACCACTTCTGAGTCCTTTTGCCCAAGGAGAGCCCAGCCCCCCTCCCCCGACCTTGAACACAGGCTGCGCTCCACAAATGTTTGCTGGCCAGGAGAGCCCTTATTTGCCAAATGGCTCCAGACCTCTAGAAGTTAGGAGGGATTAGGTAAGACCATGTCTCCTGTGTTAGCAGAATGCCTGGCACGGCACACACAGTTTCAACACTCTATGAAGGCCGTCAGCTCAGGCGGGAACTACAGGATGGCCCAGGGGTGAGCCTCTGGGAGGTAGAGGGTGGGAGGCAGCCACACTGAGTAGGCTGACCTCTCTGGGTAGGATGAGAAAACACAGGCTGCCTTGGCATGAATTTTCTGCAAAGCAGGTGGCACCTGAGCAGGGAGGAGATAGTGAAACAGGCCACTGACACCTTTCCCCTCTGTCGTCCCATGGATCAAATTAAGTTTTAGGTAGGGGGTGACCAAGCAAGGGCTCACTGTCCTTTGGACTATTGTCTGTTGGAGATGTGGTTGGTCAGGAACAAGTATGGCCTGTGCTAGGTAGAAACGGCAAATCAGATTTCAATGACTTAGCACCAGAAACAGTAACTATTTTATTCAGTTTTCCTACTGATACATGTATGTTCATATTATAACTTCAGATATTCTGAAATATACAAAATACACTTTTAAAAAAAGACAGGGTTCTTACGTAGGCCAAGATGTTTCAGACTCACTGTGTAACCACGGAGAATCTTGAACTCTTGATCTTTCGGCTTCCACCTCCCCAGTGAAGGGATTACAGGCAGGGGCCATCAAGTCTGGTATTCTGGGTAATTTTATATAAACTTGACACAAGCTAAAGTTATCAGAAAGGAGGGAGCACCTTTGAGAAAGCCTCCATCAGATTAGGCTACTGGCAAATCTATAGAACATTTTCTTTTTCTTTTTTTCTTTTTTTGAGACAGGGTTTCTCTGTGTAGCCCTGGCTGTCCTAGAACTCACTTTGTAGACCAGGCTGGCCTCAAACTCAGAAATCTGCCTGCCTCTGCCTCCCGAGTGCTGGGATTAAAGGCATTACCACCATGCCCGGCAGGACATTTTCTTAATTAGTGATCGATGAAGGGATGGCCCACCCCCTTGTAGGTGGTGACAGCCCTGGGCTGGTGGTCCTGGGCTCTATAAGAAAGCAGGCTGAGCAATCCAGAGCAAGTGAGCAGTCAGCAGCATCCGCCCATGGCCTCTGCACCAGCTCCTGCCTCCAGGCTCCTGCCCTGTGTGAGTTTCTGTCCTGACTTCCTTGAACAGCAGTGTGGAAGTGTAAGCTGAATAAACCCTTTCCCTCCCCAAGCTACCTTGGTCATGCTGTTGTGTCTCAGCGACAGTAGCCCTAACTGGGACACCTGGTTTATATGGCTCTGGAGCTGGAACACAGGACAAGCCTTCTACAGGCTGAGCTATTCCTCAGATGAAAGGACTCAGGGTGGACTCGCACAAAGTGCATTTATTTTATTTTTTCATAGTTTTTATTTTTTGAAACAGGGTCTCACTACGCAGCCCTTGCCAACCTGGAACTCACTGTGTAGACCAGGCTGACCTTAAACCCAGAGATCCTCCTGCCTCTGCCTCGTGAGTGCTGGAATGAAAGGCCTATTTTGTAATCGATAGATTTTCTTCTCTAAGGCAGTTTTAGGAGTCAGTAGGGGTTAAGAACTGTAAAAGGACATGTCCCTGGCTGTGGTTTCAGAGGGAATATTTTCACTGACCTACAAACCCTCTATGTTCTGCTTATTCTTTCTCCCCTTTGAGAATCCAGGTTCCTGGGCCTGGAGAGGTGACGCGGTGCTTCAGAGCACTTGTGGCTCTCCCAGAAGCCCAGACTCATCCAGCAGCATCTCTCAGGAAGCTCACAACCGGCTGTAACTTCAGGTCCAGGTGATCTGACGCCCTCTTCTGGCCTTCTGGGGCATTACATCACATGGTGCACACACACTCAGAGACACAAACATACATACATATATATATATTTAAATGCAGCTACTAAGCAGTGTGTGGTGGCACACTACTGTAATTCCAGTGTAATTGGGAGGCTGAAGTGGGAGGATTGAAAGTTCCTGGGCTCCATACTACCCACACACATGTGCAGACAAAACATTCATACACATCAAATAAAAATAAATAAACCAGAGCCTAAAGATGATGGCTCGGCAATTAAGAACAGGGTTGCTCTTCCAAAAGACCTGGGTTCAGTTTCCAGCACCCACATGGTGATTCACAGCCATCTGTAACTCCAGTCCCATGGGATTTGTTGCTATCTTTTGGCTCCAGCAGGCACCAGGCACATATGTGGAGCACAGTCATACAAGAAGACAACGCATTTATTCAGTAAAGAAATAAACAAACAAACAAAGAACTAGACCTCAGAGCCTTGTGCATGTTTGGTAGTGGCTTTACCACTGAGCTAAACCCTCCATCCGAGAGCCTGTTTCATAAGAAAACATTGCACAGCCTTCCACCTGCAATATTAGAATCTGGGAGGTAGCGACAAAGAATTCAAGGTCATGTTTCGCTACTTAGTCAGTGGAGGCCAGCCTGAGCTACATGAGACCCTGTTTGAAAGAAACTGATTTAAGATACTGTTGGTATCTGCTGGTGTGAATTTGCAGAAAGCAAATGTACAAAAATTGGTATCTTCATTAAGAACAAATGAAAATTTATGAGAAAAATAGGGCACTAATGGAAAGAGGATGGAGAGCTTCAATTCTCAGAGAAGCAAGCGCACAGGCAGGCCTCAGGAGGCTTCACCTCTTCCACCCCGGGTCTTGATGTTCACGGGCGTTGTCTTAGTGAGCAGTGAGATGCCTTACACCCCTGAGAAATCAGAAAGAAAAAGCAACACACACACTTTGTAAAAAATGATGATAGTGTTAGAAGTTAGTGAAATGGAGATGTGTGTGTGTATAATTTATATATATATATATACATATATATATATATATACATACACGTTTTGCCTGCATATATGTCTATTCACCACCTACCATCTAAAAGAGGATGTCAGATCTCCTGGAAATAGAGTTATAGATGTGGGTGCTGGGAATCAAACTCTGGTCCTCTGGAAGAGCAGCCAGTGCTCTCAACCACTGAGCCACCTCTCCAGCCCTGAGAGTGCCATATATTACAGGCAGGAATAGTACTGTTTCTATCAATGACTTGACAACATTTAACGGATTCCTCAAACATTTTACCACTTTGCTCAGTGATAATCCTGATGGAAGATAGTTCAGGTTCACAATTATATTGCATGCATATATATGTCTGGAGAGATGGCTCAGCGAGGAAAGATGGCTGCCCTCCAAGCCTGATGCGTCAGCTCCATCCCTGAGACAGAAGAAAAGTGCAAACTCCTGAGAGGTCTCCTGTGACCTCCACACTCACATCGTGGGACACACACACTCACACAAGACACACACACACACACATGCATGCATACACACACATACACATGCACACACACACCCCAGTAGGAAAAATTAAGGCCCAGAATGTATGTATACGTTTGTGTGTTTTTAACAGAATTTTGAAACAAGTTTAAATAACTATATGGCCATTGATGTAGCTGGTGGAGAATTTATAATACAGGGGAAAAAATAACCATGAATCAGTTTGGAAAAAGATGGAACCAGATGGTATGTGCTTCACACTTCTGGGAGGTGAGACAAATCCACTCTGTGAAAGATTGAACGTGGGAAGAAACGTGCTTAACTTTGCCATCTCCGAGGAAAGGCAAAAGGCCCCAGTGACTGTCCCCTGCAAAGACAGGCCTGCGTTTAGTCAGCTCTGCTCACCAGGCCTGCTCTAAGGGCTTGTCAATATTAGTTCAGTGCTGACAAACAGAAAAATAATATGAATATTATTCAGTGTGACCTGAAGTTTTCAAGCCACTAGGGGCGAGGGGGGCGGGGGGGGGGATTCATTTACAAGTGCTTTGCATTTCCAGTGGGAAATGCAAAGTCAGGAGTCTGCCGGGACATTGGGGGCGGGGGGGGGGGCGGGGGTGAAATTACCTGTTAAATGCAAATCACATTACCTCATCCAGGACAGCAGGAAACCACTCATGGTAAAACTGCCACTTGTGGGGCAGTGGACCATGCCAAGAAACTTGGTAAGGTTGAGTGGGTTCAGAGACCCCAGCACCGGGGTACCCACCTGAGGACAGAAGGTAGCTCCCTGCTTCCTACAGAGTCTTGGCCTGGAACATGTGACCACACTCCCGACGTAGGAACGTAACCAATAGCCATGTAGATCAGAACAGAGTTCTCCATGCTAATGAGGTATCCAGATAGGCTCTGAGGGTTTAGCCAATAAGCTTTCCTTCCCGGACATTCCTTCTTGCAAAAGGTATTTAATCTCTGGTCCACCCTGGGGATGTGGCATGCACCCATTTTCCATGATGAACCGTCAATAAACAGTATGGATAAGTATGGACTGTCTCTTTCATCAAGAACCACCCTGGGAAACATGGAGGAAGCCTTTGTCAACAGAGCTGCACCATTTAAGTCTCGCACGGACCACTCTGAGCTCCCAGACTCCTCCACTGAGCTAAAGTCCCCCTGTCTCCCACGCCAAAGCTCCCCTCTGCACCTCCCTGCCAGAGTCCTCCACCCCCCCATCCCACCCCCTCTCGACCTCAGTCCATGGGCTCCCTCCGTTCCTAACTCCCCTCTAGACTTCCAGTAGTGTCTGGATTTCCAAGAGTTTGGGACTCCCTCGCCCAGGGCTTCTTCTCACAGGCCATTGGGTCTCTCTGTTCCTGATTCTGCGCAGTTTCCAACAAGGACTGGATGTCTAGGAGTCAGGGAACCCCAGCTTTGGCCTCAGCCTATGTCGTTTCTCACTTGGGCTGAGCGCCCCCCCCCCCCGCTCCCCCCCCCCCAAGGCTGCATTCTCCTATCCCCTGAGTGGTGTTTTGGTACTTCCCACAAGCCCAGCGCCCGATGGCGGCAAAGAATCAAATGTAGTCCAGTGTCTTCCATTCCCAAACCCCAGCAGCAATGCGGAACTCGGGGACCTCAGGCACTGACCCAAAAAGAATTTTCTTACTTTTGTCCCAGCACTCAGGAGGCAGAGGCAGACAGATCTCTGTAAGTTCGAGGCCAGCCTGCTCTATAAAGTCAGTCCAGGACAGTCAAGGCTCTGTTACACACAAAAACCCTGTCTGGAAAAAAAAACACACACACAAACACAAAGAAGCAAACAAAAAAACTCCAAAGTATAAATCGACAATATTACCACTTCAACATGTGACCAATGCGATTAAGAAATGAGGGAAACTATCAGATTAATAGTCAAGCAATATTGAGCTGCTCTGTGTTTTGGGAGAGGGTTCTAAATCTTTTAAACCCAATGTATAATTAACACTGCACATTTCAGGACTCCTAGACTCCTTCTGAGTGTTCAGTAAGCCAAGACTGGTATTACAGTTAAATTATGCCCTTCTCTATCCAAATGGCAAATGCCAATACCCAGCAGCTCCAAAGTGACCATAGTTGAAAACAGAGTCGTCACAGCTGTACTGAGTTTAAGTGCAGTGGGAGCCCATTAGCGGTGCCTATTGGGAGTTGAGTGTGTAGAGTGGACCTCTAATCCAGATCAAACTTATAAAGGGGAGCACATTGCCCGCGATGGAGCTCTGTGGGAGCGTTTGCATACACACAGCCCCGGGTTTCATATCCAGTGCTGGCAGAAGGCAGACAATTTGGGCATAGAGGGAGCCACCACCCCATGAAGGCTGAAGTCGGGCTGATGCCTCCACACATTAAGATTGCAGTGAACAGTCAGCAGCTAGAGAAAGGCGTGGATCCAGCCCTTCAAGGAGCTAACTCAGGTGACTCCTTGATCTCTGACTTCCAGTCTCTAGAATAACCTTGTGTCGTTTGAACCACTCAGTTTGGGAGCTTTGTCCCACAGTCTTGGTGCAGAGGTAAACAGGAAGTACCACCTAGGGCGGAGAAGAGTGGCTGCCAGGTTGGATCTTGAAGGTTGGCTCTTAACCCTTCCCACTTAGGAATTAGAAAATGAGTTCAGGCCCTCCCATTTCTCAGGGTCACTCAGCAGCAAAGCCAGGCCTGGAACCCAGGTGCGTGCTGCTGTGCTGTGGCTTTCTGCCTGCCTGAGTCCCATCCATGTTCCAGGTTGTTCACCAGTTCTTCCCTGAACCTGCATGTCATAGCACCTCAAACTTTAGCTGCTGTTGGCACAGAGGACATTTTATCATCTGGGCCAGTGATTTGGAGAACAGATGACTCCCTGTCCCGCTTGGGTTATTTTTTTTTTTTTTTTTTTTGGTTTTTGGTTTTTTTTAAATCAACTTGACACAAAACTAAATAGATCAAGTAAGGAGGAAGACCAGCTGAGAAAAATATGTCCAACAGATTAGCTGTAGGCAAGTCTGTGGACCCCTTCCCTTCCCTTCCCTTCCCTTCCCTTCCCTTCCCTTCCCTTCCCTTCCCTTCCCTTCCCTTCCCTTCCCTTCCCTTCCCTTCCCTTCCCTTCCCTTCCCTTCCCTCTACCTCAGCTTCACTCAGACCCAAAGTGTCAAAATGGTGGTGGTGGTGGGGACTTTTTCTTGATTGATAATTGGCATGGAAAGGCCCGGTTTACTGTGGCAGTGCCATCCCTGGGTTGCTGTACAGAAAAGCAGGCTGAGCAAGCCATGGGGAACAAGCCAGTAAGGAGCCCTCCTCCATAGCCTCTGCTCCAGTTCCACTGTGCATGCTCCTGCCTTGATTCCTGCCCCCCCCCCCACTTCCCTCCGTGGGGGTTTTAAGCTGAAATAAACCCTTTCCTCCCCAGTGGTTTTGCTCATGATGTCTATGGCGGCACTAGAAACCCGACTAAGGCATTTCCTCCTCAGATTCATCCTCGCCCCTCCTCATTTCAGCCCCAGGGCCTGGCAAGGTTGCTCCTGGTGTTGTCATGATGTGACCCACATTCTACACCCATGGCTGCGTCTCAGGTGTTCTAGAAGTTTCTGCCTCTTTCATGTGTCACAGGTGCTATACTGGCAGCTTTGGCTAGAGCAGGTGACCTGCCAACAAGAAAGGCCTCTGGCACACAGGGCCCTGGCATCGTGATGGACAAGGGACTTCACGGGAGCTTTCTTGCTCCATCCCTACACCATAGTTATATTTGTCTTAGCTTTCATATATCTTCTTAGCTAGACAGATGCCACCAGAAGTCCCTCCACTATGTAGGTCTTAGTTTTGGTGATGCTGGAAGAATGGCTTTGACAGAGTACCTGTCTGGCACAGAGCCTGGTGAGTGGCCTCATATATGGGCCTGCCTGGTAGATAGAAATTTTAGCTCCTAGTCTGTTAGGGCTCAACACTTAGCTATTCAAGGATAATCTCGAAGAAAAGTGGGACCTGATTCATCCCTCACACCCTACTCTCCAGGAAGGGGCTGACTGTAGAGGTGGTGGGAGCAGGGAATGAAGAAAGCTGAGTGACTGAGGAACTGTTCTTGAGATCCAGGGTCAGAGAAGACGTGGGTTAGGGGGCTCGAGCCAGGAGACCACCCTAGGACTTTTGCCTTTTTCTTCAATGAGCTAAGAGGTTTCCAACCCTTTGCCCATGCTCTCACCAGACCGCTCCTCTCATCTTTTCCCTACACAGCCAAAGGAGTGACTCTCCAGACAGAGATTGCTGTGTTCTTTTCAGACATTGTTTCCTGTCATTGTTCCCACTCCGCACCCCTTCCCACTCCCTTAATACCATGATCACCCAGTCTAAGATAAGACTGGGGACCTGAGAGGGAAATCGAGGCAGGAACTGCCAGGAGTAATGGGGACCTCAGGCAACAGATGAACATGGAAGTGAAAAAGCTCCTTTAATCTGTTGTGTGTGTGTGTGTGGGGGGGGGGGGGGGGGAAGGGCAGGACAAAGGCTACTTAAACTTCTGGGGAGTGAGTAGGGGATTTGGGGTGAGTTTACTTCACTGGCCCAAGACCAGGGTACTGGGGATGCATAAAGAGGAAATTCCATGTGCCACTCCCTCACTATATGGGACTGTTTGCTTAACAGGCTACTTGATGTCCTCTGGGGCCAAAGGTGGGGCAGGACAAAGGGGTATGGGGCGTGGGTCATGGGTCTGTACACTGGGACATGCAGGCCCAGGGCAGGGAGAGATTTCCAGGGTTTGGACATGCCTCGATCTTACTCTTGTTCCAAGCCGAGGGTCCATGGCTTCCCCAGCCCCCAGTTCCCACTGGATATTTCTTTCTTTGACTGTTTTAGTCTCTTAATGGTCAGGCCTGGGAAACACAGGCGTCTCTGTTGAACAATGTCTCAGAGTTACACAAGCAAGCCCTGGGCTTCAGAAGCTGGGAGAGATGAGTCAGGGTTTGAAACCTTGCTTTGTCTGTAACTTAGGTCTGTCATCCTTGATGATCACCCACTCTGGCTGTTGGAAGATAAACTCTCCTAGGTGAGATCTAATTATGATTTCTACAAACGGGAGTCCCAGATTGGCTTTCAGAGAAGATAATGTCCTCTTAGGTGGAGATGGTAGGAGAACATTCTAGGTGAAGGAGATCACCAAAAGACAGCCACAGAAGTGAGAAAGGAAAGGAACTACAAGGTCACAGAGCTCAAAGAGATTAAGGTCAGGTCCTGACACTGGGCCATCCTTTCTGTGATAAACTAGTTTTATGGCAACTTGACCCAAGCTAGTGTTGCTGGAGAGGAGGGAACCTCAACTGAGAAAACGCTTCTATTAGATCAGGCTGTACGCAAGCCTGTAAGGCATTTTCTTAATTAGTGACTGATGTGGGAGGCCCAGATATAGTAAGTGGTGTCACTACTGAGCTGGTGGTCCTGAGTTCTATAAGAAAGCAAGCTGAGAAAGCCATGGGGAACAAGCCAGTAACTGACCCGTCCAGCAGGTCCAGTTATTCGAGGGTCTCGAGGGGACCTTCTCCTAATAACCAAATGGGGGGGTAGAGAGAGATGAGGGTCTTGTGCGAATAACGACACGGAAACCGTTCTGGATTGCATCAAGACCCCAATGTATTGCGAAAGGCCCAAGGCTTAAATGCACAAGCAAAAGGGGAAGTACAGATACTTATCGGCGGGAGGGATGGGGCAATGCAAGCAAAAGGAGAAGTACTTATCAGTGGGAGGGGGCAATAGAAATTCTTTCTTTCGGCAGCTACACAGGGAAGCAGGAACTTGGTGGTATCAGGGTGTGGTCAGGACATCGGGCGATGATTTAGGGCTAGAACATCCAGTAGTTTTTCTGGGAATCGATGCATCGGTGGCCAGCTTTTGACCCCCTTTTCTTCTCGGGGGGAGAGGCCCAATTCAGAGATCAAGAGTTGTCTTAATAGCTCCCAACATCTCCCCCGTTTTAATATTTTTATAAAGGCATATTGTATAATAAATTTGTAGCCACGTTTTTAACGATCACCTAAATGTCTGTTTGCTCACCGGGTGATTCTCTAAAACCACGAAGGACACAGGGACAAGTCATCTATGAGGCTTGAATTAATGGTCCCAGTCTGTTGGATATAACCTGGGCTAGCCAAGGGATTTAGGAACGAAGCAAGCTCCGTGGGTAAAGGTAGAGATCTGATCCCCAGTGTGCAATGTTAGGGGCCATGTACAGTATTGACTCTCAGGCCCACAGATTTTTACCCAGAGTAACTCTGACCTGCTCCTGTGCCATTTTCTTGGGGGAAGGACCCTA
The DNA here is from genome assembly GCF_000001635.26 of Mus musculus. NCBI lineage: Eukaryota > Metazoa > Chordata > Mammalia > Rodentia > Muridae > Mus > Mus musculus. The sequence continues at coordinate 4,021,738 of NC_000077.6, read as the reverse complement.
GGGCACTCAACCTTCATGCAATCAGACATGCCTCTCAGAGACTAACAGCTTCTAGACTAATCTCTGTGCAGTACTTAGTCTTACAACTCTCAAGGGCAACGGCTTCAAGTTCCAATTTTTTGATGTGTCTAGCCTGGGATGACTGTTTAGTTTCCAATGTGGCGAGAATGTATATTACCATGTCGGAAGCACAGACTACGGCAATCTATAAATGATTTGTGGCATGAGACTGATGGCCGAATTTAGGGGGAGGGGAATGGTCTTACTTAAGCATTTTATGGAAATTGAGTCTCCCGGAGAAGAGGGTGATGAAGCGGCATCTATGTCTGACTCTTTTTTAGTAACCTGCTTGTTATCGCCAACGTCCAGCCGATGGTAATGAACTGAAACAAATGTGCTTGAAAGAGATGAATCAATTTGAGATTTAACAAATCAGGTCAATTTCTGAAATGCCCAAGGGCCGAAGGAAATCAATAATAAGAGTCCCAATAAGGGCCCTAAAAGGGAGGGCAACAAGGTTGAAAGCCAGGGGGAGGTTGAAAACCAGTTTTGGTAGTCCACCTTCCCTCTAGGCCATGTAAATATGTGTGTATGGGTGTAACTCAGCTATCTATAGTTCTAAGTATCTACTCTGGTTCCTCTTTAGGTCTTAAACTTCCTTTTTCCTAGTTGATGGTAAATTCCTGTGTAAGGCAGTGACCTAGCTTTTATTAAAGTGATAGTGTAATGCCAGAGGCAATTCTGAATGTCACTGAATACGCAACGTTCTTCCTGAATTCTAAGCCCATGGTCAGCTCAAGGACTTTCTAGGATGTTATATCCTGTCCTATGCTAAGACTACTACTTCTAAGATATCTTTTGCCTCCAAATTTTTATCTATATAATATTTTGCTCTGACAAAGCTATGGAAATATTCCTATGCTTATCGTTAACAAAATGGGCAGTATGTAGCTGCTGATCTAAAGCTATGGTAGATACCTTTTTAAAGTTTGTATTCTTAGATTTTTTAAAACAAGGATCATTTTCTAACTCTAATAGGCAGCAAAACATAAGCAGGTCTCTTCCAAAAACATAACAGTAGGTTCCTTATCTAAATTAGGATCTATAATTAGTTAATTGACAAGAATTACAATGAATATAAAAAGACTTGCCAAGATTGGCGATCTTAACTCTTAAAATTATCTAACAATAAGCATATAGGTAAGGTACACAAACTTTCATAGCTATAAGGAGCTGGCCTGAATGGCCAAGAACAGTGTCTCTGACGAAAGCATCTTGTACATTCTCTGTACCAGTCTTTTTGCCTCACGAGTCAGCTTTTTTAGTTGTTTGTATTTTAAGTTGGCACCAGGTTGGTACTCCTTGCTGCAGCCCATGGTGGAGATACGAAGTTTCTTTATCTGTTTGTAAGTGGATGCTCTCCGATTTCTCCTCTTTTGTGCACTCAACACAGCTTTCTGGTCACCACTGTCAGGGCACTCATAGGTCACAGGTCAGCCTGTCACATTGGAAGCTAGTATGCTCTTGTAGCATTCTGTGGAAAAAACAGAAGCATTCCCCCTTTTCCCCATAATAAGTATCTGAACAGAATCATGGCATGTGCCAATAAGTGGATCCTTTTTATCTGCCCTAGACATTATTATATCTAGTTTTTTAAAAAATAAAAATGTGATTTAAATAATGTGCACAGGGATATAATTTTCCCCCCTTCTTTGTTTTTAAAGAAGGTATAGTTTTTAAAGTTTTACAATGCCTTGTCTTTGAGAATTATAAAATATCTCAGTAACATGTGTAACCTTAAATTGTTGACAAAACATCTCTTGGAGGTTTTGAAAATAAAAATTTTGAAGCAAATAAATTTTTCTTTCTTATATTTTCTGTAATTAAAATCCTAAATATTAAAAATATATTGTCTCTGAATTTTATGGAGCAATAACTACTCCCCAGAACTTTAAACTTTCCTTTAGAGGCATTAGCTAATAGAATACTTTTCACTTAGGAAACAATATATACTGAAAGATTTAAACTTTTGTTTCTTATATTGAAGCAGACAATAGAAATTTCTTACATATTGTAAAGCTATGTTAGCCATACCTACAGGCAAAATTATCTAGTGATCACCAGTTCATTAAAAGCAAAACTCTTCTAATTTAAGCATTATTTTAAACATCTGAATAGATCTGTAACAAAGCTAAAAAGAAATTCCCTTGAACACAGGGGAAACTTTCTCAGGCACTGTTTGCAAGATAAAAGAAGGTTACAAGCTTCTCTGGGGCTGCCTTGAGCCCTGCATTAACTCAAATGTAAAATATTTTTTAATCTGAGCATTTTGGCCTTCCTGTAATAAGGACCGATTTTAGAGGAACAATTTAACTGTCTATGTCTCTAATTTTTGATACTCTTTCTCAAAGATGATTACTCTTATAATTATCTTAATTACAATATATGGGTGAGTTAAAAATCTTAAGCTTTCGATCAAATTGCAAACTGCAGTCAATGGGACACTGGCAATTTTAACGATAATTTTTAAGTTTCCGTTGCAATATTAGAATATATCTATAACTTTTGGAAAGCAAGACCCAATTTTAAACAATTTATTCTCTTTAAAATCAATACTAGAAACATCACTATCACGCTACGAAGTTTGGCTGCCAATTCATGAATGCATGACAGTGCAAATTTTAATGTTCCATTAAGGAGACATTGTTTTAAAATCTTATCTCTATAAGTCTACTTTTTAGGATAAGAATTACATAAAATATTTTCTCAATTTAGACGTGTCTTTAGAGGACTAGTTTTCTGCGCTGGTTTATGCCAGGTGCTTTTGTTTGAAAATGACTCTAGCCCTGAGTTACTACTTAAGCTAACTTTGTAACCAGTGTTATACCTTTTAAATCATACCCAAATAACTTATAAGCCATTTTTCTATGACTAAGATATGCAGATCATATTTACACCTTTCAGACCAATCAAAAACCAAATGAAGTGGCTACATGAATCTTATAAATTTAGATCAATCAAAGAATTTTACTTTTTATAGCTATACTTATAAGATAAAAACACATTTTGTCATTTGCTAAACACAATAATCACAAAATTGCAGAGAATTTTTTAGGAAAAAAAAAACAACTATCAGCTTATTTGCCTTAGAACTAAGAGGTTGTAGATTTCTTTTCTTTAAAAACAAGTTTTTCAGCAGGACCTCTCCTGCTGTGCTTGATTTTTGGCTAAAGGGAGGGGCCTCTCAGCCTCAGTTGTGCAAACTGAGAGTGATTCAGCAGGTAAAGTTTTAACCATTTTTTTTTTTCTTTTTAACATGAAACATAAAACAGTCAGTCACTCAGACAACGTCATTCAGACAACGAAACTGAAAACATACATGAATTGACGTGATTGGTGCACCAACCATAGACAATAGAAAGAGGGGAGAGAATTTCTCCTGTAGGGGCCAGAGAGAATAAAACAGGGCGTCCCCCGATTTCTCTCTGTCCCTGGGAGAGTTCTAAAATCCATTTCTCTATTCCTTCCTTTCCTTTCCTGCTTGTAAGAGGCAGCTTGTCAAACCAAGATTAAAATCCAAAATTTTCTAACAGCCTCTGGCAAGTATCCAAAACTTCTAATTTATTTAATCTGAGGGCAAATTTTTGAGAAAACACACAATCTTTATACACTAAATGTCTCAAATAGCCTAAAAGTTTACCATGCTGAATCTTTTTTTTTTGAAGCCATCATCAGTCCACACTTAGTCAAATATTTTATAGCCATCTGCAAAAACGCTCTCTATTTTTTGCAACCAACAAAAACACCATTGACAAAATGAATTATATATGTTTTAGGAAATGATTTCTTAACTTCTAATAAAACCTAATCTATGAATTTTTTGACACAATGTAGGATTGGGGAGTTGTAAATAAGGTAACAGTAAGAATTGAGCTATATTTTGACCTTATAGTCTCTTTAAAACCCATTTTTATTTACTCTAAACGTGTTATTGCAAATCTCTAGCAAGGGTCTCGGCGGAAGCATGTCTGGGCCCAACACACAACTTCTTACCCCAGAGAGTTCTGTCAAGGTAAGCTGAACTGACTCGAAGGGAAGCTGCCTAGCATCTGAAAGCAGGGTAAATTTTCCAAATAAGGCTATGCCCTCATAAAAGGGCGGGGAAGCAGAAAAGCACATCCAGCAATCTTCAAATTCTGACGTATTATCTCTTTGTGTCTTATCCAACAAGGCTAAAGCAGAAGCATTTAATATAGACCACAATAAATCAGTGGAAGAGGGGGCCACGGGCGGGCCTGTGATGGCAGAGTGTTCTTGCTCAGACCTTAGGCCGCAGAAGCCCCGAAGGCCCAGCCTTGGCCTTCAGGCCTAGCCGGTGGCTGCCTTGAGGGCGAGGGCGAGGGCTCCTGGCATCCACAGGGTAGGGACCAAGGCTGCTCCCCGGCCCCTCGGGCTCACCCGGCTCAGCCGAGGCCGTGAGGGGCCCGGGGTGAAGAAGGCCGCACTCCCAAGCTCGCTGTGCTCTCTTCTGGAACCCTGCACAATCTCCCGTGGGGGCTAGGGTGTTGTCTGCAGTTGTTTTTAGGGGAGCCGGGCCTCGCAGGGGGGCCCTCTGGTCGTTTCCCTGGACCGCAGTAACTAGGGTGTTCTGTCTTTGTGTAGGACATTCTCTAGCAAAATGTCCAGGTTGGTTGCATCTATAGCAAGTTTTTTCTCCTTTATTTAGTTGTAGAGCAGCCCCAATGGCTAGGTGAATAGACTTAGAAACTTGTTGAGAAAACACATCTACCTCATTTCAAAGCTTGATCATACCATTTATATCTAAACTCTTGGTTTTACTTCTCAGGGCAGCCCTAAACTCTGACTTCCAAGTTAAATATTGACTTCTAGTGAGGACAGACTGAACAACTTTATTCCATTCATTGGGTATCAAGTAGCCTTCCCCTGCTAAACCTTCTAATATAGATACTGTGCGCCGGCGGCTTAGTTTCGCTTTTGCAAGACGGGAGTTTTCTAAAAAATTTTCAGTAAGGACTAGGAGGCGAGCACCTTCTCCGCCCTCTTCTGCCTGTTTAAGGAGATCTCTGATGATTCCCCAGTTGCTAAAAAGGACTCAGGGACATCTCCTTGTTTTATTAAACTATTGATTTCTTTGCCTACTTTATTCTAAGTTAAAGGGTGTATTTCAGAACCATTCAATACCAGCCATGGACATCTCTTGTCCACAAAACAAAAATATTTTATTAAATCCCCCCCCTTTTTTTAACTCTTATCCCTCTCTCCTTAAGAGAACCCTTCATCTCTTGAATAAAGACTGCCTCTTTGGACAGAACCTTCCCCATGGTTAATGGGACAACAACTGAATGCCTAGGCTTACCTCTCCGAAGTCTGTCTGCGACACTCAAGCGAAGTGGTGGGGGGACTGTCCCATTGTCTCACTGTCTGCGCTGTACCTCTTTAATCCGTTGTCCGGAGGGCGATCATACCTCGTGCCCCACGTCTGGCGCTACTTGACCCGTCCAGCAGGTCCAGTTATTTGAGGGTCTCGAGGGGACCTTCTCCTAATAACCAAATGGGGGGGGGGGTAGAGAGAGACGAGGGTCTTGTGCGAATAACGACATGGAAACCGTTCTGGATTGCATCAAGACCCCAATGTATTTCGAAAGGCCCAAGGCTTAAATGCTCAAGCAAAAGGGGAAGTACAGATACTTATCAGCGGGAGGGGTGGGGCAATACAAGCAAAAAGAGAAGTACTTATCAGTGGGAGGGGGGGCAATAGAAATTCTTTCTTTTGGCAGCTACACGGGGGAAGAAGGAACTTGGTGGTATCTGGGTGTGGTCAGGACATCAGCAATGATTTAGGGCTGGAACATCCAGTGGTTGTTCTCGGAATCGATGCGTCGGTGGCCCGCTTTTGACCCCCTTTTCTTCTCGGGGGGAGAGGCCCAATTCAGAGATCAAGAGTTGTCTTAATAACTCCCAACAAGTAACCAGCACCACTCCATAGCCTCTGTATTAGCTCCTGCCTTTCCTGAAAGATGGAGAAGAGAGCTTATTTGGCTTACACTTCTATAGCACTGTTCAGCATCAAAGGAAGTCAGGGCAGAAACTCAAGCCTTAAAGGCTTGCCTACAACCTGATTTATAGAGATATTTTTGCAATTGAGAATTCCTTCTCTCAGATGACTTCAGATTGTGTCAAGTTGATGCAAAACTATCCAACATGATGTCAAATACATGGTGCATATTAATAATTCAAAACAGGAAGATTGTAAGTCCTAGGCTAGCCTGTGCTACATAGGGAGACTTTGTCTTTTTTAAAAAGCATAATTTATTAATATACAAGGTTTGTAGCATAGATAATACCACATTGACATCATACTGTCACTTAAGTACACTCTGTGCAGCCACTTAAGAGAGTCACCTGAGGACACATTCTCTGGGTGAGTCTATCTTGTCATCACCCTCATTGTCAATTTGACTGGTTTAAGAATCACTGAGCTGACACACCTATAGTGTGTCTGTGAAGAGGTTTCCAGTGTGTATGGTGAGTGTGTGTTCAAGTATATTGTGTGCCCGTGTTTGAAGGCCAGAGGCTGGCACTGAGTGTCTTCAATCACTTCACGTTATTTTTTGAGATAGGGTCTCTCACTGAACCTGGAGCCCTCCAATTCAGCTAGATTGTCTGACCAGCAAGCTCCGAGGATCCCCTGTCTCTGTCAGGTTTACAGATGTATACCACTATATGTGGCTTTTAGGGGTGTTAGAGATTCGAGCACAGATGCCAAGCACTGTACCTACTGAGCCATCCTCCAGTCCTGGGAACACTGGCCTTGACTGTAAATCCATAAGGAAGATATATGAAAAGGTCATTTCCCACTGTGTGTGTTGCCCACCTGAAATCCCAGCACTTGGTAACCAGAGGCAGTTGAAGGTCCCTCTAGGCTACATAATGAGTTTGAGGCCAGCCTGGTCTCCATGAGATCCTGTTTCAAAGAGCAAAACCCAGGCTAGTTAAATGGCTTTGGTGTTCACCAAGCCTGAAGACCTGAGTTTATTTAACCTTCGGAATCCACATGGTGAAAGGAGAGAACTAACTCTCACAACCTGTCTTCTGACCTCCACACATGCACCGTGGTACACTTGTATATATACACACAGAGAAACCATTTGTTTTGATATTTTACTGGGAGGCATAAACATAACAGTGATCTTGGTGCTTGAAAAACAGAGGCAGGAGGATTACTGGGAGTTCAACCGCATCTACATAGCCAAATGTCAGGCCAATTAGGACTACATAGTGAAACCCTATCTCAAAAAATAATAATGACAATCTTTTTCAGGTTGAATAATATTCTATTGTGTGGATCTGTTACAGTTTATATTTAAAGGGACTTTAAAGGGACACCAGCAGAAACTCATTGACTTGTGACAGTGGGCCAGTTTCTTCTCCTTTGGAGTTGGGGTGCAACTTCCTCAGCTCTCATTAAGACTGTGTAGCAGTGTTACCTTTTAAGATCTACCTGAAGAAAACATTTCCTGAGGTGACTGGTTCAAAAAGTGAGGCGACTGTTTATACTGTGAAATACTATGCAACCATTCTAAAGGGCAGGGTGGAACCTGCTGGAACAGAGCACTCTCTGAGCCACGACCAATATGGGATGGCCAAGATAATTGCACAGTCACATGGCCATTCACTGAACAAGGCAATGTTGGCACTTGTATTTTGTAAGACTTTTACTGTAACTGTGTTATATAATATGAATTATATTTACATATGGTAGTATATTTGTACATATTACATATGCTTGTTTGTTTTTCACTGTATGTGCCTGAAAACACTTTGAAAGAGTTGACCATGTAGCCAGGTTTGATGGCACATACCTGTAATCCCAGGACTCAGGAAGCTGAGACAGAAAGACTGATCAATAGTTCAAGGGTAGCCTGGGCTACTTGTGAAGACTCTTGTCTAACGCCTCACTTGTGTTGTCCCTAAAAGTCTGCAAGGTGAGTCTGGAAGCAATACCTGTGTGTCCAATGTGTAGAAGCCACCCACATGTCCATCCTAAGGTGAACAGTTATACACACCGGGACAGAGCCACACAATAGGATCTTCTACAGCCTGAAAAAGATGGTGATGGTGATGATGGTGATGGTGATGGTGATGATGATGATGACGAGGATGGTGACGATGATGGTGACGATGATGATGACGAGGATGGTGATGATGATGGTGATGGTGATGATGATGGTGATGATGATGATGATGGTGGTGATGATGGTGATGATGACGGTGACGATGATGATTATTTAGACTTTTTGAGATAGGGTTTACTATGTAGTCCTGAATGACCTGACATTTGGCTATATAGATGATACTAAACTCCCAGTGATCCTCCTGCCTCTGTTTTCCAGACTGATATGACATTACTGATATGTTTACCCTCCCAGTAAAAAATGATATTTTGTCTCATGCTGTGCTCTGCAAGGCTTGGAAATTGACCTGACTGGGGCTGCAAGGGAATGAAGAAATGGCAGACACCAAAGAAACAACAGACACACATTTGGAAAAGCTGGGGTTCTCTCTGATGGATAAGCCACTGCACCCAGGAAACTCAGTGTGCTTAGTAGATACTAAGAGGCGAGACTATCATTTGCAGCTGAACAAGGAGGTGATCGTAGCTAACCTCCATAAAAGCAGGCTCTGTGGGGGAGCAGTCTTGCCTTTCTCTCTGCCTTATGTCTGTAGATCAGACATAAGCTCTTAGCTACTGCTTTGACACCACAGCTTCCTCCCAGCTGCCACAGTCTCTGCCACAGGGTATAGACTGTAGGGCTCTGGAAACCTGAGTCCCCATTAAACACTCTCTTTTATTTGTTGCCTTGGTAACAATGATGGAAAAGCAGCTAAGTCAGAAGATGATAGGAGGTGGTGGAGTATTGCTGAGTCAGGCCTGGCCAGGCAGGTTTTTTTTGCTGAGTCGGGCCTGGCCAGGCAGGTTTTTGCCTAGGAAAGTGATGGAATGCTGTAAGTGGGATTTGTGGGATCATCCCAGTAGGAGCTTGGAAGACAATAGTGCTGAGAGAGGAGGCCCAGCTCAAGAGCTTTCAGAGGGAACAATACTAGCTACTGGACTAGGGACCATTCTTTTGATATTTTGGCTAAGATTGTGCCTGCTTTTTGTCCTTGTCCTGAGAATCTGCCAGAAGTTAAATTGAAAGATAATGGATTAATTTCCTTGGCAGAGGAGATTTCAAGACAGCCTAGTGTTGACTCTGTCTGGTGATTACTAGTGATCATTCTTAATGCAGACCTACAATTTAAAAAAAGAGCAAGTAAGGCAAAAAGAAGTACAAAGCATTCAGTCTGGGCTGGAGAGATGGCTCAGTGGTTAGGAGCACTGACTGCTCTTCTGAAGGTCCTGAGTTCAAACCCCAGCAACTACATGGTGGCTCACAACCATCCATAATGAGATCTGATGCCCTCCTCTGGAGTGTCTGAAGATAGCTACAGTATACTCACATAATAAATAAATACATCTTTTTTTTTTTTTTTAAAGCATTCAGTCTGAGGAGTACAGGGCACTGGGAAGTTTAACGTCGGAGCCAAGGCTTATGCTGAAAGAGGGAAGGAGATTAAGGAGAGGCCTAATCTGAAATAGAATGAAGGGAGGGGGGACTCGGGGCAAGATGCCATCAGCCAAGCCTCCCATTTACAAAAAGAAAAGGCTTATGGAATTTCCTGTTCCCAAAGAGCAACAACAAAATCAAACTTGTACAAATGTGATCCAAGAATGGGACCCAATCCATCCCAAGCAAGTAGTCAAACTTGGCAGCATCCGGTTCTGGCTTTAGAGTCCTGAAGGATAGAGAGTAAGGGGGTTGTGGAATCTTCCTCTACAGTTAAGGAAAGTCACTGAGGCCAAGCCTGTGGCAGAAGAGTCTCTTCATGGCAGAGGAGTCTCTTCATGGAGGACCCAAGAGAAACTGTGAAAGTGAAGCTTGGATTTCTCTGAGGTTCCAGAGATGCAAGCATTGGGCGATGTCTGCTAAGGAGAGCTGCAGACAGGATGTGGGACCAGCCAGAGAGAGATGTGTGTTGCAGGCAGCAAAGCTGGAAGGGCAGAGCCATCTAAGCCCCTGACATCAGACATGGAGCTACTGCCTTTGGAGTTTGCCCTGCTGGGTTTGGTCTTTCAGTGTTTCCTCACTACACCCCTTTATTCCATTTTGGAATAGCAATGTATATTCTGTGCCATGGTATGTTGGAAGTACATAATCTGGTCTTTGATTTTAAAGGGAGTTACAATTAATAAATAGCCTTGAGTCTCAAAAGAGGCTTTGGACTCTGGACTTTTAAACAGTGTTGAAAGTGAGAAAGACTATGGGGAGTTTTGAAGCTGGGGTAATTGCATTTTGTATTATGATATGGCTTAGGGGGGTCAAGATGTGGATTGTGGTGGTTTGAATGAGAATGCCCCATAGGCTCATATATTAAAATGCTCATTTCCCAATTGATGGAATTCTTTGGGAAGGATTAGGAGGTGTGGTCTTTTTGAAGGAGGTGTATCACTGGGGTTGGAGTTTGAGGTTTTAAAAGCCTATACTATTGCTATTCTCCGTTAGATATCACCCTCTCTGGCTGGTGATTGTAGATCAAGCTCTCAGCTACTGCTCCAGTCCCATGCCTGCCTGCACAATCGCTGCCAAGCTTCTGACCATGAAGATTATGGGCTCTAACCCTCTGAAATCATAAGCACCAAATCAAATGCTTTCTTTTATAAGTTGCCTTGGCTGTAGCATTTTGTCATAGAAATTGAAAAATAAACACACCCAAGTTGAGAAAGGAGGTCACTGTATTACCATTTCCCTGAGCCTGCCCTGGGCAAGGCATGGCCATTTCCTGAGTCTGAGGCTTCGATCCTTGACATAGATCCAGCTCATGTCAGCAACACACATCCACTCAGGGCTTCACTTGCTCTCCTTCAGTCACAAGCATCAGTGTGGCTGAACTTTGGTGCAATGAACACACACACAGTGATCACACTGTATGAAGATTACATGGACCAATCATTCGTTACATGATCCCACTCACAGGAACTTCTTAGAATCTCCAAACTCTCGGTTTTAGAAAGCAGGAAAGTCTCTGATGGAAGAATAGGAGGAAGGATTGTGGGCCCCAAAGGGGATAGGAACTCCACAGGAACACCAACAGAGAAAGTCAACTAACCTGGACCCTTGGGGTGCTCAGAGTCTGAATCACCAACCAAAGAACATACATGGGCTGGACCTGGGCCACCCCAATCATATGTAACAGATGTGCAGCTTGACCTTCATGAGTCCCCAACAACTGGAGCTGGGACTATCCCAAAAATTACTGCCTGTATGTAGGATATGTTCTTCTAGCTGGGCTGCCTTGTCCAGTCTCAGTAGGAGAGGAAGTGCCTAGCCTTGCAGAGACTTGAAGTGCCAGGACTGGGGAGGGGGATATCCAGAGAGGCCCCCACCTGCTCAGAGAAGAAGGGATGGAGGCTGGGAGAAGGATTGTGGGAGGAAGTGACTGGGAGGGGCATTGGGTGGTATGTAAAGTGGGGGGTGCCTAGGAGAAGGGAGACAGGATTAGTATTTGGAGATGGAGATTCCATTGTACAAAAGGAAAAAGATTCTGGAGCTGGGGGAGCAGCCCGCCCCGTGCAGCGCCTACTGCACAAGCGTGAGAACTTGAGTTTGAACTCTTAA